>NC_137463.1:29547236-30038508 GCF_964235325.1 Thermobia domestica | reverse complement strand
ACACTGCGGTATAGTATCTGACTCACTTGCAACATACGTAAATCCGAATGAGAGGTAAGAGGTATTATATTTTTGTTTTATTCTTATTTCACCTTTCGTCACAGTTGTTTCGTCTCAGAGTAATACAAAAATTGCATTGCAAGGTTGCGGTGTGTCAAGAGAATAATTTTCAAACACGCGAGTTTTCCTTTATCGCCTGCTTGGCCTATTAAAGTTACGACGCTTCTTTTTATAGAATTAAATTCCAACTGAGCGTAATAACTACTATATATATTGTCAGATAAACAAAGCAACTGAGAATAGAAACCACCATTCGCACAACTGAACTACCTGCACATTTCCCGAAAATAATATTGATTCTCGAAAACACGTCTATTTTCGAATTCCTGTGTTAAGTTGCAACAATTACATTGTATTGATGCCTGCAGTATGTATTGTTAAACCAGGGAGATAAATTTACCATTATTCGTTTTCCAAAGAAAATTATACAGTGTTGTATTGTTTAGCTAAGCGGAGAAGAGAACAATCGAAATGTGAAAAAACGTCTTATTTGTTTTGTTTTCCAATCCATAATTTCTATTTTAAATATTTTTTTTTATTTCGAAGTCATGCGATATACCCTGAGTTCCTATCTGTCCGTCGTTAGTACTCGAACATACTAACGAGGAAATTCAGTATTAAAATAATCATTTCCGTTTGTAGGGTTTATAATAGTTACTTAAGGATAGGCGACAGAGCGTAAGTCCTGAAATTAGCGGTGAATCATTTTGTGCTGACGCATTGAGTTGAATGGAGACGCAAGTTAGAAAACAAGAGGCGGTGAAACGGTACAACAAAAAGGCAACAGATGCCAGCAGATTTTGATTGTACAGTGCTACCAATAATGATAACTCTAACAAGATACGATTCTATTCTTGACTCTATAAATAGAAAATGAAATCTTATGTCCGACGGTTTAGCGGGTGAGGCTGAATGAGACGGCGATGATGAGAAATGAGTGGAATGATGAAATGAAATTGTAGCAGGAAACGGGAGGACCCCCAGAAAACCGACGCATACGGTATTTGTCCACCACAAAGTTCACTTGGCACGAGTTGAGATCGCACCAGGGACCCTACACACCAGAGGTGAACGTTCTACCACCGAGTCACGGCGGCCCCTCGATAAATAGAATTGGATTTATTGTTAGTCACGATACTTATTATAGGTATGATTTTATTTGACCTTCTGAAGTCGAATAATGTTAATTTAATAAAACTTTTTGAACTCAGTAGCGTACCACTGACCACCCTGTCGCGTACGACCGGTAGTACGCGTATCACAGTTTGAAAACCTCTGCCATAATGTAACGGCCTTCATTTTCAAGGAGTACGTTACACGATTGTTCCCTTTAAGGTAGACGGATGATCAATGAAACTGAATGACAATAATGAATGAATAAATAAATTATGAAAGCATTGATGAAAATAGAATATAGGGGACCTCTGAAAAAAATCATATGAACATATATTGTCAATCACAAACTCATATGGCCTGGGATGGGATTAAACCAGGAACTTCTCGTGCCCTACCAAAATTTAAAAACATTACAATTAGTAGATAAACCATTGCACAACAGTGAGGAAGTTCTTGAGAAACAAAATGTTATTTTAGATTATAGTATTCTGTAAGTATTAAAATGTGCCGTAAAACTTTAAGAAGAATCTTGAAGGAAATACTGTACATTGTAAAATTCAACGAAATTATTGTGCTGGCAAAATGACTTGATCCGTGGCAAAAATGCGAACTAAAGCTCACACCCCGACACACCCACGCGTTGAGCCAATAGGGTTCAGCAACTGCTAAGCGAGAGAGCCTTAGCGAAAGAGAGCGGAATTCCTTCAGCCGATAGGAGCGCCTGAAACGGAAGACTGGGTGTCAAGTCAATGTGGCATATTTATAACAGTCTAAGAAGGCAGTTTTAAAGCCTCATTACCACTGGCGTCTCTGGCATGCAAACTTTGAGGGGGACATCAAAGAAAGTTATTTAAATGATACTACCTAGCCCAACCTGTCTATTAACTTCGATTCCATTTGTTACCTTTCTGCTTACCTTCACGGACCCCCTAAGGTATATCAAGAACTCAATTACAATCGTTTCACAGCCTGAACATTATACTCCAAATAAATATAATTATCATTATTTATATGATATTTCTGTCGTTAGTAAATAAATTACTTGTAAATTAGAATAAAATATTGAATATTTTGTATGTCAAAATATTGAGGAGGACGCGTCCCCCTCGTCCTCCCGCCAGAGACACCTGTGCTCATTACATTCTATTTAACCACTGGATATCAAGATCTTTCACACTGACGAGGGAACCTATCCAAGTGCAACTCTGACTTCGAGTCGAGACTATGGTCGTTGGATACCTTGTCCCAAAAGAACATAACACGAAAAGTGATACATCCTCGATCACAATCGTTGCAGAGATATAAGCGTGAAAAGTTAGAAATTGAGCTCCATACTATACATTACAAAGTCAGCTTCCGGGTCAGATTTTCCGGAAACGGTCAGGTAAGGAAACTCAGCGAATACATATCAAATTAGTGTTGGGAGCCCACCACCTTTTGAATGAAAATATGTAGGTTTTATTGACATTTTGACCAGTTGCCCGTTTGCACAGGGTCATCATAGAGAGTTGAGATTTGTTCTATCTTCATTTATTTAACAATAGCTTTCATACAATATGCTACTTGACCCCCGGTTCCATTTGCCAATTTTGAGTTGGACCCCGCCTGGGACTCTGCGAGTGCCCCGGGGGCAACATTTTTTCATTCAAAAGGTGGTGGGCTCCCAACACTAATTTGATATGTATTCGCTGAGTTTCCTTACCTGACCGTTTCCGAAAAATCTGCCCCGGAAGCTGACTTTGTAATGTATAGTATGGAGCTCAATTTCTAACTTTTCACGCTTATATCTCTGCAACGATTGCGATCGAGGATGTATCACTTTTCGTGTTATGTTCTTTTGGGCCAAGGTATCCAACGACCATAGTCTCGACTCGAAGTCAGAGTTGCACTTGGATAGGTTCCCTCGTGAGATTTTACAGTAATTTAAGAATCCTCAATGAATTCATCATATCTTTATAGTTTTCAAAATGACAAATAAAAGAAAATAATATCTAAGTTTAGATTTTATAATGATCAAGCACAGCATGAATTATAACTGGGGATTCTTTTAAAGACAAATACCTTTGAGTGTTTTTCTATTTACTTAGTTAGATTAGAAAAATACCTATTACAGGTAAACGGTATGAGATTTATTTGAGTTCTCAGTGAACGGTGGTTGAAAAGCAGAAACTACTTGCAATGCATATTTTGGGAAAAGTAAAAAATGTATTGGAAGTACTATTTATCTCTCTAATAATGGAAAACAGTTTTGTGACATTCTGCAATGGACAAGTCAAAGCAACAATGTTTACCTCTGTTCACAAGAGTCGTTTCAGATGCACAAGAACATACATAAAAGATTGCAGCAGTTTATCTACGTACCTTTCATATGGTTGATTTTCATAACGCCAATGTTCATGAATTTAGTCAAGATATGACTTGAATACTTTGCCTAGAGAGAAATCAATAATTAGCGAATAAATCCGTGTATTTGATTTTCGTTGTGTTTTATGTACTGTTGAGCAGTGTCGTACACACGTAAGATTTCCGAATTTAACTTCCTCCCTCCCTTGACCAAGATATTATGCAACAATTGAACAATTAGCTTATTAAGATAGTGAGACAAACCTACAATATATGAACTTTACAGCTTAATCCCCCCGTGATGAAATTCTTCGTACGCTAGTGTTGAGAAAATTTTATACCTAGTAACATACTGTATTTCCAGTAATTAAACTCTTGGAATGACGAACGAAAAAAAAAAAAAAAAATACGGTACACGAATAAAATTGTAGTGTCCTTAGTTTGTAATACTGACATACTCTAAGATTTCATTCAACACTTAAATATGAAATATATAGGGTGTTTCAAAACAATACCGACAACGTTTGGGAGGTGATTCCTGACACTAAGATAAGACAAAAAGTATAGACCAACTTGGGGGCACAAATGCTTCCTTTCGGAGTTATAGGCTGCCGAAATCATGAAAAATTCAAATTTAAAGGTCCATAGCCCATAAAACTATGGGACCTACAGAAGTCGGGCCAAGACTTCACTTAAGAACTAATACGTGTTCTATCGAAAAAAAAAAGTCTCAAAATCCTGCAATACTTCCGCAACAGTTTTTATAGTGGGAGTTTGGCTGTGGGTTTATAATTTGAAGTACTTACCAACTACCTCTATAAAAATTGTTGCGGAAGTACCAAAGGATTATGAAACATGGATATTTGGATAGGGCACATACTAGTTCCTAAGTAAATTCTTGACCCGACTACGGTAGGTCCCATAGTTTTGGAGCTATGGATCTTTAAAGTTCAATTTTTCATGATTTCGGCAGCCTATAACTCCTAAAGGAAGGATTTGTGCACCAAAGTTGGTCTATACTTTTTTTTGTCTCATCTTGGTGTCAGGAATCACCTTCCAAACGTTGTCGGTGTTGTTGTGAAACACCCTGTATAATAATCTAGTTGCCGTTTGATAAAATATAACTGTTGGGTGGCAACAGTGCTAATCTGTTGATAATGTGTTGTGAATCAAACAATGTCTACCTGCCGGTATTTGAAGACTACAAAATATCAGCGTTCTTAATCTATTAGTTTAAAGATCACAGAGGTGTATCAAGACAAATGGTTCACCCTGTATTTAAATGTTTTTTCGTCTTTCTTTTGCTTTCTTTTGAATTTCTCCGCCGATGCAATTTGTAGAATATACTTTTTTCATCCCGGTTTCCTTTACCATCTGAAAAAGACTGCAACTAAAGGTCATATGTTCTCCAAAGTGCTGTACGAAACTGTTGACTATAGTTTTTGTAAATATTGATAAGATAAATAAATAAATAAACGCACTTAGCTGAGAAGTATACAAAAGGCGCTCTGTTTTTTTTTCCCTCCAATTTCTCATCTTTTCATACGTAGCTGCCAACTTTACTGATACTTCACTGATAGATTCTGGGGTTTGACCTGAAAGAAAACAAAAAAATAATAAATCGATGCTAATTTATGGTGTCGTGTTTGGTGAAAGCAAGCAAAGATTAAAAAAAAAATAAGAAGAAGAAGAAGAAAACATAATCAACGGCTGAATCAAGAAAGTTTAATAAAAACTAACTAACTCTATGGCCTATGGAACCCGGAGGTTCAGTGCCGCGTTCACAAAAGCTCTCCACTGACTTCTATCCTTAGCTAATTGGATCCAGTTTCTACTTTGTATTCCTATCTCTGCGAGATCCATCTTAATATTATCCTCCCATCTGCGTCTAGGTCTTCCTAATGATCGTTTTCCTATGGGTCTACCAGTCAAGACTTTGAAAGCGTTTCTACTTTCTTCCATTCTAGCTACATGACCTGCCCACCTAAGCCTCCTAGACTTGACGACCCTAACAATGTTGGGTAAACCGTATAAACTATGTAGTTCCTCGTTATGAAGCTTCCGCCATTCCCCATTCTCGTTTCTCTTGGGTCCAAATATTCTTCTCAGGATCCTGTTCTCAAATACTTTGTCTATGTTCTTCCCTCAGAGTAAGCGACCATGTTTCGCAACCATACAGAACAACAGGCATGATTATCGTTTTATATATTTTAAGCTTCAAATTCCTCGACAGAATTCGCGACGACAAGAGATTTTGAACCGAATAGTAACACGAATTCCCTGCTTTTAGTCGACATTTAATTTCTTCGTGAATATGATTTTCGTCTGTTAATATTGATCCTAAATATTTGAAAGTATCCACTTTATCAAAAGTATTATTTAATATTTTAACGCCTCCACAATTTGCCGTATTACGGTCCCGACGCACTTCCATGTATTTAGTTTTCTCTGCATTTACTTCTAAACCCATGTCCCTGCAAGCGTTTAATAATATCTCTGCATTTATTTCTACTGTTCTCCTATCATCCCCTATTAAATTTACATCATCAGCCTATGCCATAACCTGGTGAATGCCGTTCAACTCTAGGCCCTGGTTGCTATCTTTGATTTTCCTTATGGCGTATTCCAGCACAAAGTTAAATAATAATGGCGACAACGCATCTCCTTGTTTCAGGCCATTTTCGACGTGGAAGCTCGTGGACAAAAATTTTCCTACCCGGACTTTACTTTGGGATTCACTTAAACATATCTTAATTAATCTAATTAGCTTTCTCGGTATTCCAAGCTCTGTAAGAACGTTGTATAATGTTTCTCTCCTAACCGAGTCGTAAGCCTTTCTGAAATCAATAAATAGTTAATGTACCGGGGTATTGTATTCCCACTTCTTTTCGAGTATTTGGCGAATGGTAAATATTTGGTCGATAGTTGATCGATTTCGTCTAAATCCGCACTGATAATCTCCAATAATTTCATCTGCGTATGGGGTCAATCTTGCTAACAGAATATTTGAAAGGATTTTATAGGATGTTGACAGAAGAGAAATGCCTCGATAATTATTACAGTCAGTTTTGTCGCCTTTCTTGTGAATTGGAACAATGATTGACTCTTTCCACTCTTGTGGCAATTCTTCCTTGTTCCAGATAAGGAGAATGAGTTTGTGTATCTTGTTCCACAATTTTTCGCCTCCAGCTAAAATTAACTCAGCCAGAATTTCATCAACACCCGGAGATTTGTGTTTCTTTAATTTCTTTATAGCGGCTTCCACTTCTATTCGATTGGGTTCTGGAATATACGGTTCTGCGGTGTGTATCTCCTTTTCTCCACGCACATTAGTTTTTGGCTGCGTGTTCAGCAAATCGTTAAAGAAATCTTTCCATCTATTTAAGAGGCTATCCGTATCAGTGAGAACTGTTCCGTCAGATTTCTTTAATATATAAGCACGAGGTTGATAGCCTTTCTTAAATTCGCTGATCCCCTTATACATGTCCCGAATATTTTTATTTTTACTATTATCTTCAAGTTCCTTAATTTTAGCTTTCAAAAAATCCCGTTTCTTTGTTCTAAAAGTTTTGGAAGTTTCCCGCCTGATATCTGCGAAATTTTGTGTAGTTATTTCATTCGGATTTTGTAGCCACTGTAATTTTGCCTGTTTTCTCTTCTCTGCTAGTTTAATGCATTCTTGGTCGAACCATGGTTTGTTCCTACGTATTTCCGCGTGTCCCAATTTTTCTATTGCTGAACTTTTAATGCTATCTCTAATTTCAATCCAAGTATCCTCAACACTAGTGCACTCCGAGTCTTCTAAAACCGCGAATCTATTCGAAACTTCAATCTGGTATTCCTCTCTTACCTGGCTCTCTTCTAATTTCTTTAAATTAAATCTCTCCGTTTTCGGACATTGAGTATTACCTATATTCAACGATAATCTCTCCCGTATTATCGCTGCTACCAGGTAGTGATCAGTGTCACAATCAGCCCCTCTAAACGACCGGACGTCAATTATGCTAGATTGTCTTCTTCTATCTACTAAAACGTGATCAATCTGATTATGTGTTTTTCCGTCTGGTGATGTCCAAGTGTATTTATGAACGTCGCGATGTGGGAATTTTGTACTCTTCACGATTAGGTTTTTGGATGTTGCAAAGTTCACGAGTCTAACACCGTTGTCATTACTTTCCTTATGCAAACTTTCGTTCCCTATAATCGGTTTGAAAATATCCTCTCGTCCTACCTTCGCATTGAAATCTCCTAATAGAATCTTCATATGGTATCGCGGGAGTTGGTCAAATATCCGTTCCACTTCTTCGTAAAAACTGTCTTTTATATCGTCATCCTTATCTTCAGTTGGAGCATGTACATTTAAAACAATAATATCACACCACCGTCCCTTAAGAGTAATAAAAGAAAGTCTGTCAGTAACAAATTCAACCCGTTTAATTGCTGGTAATATTCGTTTGTGAACAAAAAACCCTGTTCCTAACTGGTGATTTTTATTTCCTTCCCCGTAAAAGAACGTAAAATTTCCGGAATTCTCAGATCCATTTCCTTCCCACCTAACTTCCTGAACTCCTACTAAGTCCATCCTGTATCTCTCTAACTCACTCGTTACGGATTTTAACGCGCCTGCCCTATAAAGACTTCTAATATTCCATGTTCCAAATCTCATGTCCATTTTCTTTTGCTGATGTCGTGCCAAGTTATCAGTCCTTGTCCGAGGCTTTTGTGAATGTTTCTGAACAAGTACCTTTTTTTACAGGATGAGGGTGTTAGCCTTACCCAAACCCCCAAGCTGGAGGACCACTCCTAGTCGTCTGTCCGCGACTGCTTATTCAGTATATTCGCAGCTAACCTCTATATCTAGAGGCCTTCTCCTCGATCCGCAACCTGAGGACGCGCCATGCCGTGGTGACAGGAACCCACGTTAATGGAAGAAAGTTTAATAATAATACAAATAGTTTCATTTTTGAGGGCCCCTCTGACATTTCATTAGGATCACGCAAGTGGAACTTATTAGTTTGTAATGTTAGTACGTACAACCGTTACGTATAAGATTGTAATGTTCGTGTGTACAACCGTTCACCTTGTAATCATTAATAATCATAAATGTCAACAATCCCATGTGGATGAGTAACGCGTGTGCTCTCTGTGCATATAGACCCTTGTAAACTTTCCGGTTGGGGTGCTTGCCTTGAATACAAACTCTATTTCATTTTGAGTTTAGCGTCTATTTCAGCAGCGAGGCTATATCAGACGGGGAACTACAGCTTAACGTGGAATCCGAACCATATGAACTCCTGCCGGAAATCGAACCCCTGCCGGTCTCCAATGGCAAAGGCTCGAACCGCTTAGTTACACGGAGCTCGAATACAAATTCGAATAGGGGATTTGGGGGCATGGTGGCTCTGTAGTAGAGCGCTTATCTATGGTGCATGGGGTCCCTAGTTCAATTCCGGCCAAGCATGTGTAGGGTGTACTCTCGTTTTCTTCCACATTCTCAATCCACCAATTCTATCATCATTCACTTGCCGTAATGTTCGTCCCCTTAGCCTAAAGAGTGTAATCGTGGGACGTTAAACTGAAAGATTTCATTTCGTTTCGAATAGTGATTCGCATTAGGTCCCATCTCATATATGCTTAGTTCTGAAAACGAATTAAACTTCTACACATATGATGAGTTGGATTGAAGTTTAACGTTAGTTTTCAGCACTATGGCTATATGAGACATGGACCTAAAGTTTAAGATAGAATCCAAACCACTGTAATGTGTTCAGTACTCTCGCACGAGGAAATTGAATTCACGTGCGCTCTAGCTTCTAGACCTGCGAGGAGGAATGGCGTCATTATCTTATGGAACTGAAGAAAAATCGTGAAGAAAAGCTGCCAGGATGATTGGTTATCGGATTCAAATCCAGGAGCTTCAAATCACGAAGCAGGAACTCAGATCACTAACTCCCTCTCAATATCTCACTTGTTCCATTTGAAGTCCAAGCATTCGAAGGAAACAGTTTTTTTTTTTTTTTTTCATATACAGATACGTACACATGAATGTTGCTCATAAGCTGCTCTCCGATGTAAGTCCGGAGAAAATAGGATGATTATTTCAAAACATCGAACTCAGGACAAGAGAGTATCTTAAAATAAATGTCCGGACTTGGATCTTAATTCAGCTCTTTATTGCTGTTACTTAAAAAATGTTTGACCACGAATTACTTTAGCATTGCTTTTTCGTCTGAATGTCAAATTGACCTATCACGTTCTGAGATGGCGAATAAAGAATTATGGTGCTTAGAATTTTCAATCTTTGTCAAAGTGACTTCTCGTTAGTCGTCCTCATTACCCAGAATCTCTCAATTCTGTCTTTTGCCTGACTGAATACCATGTATTGGATTCATTCATTAGTTCGTGTCGTCTGAAACCAATGGATACATTTCTTGTTCGAGGGTTGAACTAATCAGACAAAGGATCACTGATGTATTCACTTATTTCACAATCTCTTCCAAATATTCAAGTAGTTGTTGAATAATAGTAATAAAAAAAAAAACTCTTGGTTTGGATGCATAAAAATCACCAATGAAATTATGCAGGTGCTCACAGTTTTCGAAGGATGTATCAAGGAATCCATTGTACAGGAACAGAAGAATTTGAAAATCTGTAGGAGCCATATCTGGGTAATAAACCGGATGAAGAACCACCCAATTGGAGTTGCTGAATGGCAATGGTTGTCATGTGTGTCACATGTGGTTTACTGTTGTCCATTTGGGTGATGATGCTATGTCGTTTATCGTACTTGGCAATTTTTATTCAAGTGTAGCATGAACACGTTAGAATTGATCACAATATACAGCATCAGTGATGGTACGATTACGGGGTAGAAGTCCAGTGTGAATAGCCCCTCCCATGTTCCACGAGAGACACAACATTGTTATCTTGGGATGCATATCCTGTTTGGGAAGTGGTGTTGCCTTTCTGTTTGGACTGATCCATTCTTTCCTCTGCTTAAAGTTCACATACAGGCACTATTTCTTATCTCCGATAACAATTGTAAGATAAACGGCTGATGTTGGCGACAGGATTCACGTTAGCGTTTGACAATACGCTAATTCTTGTCGTCTGCGCTAAGTAAATGAGGCACCAACAAAACCAGTTTTTGAACCTTTCCCATACGTTGTTGGTGGCGCACAACAGTTGCCTATCCACTGCCCGTAACGAATTCCTGGGTGCTTTGACGTGGATCACGGCGAATCTAGTTACTCAAAATATTCTTATGAAAGTGGGATGAGCGACCAGAATGTGGAGCATTGTTCAAGTCAAAATTTCTACCTTTTAAACCATTTCCAGATGGTGCTTTCTGCAATAGCATCCTGTAAATACACTGCATAGATTTGTCTGGATGCCTCTGAGTCAATCCATTCTAAGTGATCAAGCATGTGCCGCTCGATTATCTCAAAAAAATCTAATTTTTTCATGAATGTTTGTCCTATATAAGAGTACTTCAAAACCATAATTAATTATTATTTTAAACATTACATGGCGACGCAGCGGCTACCGCCATTTTGCGTTTTCATCGAGTGAGTGTTCACTGACTGGGGAATGTAGATCAAATGAAAGGACAACAGTCTTCTTCTGCATGAGTTGACAGTTAAAACAAGAATAAACATGATTCAATATCACTGATATAGCAAGCAGCAAGAGCAGTGAGTACCTACGGACTTTTTGTCAAGTGTACATTTTGACTTTTTCTCGCCTTCTGTGATAGCGGCATTCTTCACCAGTGCTGCCGTGGGTGTGATAAGACAGTGAATCACAACTAGAAGAAAGAAACGAGCTTAAGAACCTTGACTGGACTAACCATTCATCCTACTTTATTTTACGTCATCACAACAACGAATTTCCAGTTGAATTTGAGAACAAAACATCTTTTAGAGTATGACATCATTCCTTAACAACATTTGACATTTGAGAGTATATCATTTGACCCATTTCCGCCCCAAAACACAAAACGCGCTTTGTTGTGTGTTATGATATACTAAAGGAGTAACTATTCCCAAAATTTCAGATATTTTTATGCAGGCCCATTGGAGATATTGGCCAGTGAAATATGCCAAATTGGCATAATTCCGTAACTTTATGATTTTTTCCAGGCCTTTGGGACCAGCTACAGCTCTGCAAATTTTTGAGCATAAACTTATGACCCCGGACTACATGCACACACAAATTCAGACCTCTACGTCAGTTTCTTCCTCTTCGCAAATATGTCTTTAATGTCCAAAAATGTTTCTACTATAGGTCCTGATTTCATCCCTTTCAAGTGGTTTTAGGCAAAGATGTTAAGATATCAAAGTTTTAGCTCTGCACAAGTTGGACATGTCCAGCAGTTTTCACTTTGGTAGGACAAATACATGCTGAGATATTCAAAACAATGTAAACGCCTGAAATCGAGAAAACGCAAAATGGCGGCAGCCGCTGCGTCGCCATGTGATGAAAAAGATAATTAATTGTGGTTTTGAAGTACTCTTATATAGGATTAACATTCATGAAAAAAAAATATTTTTTTTTTTTTCGAAAAGATAGAGTGGCAATTTTCCTTTTTTCTCGATCACTTAGAATAGACTGTCCCCTCTGCGACACTAGAAAATTTGTTGAACTCGTACAAGAGAACATGTTGGAGATTATCCTTTTTTTCAACTTCATACTTTAGACTCTGAAAAACAAAACAAAAATTGATTAGCCGTAGCGAAACCACAAATGGTACTATAAAAAAGTGTGATTTGGTTTTCCCTAGCACCACCATCATCACTGATATCTAGCAGAAAATTCCTGAGAATGAACGGATCACGTTAATGAATCAACCCAATATTTTGTATTTCGCCGAATGATGAGATTTCTTTCTTGCATAGTAACAGATATGTGTCGACTAGAGAAAGCTGGTTTCAGTAGCGCAACATTTAAATGAACTAGGCCTGTTTAGCCATAGAAGCAAATCTCGCCGTTGCTATTATCTTGTACGTAGCTTAACGAGTCATATTATAAAATAGAGATCTGCCTATACAACAAAATCGTGAAGCCATACGTCACAGTTTCGGCACCCCCAGTTTGCTCGCTTCGCCCTCTAAGATCGGTGTTGTGATGTTACCGATACCAGGCAGTGAAGAATTCTGATGGCTGTGCATCACGTATCCATACATATAAAGTAGATACAGACAGATAATTGCTATAGATTGTATAAACAGGGACTTCCATTGCTGTATTAGTAGTTGTGTGCGGCTTAGCATTATCGTGTGAACGGAGACAATACTTCCTCGTTTGCAGAGTACCTGTTGGTCTTGATCTCCTGTAACGATGCAAGTGTGTTGATGTATCGGTCTTAATGGTCGTATTACAAGTATTCCTTAATATAAATTAATACAATAATCGAATAATACCGTTATTCGCTGTTTATCATTACTATTATGTATTTATTTTATTTAGCTGTATTCTATATTTTAGCAAGACTTAGTGAAGAGTGCACTGTAGAAGCAATGGAGAATTACTTATAGGTCCAAGCTGCTCTCCGAACTCAATATTTTGTTTATATAATTTATTCCATTTTTAGTTTAAAATGTATGTGTGATACATAAGCATATGTTTCACGTTTCACACCAGTAAAACACATACCCAAAGTTTTTACATATATCAAAAGTAATATACTAATGAACAGTGGCATATGCAAAGGAGGTTACCTGGTTCGTATCGTCCCCCCCCCCTTCTAGAAGATGTGCAAAAATATGAATTTACCGTAAGACATGAATGAAAAATTTTGCATATCTTGGTGAAATGAACTTCAATCTTCCTCACTTTTCCCCATTGATGGCATTCAGTGTACGCCACTGCTAATGAAAAACATAAAACTCTACTGATGTTAATGCAGAATTCTATGCCCGCAAATCCGCGGTGGCTTAGTGGTAGATCGTTCACCTCTGGTGCATGGGGTTCTTGGTTCGATCCCAGCTTGCGCCAAGTGAACTTTGTGGTGGACAAACACCGTATGCGTGGGTTTCCTCGAGGTTCTTCCGTTTCCTCCCATTTTCTACATTCCACGATTTCATTCATTTCTCATCGTCACCATCTCCTTTAGTCTAGCCGGCATATGCGTTGAACGTGAAACTCAAAGATTTCATTTCATTTTTTTTTTATCCCCCTAATCTCTCCCACAGGCAAACGCTGGGATAATACTGCTGGTTCTCCATTTGAAGATTTTACCAGTAGCCAAATACCATGAAGTGCCTTTTTTTGCGTTTAATGTGGGATTCTTATATTTGTACTACAGAACATTATCATAACTATTTCCCATACACTTTTAATTTGTGTGGGTCTTCATTTTATTTCTTGAAAGTTCCCACTATTCTAATAGTCTTTACAACTTCGTATTTTCCAGTTTTCTCATCTCTACAATTGGATAAGTTAAGATTTTTTGTTATTATTATTGTATATGGTACTTTCTAGATGAGCACAAAAGATCATTAGTTGTAGTGATTATAGAAGAGAATTCCCATTTCTTACCATGAATGCACAACATTGTCATGGCCCCATGCTGGGACCAGTTGCAATTTTAGGTCACAATGTGTTATTACATGTAGAGATTGTAGAGATACGGACAACATTGTGTAGATATTGTATTTCTTTTTTTTCTTTTTGGTTAAATTTTCTTTTCCTTTTTGGAACGTGACACATGTGTATAACTCGTGTTTTCATTTCGTACTTGTATTATTTACAGAATAGGTTAATTAAGCGTGACTTTGTTTCGTACTACTGTAGACACCGAAAATTAAAATCTTCTTTCTTTAATAACTAAAAGTGTACTGTGCAAGGACTATGGACATGGAACGTAGATACGCACATACTCACACACAAATACTTTTCTTAGAATGTAATATTCAGAGTTTTAAATCTCTCTCTCTCTCTCTCTCTCTCTCTCTCTCTATATATATATATATATATATATATATATATATATATATATATATATATATATATATATATATATATATATATATATATATATATATATAATATGCAAATGAAAGTGACTATGTTTGTGACTGAACTTTTGAATCACCAGACCGATCTCAGTCAAATTTTCAACATAAATGAGGTTCGGGCCTGGGATGGTTATCATTTCATTTTGACGGTACAATGTAGAGAGGGAGAGGGGAAGATATATATATAAAAATAAATAAAACTTAACAACTCTTGAACCAGAGACCGATCTCGATCAAGTTTTCAACATAGATGAGATTCGGGCCTGATATATAATATATGTATAATAGAAAATGATCGATATTAGTGTCGAATCCACAGTTTTCGGGGTCGCTGAGACGAATAGTGACACTTTCAATGCTGTTTAAATCCAAACTCAGACCCATTAGTACTTCTAAGGGGGGGAATGGTGACATATAACAGTAATTGAAAATGACTGATATTAGTGTTGAATTTATAGTTTTTAGGTCTCTAAGTAGATTGGTGAGTGTTTTGGTGCCCTTTATATCCAAAATTAAAGTATTCTCCCCGTGCGAAGGACGGGAATTCTGCTACTCCTTTTATAAAATAGAAACATTACATGAATCACTCAATAACTGCGGCAATATTCATCCGTCAGTTGACAAGTTTCAGAGCAGAAAGAGTAGGAGATAATGGAAAATAGTCTCTTGTAACGCTGCTAAAACTATTCGAGTAATTTTACTTCTATTATGCGAATATTCGTTTCCAATATTTGAACGATTGTTGTCGATAATCATTCGTTATTCGAATAAATGTTCGAACAGTTATTCGAATCACGAATTTTGGGAGAATCCATTGTGTGAATATTAGAATAATGAATTATTCTAATTTAAAGAGCACTAGGCTCTTGATATTAATTGTGACCCAAGAATAGCTTATATCTCCCAGTACACTCTAGGGAGCAGGGAAGCTTAGAGGAAGAACACTTACCTACGGTGTGTGGCGTCCCTGGTTCGATCCCCGGCTAGGTTAGTTTGTAGTGTACAACATCATGTCTATGGTTTTTAACTCCGTGGGGCGCGGTGGCACAGTGGTAGAGCGTTCACTTGTGGTGCATGGGGTTCTTGGTTCGATCCCATCTCGCGCCAAATGAGCTTTGTGGTAGACAAACACTGTGTGCTTTGGTTTCTTCAAGACTCTCTCGTTTCCTCCCACTTTCTTCATTCCATCATTTCATTCATTTTTCATCACCTCTGCCAACTTTAGCCTAGCCGGCATAACTGTGGGGCGTAAAACTTAGATTTTTTTCGGATTACGCCTATTTCATCTATTTTCATTCCACCAATTCTTCCAACATCATTAACTTTACTTAATCATCCGATCCCGATAGCCTAAAGGGCATAATCATGGGATTAAACTGGAAAATTTCATTTTTAGTTCTAATTGTAATAGTGAAAATTATGCATTAACAAGACTAGAGGTAAAACGATAATTTAATAAATTTTCGATTATGACTTCTATTTTAGTAAGAGTATGTCTATGTTTCGTGTGTAGTTACTTGCATAGTACGTATGTTGTTCATTTAAAGCAGCTTAATATACACGTATCATAGGGTTTTTTATAGTTCTGATTAATCGGCTTTTCCCTTTTGAGGGCAGCAGTCATTGCACTAGAAACTTTTTAATCACTCTGTGTATGTGTGTGTGGGGGTGGGAGGGTGGGTGTGCACCTAGTGCTTTTTTTTTCTGGGTATCACGGAAATTACAAAATTCACTGAAACAGTCAACATTTGTTAATTAATTTCTTTAATCAATGGCCGTGCTTTAGTCGCTTATTTTAAATAAATTATGCACCATTCTTTCGAAGAATTAATTATTTATAATAAATCCCTTTGTAGTCGGATACTGTTTTAGATAAAATATTTAATGCTTATAAATCACAAAGTCCAGGAGATAAAAGAATAAAACAAGTAGCGCTGTAACATTGTACACTACATGAAGGAGTTTCGTTTATCACAGTGTACACAACGTGAAAATTGAAGTTTGAGCCCTCTCGAAAACTATTGTAAGATTAATTCAGTAAGATATAAGATGTAAAAATACTATAGTTAGATTTATATTTAAAAATAGAAAATAATGAAAATGACATTTAAATTAGCTCAGTAAAAAGTCATTTAGTTCCATTTTAGCATTATATTCCATGGACAGATTAGTATGTTAAATCCTGAGCACTGCACTAACCCGCTAGTCTCAACAGCATTGCGGGTAGCCTATCCAGAAATGATGACATCCATAATTAGTCTCATAGGAATACATTGGAAACCGATTGTTTGATTGTCCATATCTTGCGGTCAACTAAGTGGATCACGTCCATTAACGAACTCAGTTTCCTGTACATCCTGGCCAAAATTCATGGTGAGCCATCAAGTTATTCTTGAGATGTTGTCTCTCCTGGATGGACATACGAACAGACACACACACACATACACACACACATTATATATATATATATATATATATATATATATATATATATATATATATATATATATATATATATATATATATATATATATATATATATATATAATATATGTGTGTGTGTGTGTGTGTCAGACGTTGCATCGAGTAGAGTATTCTGTTTGCCCTAAACGTCCCACTGTCATGGAATGACCACGAATATATTATATATTATATATTATATAGTGGAATATATTACGAACAATACCAAATCAGAAAGCATCTTCCCTGACTTGGTAAATATGGTACTCTACACCAGCGTTTCCCAACCTTTTTCAACTTGCGGCACACTACAGGTGTAACTTGATTCCTTGCGGCACACTCATATATTATTATTATTATTATTATTATTATTATTATTATTATTATTATTATTATTATTATTATTATTATTATTATTTGTAAATATAAAATACAGTGGTATTTTTTTCTCTGTAATTACTGACCTCCTCACAGAGAAGAAAGCTCGATCGCTGGTTTTCCCCCGTGATAAATCATTATTCATATTTTACATTCTAATTTAAAACTTGACAACAATTGCAATGAAATACAGGACGCAGATTTCTAAAAATACAATTCTTTTTTCTAAAACTGTATCCAACCTTTCACAAAGAAGATAGATCACTAAATAATGAACGAACAAACAAATCTCTTACTTTTAAAACACAAATGTAGGTAATTTGTGTGCACGTTTGCTTTGTCGAAAGGATTGAATAATATTTTAAAATTTCAAGTTACGAAATCGTCTGCAACAATAAACAAGCAATAATGGTCATAACAATGATAACAAATACTTTTTTCAACGTTAAAAATGTACAGAAAAGTAAGTCAGTATGAAACTTGAAATTATAGATTCATAGTAGAGGTTCATAGTAATGTGAAATACAAATATACATTTTTCCCTATGTCTTGCAATTTGATTGCTATAAAATTAATAATTTTGTTTCAATTTTCTCGCGGCACACCAGCAGCCCACTCGCGGCACACCAGTGTGCCGCGGCACACCGGTTGGGAAACGCTGCTCTACACGAACAACTTCCACCTACAAAAGTTATTTATGTTTCCCAATAATCTTTTCAATGACCTATCAGATAGCATACCATGCAATGCAATTTAAATTTTCCTTCAGTCTTCTCAACAATGCATTTCCCTTCATCGTCCATTCCTCACTCAAAAACTTGAGTACTGCTATGACAACTCAGTTAATATAGAAATCGGAAATTGTAGTGGATTTTTTACCATTTTCGGTTTCAATAGAAAAATTAATGTGCAGATGAGATATATATTCTTGAAATGCTTAATTGATTGCAGAAAACAACTTCTTGCTATCGATTACAGTCTATAGCGATTTAACAATAAAACCGGAAGTGGTTGATTTCTGCTACTTCCGGTTTGAATAGAGTATTAAGAGAGAATATGGTGATTTTATTCTTAGAACGCTATAAATAGGTTTCAATAAACCAGTTCTCACTATCTCTTAGCGTTTTTGCTCTATGTAGATCAATATTGAAACCGGAAGTTGTAGTGGATCTCTACCACTTCCGGTTTTAATAGAGAGTTAAGGATGGAGAAGAAATATTTTCTTGGGACGCTAAGTCGATTGCTGAAAACCGCTTCTCGCTATCTATTACCGTTTTTATTCTGTAGTGATCAACGTAAGAACCGGAGATGGCTCATTTTTAATACTGCCGACATGAATATCACCCACACGTGCAAACTGGAGTCCTTCTTTTTGTTTCTCCGCATCCTGGCCAAAATTCGATGATGATCCATCATATAATTCTTGATTTATTTTATCTGTTGGACGAACGCGCACACAGACAGATTAAATGTATATATATAAGAACAAATTTCAGTAAGTCAATCTCCTTAAAAAGAAAGATAGGAAATATCATGACATGTCAAAACGTGTGTGCTGTACTCTACAATATGATGATATTCATATTGCATGTTACAGCTGAATACAGGTCGTTCAACACGCGAGCTGATGTGCTACAGATCTGTTTGGTACTATTTTTCTACTTTTATCAATTGAACATGATCTGAAGCATATGTAGAATGGGGCTATTCATATTTCAAATGTAGTGTTAATGTAACACTATGTCTCATTAGTCATGGCTATTGTTCGTAGATGTACTGATGATATGTTGTCATTATTCATTCATGCGGAATGTCGTAGTAAGAGGAAGTGAGAGAGAGACAAACATCTCGTTTTTTCTGTGTGAAGTGACATCGACCGTATGATCTTTGTAGCAATATGGAAATTAAAGAAGAAATAAATTCATATAAAGGTCAGTGCTTCTTTTCTTTTTTATGTAGTCACGGTTTCCATGCGAATATCTGTAAATATTTTGGTGTTGTAAAAGTAACTACAATGAGGTGGAGTTAAGATAGTGCCTTACAGTGGAAAATCAGCGCCCGGGGCGAGAGTATACGATGGCGCCCCCGTACATATGAGTGAGATCGATAGACCAGCCGCGAAGCGCCACCATTGTTGGCGAGAAGTGTAAGAAAATTTTCAAAAATAAACCCTGCTTTTCCTAGATTTTGAGCACTTTTTATTACTCTTTCCCTTCCATTTTATATATGTGCATATGCATTTTCCTAACATGAGTAACATTATAGGACCACTTCCTAAAGCAGGAAGAGGATTTAAGTAATACTAGTTGATCTAAAATATTCCAAGTAATTTTTCCTCTCTTTTTTTATTTTCCTTCTTTTCTTTTTTACTTCCGAATTTTGCGCCCTCATACTTTGGCGCCCAGGGTCGTTGCCCCACTCGCCCCTCACGGCACAGCACCGAGTGAAGGTCTAAAAAGGGCCGCTTTTGTTTCGTAGATCGGTACCGTGTGCTTCATGTTATCTGGAGTTCTTGTTCTGGAAGAAAGGTATGCTGGGGCGTCCCTTTCAGCAACAAGGCTATATGAAACGTGAATCTATTTTAACGTGGGATCCGAACCAAATGAGATTCCACCGAGAATCGAACCCGGGTCTCCCGCACCTAAGGTGAATACGGTAACCATATACTGAGATTATAAATAACAGAACATTCTATTGACGTGGGGTCCGAACCACGGACCCTAGGTGGTATAGTCGGTGGGTGTACAGATAATTTTTCAAGATCAACATAGGCCTTTCCCCACGTCATCGATCCCGTTAATTTCTATTTGGATTGTTTCTTGAAGTTTGGTGCCCTCTTTTCAGCACCAAGGCTATGAGATGTCGATCTCCCACCGAGAATCGAAGCCGGTATCACGTTGTACGTAAGGCGTATGCGCTGGCCACTAGACTGAAGTGATGGCTAATTTGCATATTGACACACTTTAAAAGATATATTGGTAAAATTACAACTAATCGATGGAAAACTTGTGCGAATGTGTTGTTACATTTGAGTACAGAAAAGACCATTTTGCAATAGGGGGTTACTCATGCTCAAGTTCACAATAGTCAATGGGATCCAATACCTATGTTTCAAAAGACAGAATGTTGCAAATATAATAATAATAATAATAATAATAATAATAATAATAATAATAATAATAATAATAAGTGGGTAATTGACTTTCGAATCCTTTTAGCATGTGAAAACTCGTCCTCCTAAGAAAGTTATGTCCCCTAGAAAAATCTGCTGAGTACACCGCAAATACGATACTTTACGCAAAACATTTAATACCTTTTCTTAAAGCTCGTTTTTAAAAAAAAGACACATAAAATGTGTTTCTTTCGTAAATTTCCGTGTGTTCGTGGTTTTATTTTACATTCCCACATCACTAATTGTACTACCTGGATACTGAAATCGGATGGTGGTTTACGATTTCTTTTTTAATTTTCAGAAATTTCGTTTTTCGACATTTTGAAAAAAAATCGTTCTCGATGATTTTTAGTTCTTAATTTTTCGATGTCTTTTCACTTTTCGATTTCTTCATTTTTGATAACTTTTTTTTTTTTTTTTAATGTGACCATCTCTACTGAAAACTATTTCCCTGTTCTGATTTACAGAAGTTTCCAATTTTGGAAAAACTATTAAGGGACAGCGTCGTCGAAGTAGGAACGAGTGGCCATAAATTCAAACTCTTGTTAAGCAGTTTACAGGGTTATATGCATTTTATTTGTTTTTCATTAACATTTTATTTGTATGTTACTGTTGGAAGAAAGTGTGATTTACTAATAAACTTACACTGTAAATTCAACTGCAAACTGGGGAAAGACGTGGTTTCTGCAGGATAATCACACAGGATATACAACACGGAAAAAAAGTTACATTCTTGGAAAATGTTTCTTGGGGGGGGGGGGTCATTTAGCAGGGGATTTAACCTTTGAGATCACTTTATCTTTCTTTCTTGCGCCTACGTACGGGGGAAAATATGAAGTCCAGTGCCTATTTAACGCATTCTCAAAGAGTAGGGGAACTGCTTGAAACGTTCACCTTTGCATGGTAAGAATTTATCACGATGTTCCGTCGAATGTTTCGCAACATGATTCAACTTGTGTATACAGAGTAGGAAGCTGTGAATGGCGCACGTTCTCACTGTATGCTTGAATTCCGTGGGTCTCAGACTTGTTGAGCAACCTATTTCCTTGATATGACAGTAAGAAATAACGCTTGAAGTAAGTGCAACGTTACATGCTCTTAACCTTGTAGGGTTGCATAACGTGTAGGATATTTATACTAATCTGTTCCAGATTGTAGCTTCGTTCCTGATGTAAGCCATAGAGGCAGTAAATCAAAAGAGTATTTTTACTTTAAGAATATATCCTCCCCCCCAAAAATCGAAATCGAAGTTGTACTCGTTACCAAGAGAAAATGTTCTATTTGATTTACGAAGAAAGCCTTCGGAACAACCATTTTCAACTTGTGACTAAATTTAAAATTCAAGCAGGTAGTATTTTAAAATTCTACTATTATTATTGTTATTACAGCGTATAACAACTCGATTAGTTAGAATTCGTCTCCTTTTATCACTTAAGTTATATTAGACGTTCTTATACTGTTTAAGGTGAAACTCAAGTCACGTGTATTCCCCATCGGAAGTCGAACCCATATCTCTCTTCCGTATCAGAGATGGAAATTCAAATCATTTATCTAGGAGGAAACGTTCCACATAACAATTTCGATGTGATAGATAGAAACTGATTTCAGTCACTTGATGGTGGCAACACTGCGGTGGAATACCCCAGGTGGCAGTTTTTAACTGCGTGGCGTCTGCGTCGAGGTGACTATTGTGTTTTTCAGATGTAAAGCATCACGGGCAGTAGCCAATGCTGTGCGATATTCCGCGCGGTGTTGCCGTATTTCGGACTCCCCTTTCCCTTCTCGCTCTTCCTCTAGTTGAGATTATTACACATACATTGGCAACATTATTCACAATGTAAATATACTATTCCAGCAAACTCAAAGATTTTGGCTGTGTATCCTAGAAGTATATATAGCAACTGAATAACCTACCTATTAACTTATTCCAGTGGAACTGCTAAACGTTCGTCTTCAACACTACTTCCACTATCGTCTATGTCAATTAATATTTCGCCATTGTCTGAATCTGACTCTTGTAAATTTTTTATTATGAGTTCCAAAAATTGTAAACACACACACAAAAAAAAAAAAAATTCTTCGAGCTTCACTTCGTAGCACTTTTTTTTTTTTTTAAAGAAAATTCCGCACTTGTACTCGGTTTCCTTAAAGACATTGTCAACTATAATTTTGGAGAACAAATGAACTACCACGAAAGAAAGCAACCTAGACACTGATGAATTCTGTTTATGCTAGAAGAAGAGAAGTTGCGTTCCTACACACACAATCAGCTCCTTTGCTTCCATGTAATAACATACTCTTATACTTGATGTAGGTCTCACAACAACAATCCATCTGATTCGTAAGCAACACGATATGGTCGAGTTTGTTTTGGGTTACAATAATTTATGACACCACTCAGACGCCTGGTGCTTTTGCATCCCTGCTAGAGGAGTAAAGAAGGAGTACGTAATTGGCCACACATACGTAAGGTATTGAAACGAAGAAAAAAAATCATACTGCGTTTCTTCTGTCGAATAAGGAAGAATCTTGCATGAAGGCAATTTCAAAACAATATTACGAATGTCCCATACCTTCTGTTCTTCCACATGAGCTCCCGCCGGGAATCGAATATATATATATATATATATATATATATATGAATCAAATTGCAGAGGCTTGTTATTTAATTCGATCGCTTACTATTCTCAAGGGTGTAGAAACGGGGGAAAAGCGGGCCTTGACTTTCCAAACTATTTCCAGCCCCGAAATGAGGTTCATCTAGTATATGTTTAGTAAACTTATTTAATAATTAATGCAAATTAGGAACGTTTATAATAAAATAAGATTTTTAAAAAAAGAAAAAAGAAAACATCATCAATACAGTTTCTGTACCTAATTACAAGGACGCTGATTTCTCTGTAAATTGGGGGGGGGGGTGCATTCAGATGCAGAAAGCATATATGATGATTTAAAGACAAATTGCATTCAAATTATGCCTAATATTGCACATTTACAAATAAAATGAGGGGCCCTGGCTCCCTCAGTCCCCCCAGGATCTCTCACTACTATATTATTGCATAATAATATCTGAGTTGATATTTTTTCGAGTTTTTTTCCTTTTAGTATTTTAACCTACATAAACACAAAGTCGGATAAACAGACTGCTAGAAACAGCATTTGTTTTCTTATGAATAGCTTATTGATTTATCTCTTACAATCCGCTTTTCAACTTCAGTACTGTTAAGATCCGTCTTTTGTTAAGGTAGCATCGAGAAAACATAATATGTGTATAGTATACATGGTGAGTTAAAATGCTTTCATATTCTGAAAGAGGTCATTTGTTCTGTTTTTAATGTGTGAAAAGCTTTCCTCTCCCTGAAAGTAATGTTCCCCTAGAACAACCTGTTGGTTACACCCCTGATTATCCTTTAATAAAAGTTGAGTTCCATTTCCAAATCGAAGAAAAATCCACTGGAAATTAGACGGGACTCAACGCTCGTTTTACTAATTGTTTTATATGGAAACCTTTCAAAGCGTGTATCATGACAACCAATTATCATAAAAAGATGTAGTTTTCACGTATGTGTTCGTAATTCTTTTCTCTACTTCGTAAAGTGAGCAGTTAATGTGCTAATACAATATTTCTAATAAGCGCCTCTGCTATTGTCAAGATTCGCAGTAGCGCGAGAAGTCAGCGTGCAGAACTGCTTGTCGCGAATTGTCAACACCGCTCAAAGCCAATTGGACGCCGCGTAAAGCCAACTCAAGGCCATGCCGCTTCTAATCTGAAATCTGCTGTAGTGGCGAGAGCGACATCGCCTTGCTCTTGGGCGGCGCGGGACATACGAGGGAATCAGTTAGTTACCAATTCGCAGGATTCGCGTTCAGGTGCTCGCTCTGCTGTTTCGTTTATTTCGCACGCCCCTTCGTTCAGAAAGGAATTTCCGCTAAACATATATCTACCCACCAACATTTATCGACAGACAGATATATATATATCTCGATTCATAATTGTTCTTTCTCCGTGTAGTGTGTTTTATTTAAACACTCTTAATTCAGTTGTCATCCCCATTCAATGTATCTTCTGGCGGATTGTCAGGGAAACTATTGTGGATAACAGAGGTAAGGTAACTACATGTATTTATTTATTTATTTCCGGTGTTAAGCATGGATTAAAATCGAATGGGTCGACAGCGCTGAACTGCAAATATATTAGAGATAAAACAAAAATTGATATTGCTGTATGTATAGTCTTCGAATATAGTATGTATAATCTTTTTAACATTTGTTTTACGCATGTGCTACTTGTGTCAGAATAAACGCATGTGCTAGTTCAGAATAAACGCTAATTGCAAAATAGAAACTGATCTCATTTAAAGTAATTTGTCATTAGTGCATAATAAACGATGTAATAAGTACTGATGTGATCACAATTTATTGAATTGTTGGTAACGGTCCGGACCTGTGAACCCCCCTCGTGGGTGTGCCTTGTATGGTATGTGTGTTGACACTTGCTTTTGTCTATTCTGCTTCTTGATTTACAATTTCAAAATAACTTCAAAGTATTTCGTGTTACATATAAAATAATAAATCGGAATGTTTTTTTTAGCATTTGAGTTGTTCGCATGCCTTGTTTGCTGCGAATGAACATGAGTTCGAGTTTTGAAAACTTATGCTTGAATTTGCAGAGTGAGGAGCATCGGGTTATTTCATGGCTGAGTGTTAAATCCTGGAGGGATGGCGTGGAATTTCCCCCACTAATGATGTACTAGGGTGAATAAAGTGACAAAATTGACAGAAGTTTGCAGATAAATTAGAGTAATTCATAGGCGTATACAAGGGTGCCGATTTCTCTGTAACTTTGAGGGGGCCCATTCAGATGTGTATTTGGTAGCAAGAAAGGATCTAACTAGGGATGTACTTGTTGAACCTGAACCCAGAAAGTGGGGGTGATTAGATATTTCCTGCAAACCTGGATCAAGGTAAGATCAAAACCGGTTACCAAAAATGGGGAGGTATCATGCATTTTGCTTGGGGGCAGCACTTTACACATTTTTATTAAGATCTTTAAGAGTGTCTACAAAGTCGGTTGCAACCATGAAAAATCTGAAACTGTGAGACAGATATGAAAACAGAAAAAACATATCTTTCATAATTTCAAAAGTACAACGTATCAAAGTAAAATAAATTGTCCCAGGATCCCCTGCAGGGTCCCAGACGGGGTCCAACTCAAAATTTTTAAATGGAAAGGGGGGGGATCAACTTGCATATGCATTTCAGATTAACGTCCGACGATTGTGCCTTTAGAATAAAGGAGACAACGATGAATGCAAGTGAATGATTATGGATGAATTGGTGGAATGAGGAAGTGGGAGTACTCCGAGAAAACCCCACGGACACGATCGTTTCCACCATAAATTTACTCAAAATAAATAAAGATTTCCATAGGACTTATAAGTAGTGAATGTTGTAAAAACAGTTCTTAAGAATGTACAGTCCACTTAAGAGTCTTCATCCCGACGAAATTAAAATACCGCTAATTTGACATTAATTATGTGATATCTTCAAATAGATAAAAGATAATCGAAATGTGGAACAAGAGCGCCCTAGACAATATCATTTTACATGAGATACCATTATCACGACTCACTTATCTGCTTTCGATTTCGAGCTATTTTGAAAATCGGCATTTATTTTCGCGTTTCTAAACAGCTGAAAACATGAAGCCACTAGGTGACTTGTGATAACGGTATCTCACGCAAAACAATATTGTCTAGGGTGCTCTTGTTCCATATTTCAATTATCTTTTATCTATTTGAAGATATTACATAATTACTGTAAAATTAGCAGTATTTTAATTTCGTCGGGATGAACACTCTTAAAAAAAAAGTTTTACTTGAATAAGAAAGTCGTAGAAAGTTTTTGAAAAGTGTAAATTTCAGTTTTTCTTTCAAAACTCGGCTTTTTATGTGAAAAAAGATCTCCATCCTAAAAGAATAGTGTTACTTTAATCTCTGTATGTAATACTGAAGTTTCACCTCGGACTTCAGTGTTTCTGTTTCTGTTAGAAAAGCTCAGTTTCACTTCTTATCACATCACGAAAATTCTATCTTGTCTAGTTTTGTTTAGTGGTGACCCTCTATGGACCCAAATTCGAAATGCTTGCTCACACCGTTTCTGTACGTTGTTTGTATTTCCAGAAATGAAATAATGGATTCCCCCCCCCCCTCCACTGATATTAACAGAAACCTATAAACCGCTGCGCACGTGGTTCTCCGTGCAGATTGATGTTGGTTTAGAAGCATATGACGGATGTAGTTGCACAACAGTGCAGGCAGGTGTATAAGAACCGCGTTAATTGTTATACGCCAGCTGGAACATGTGGTAGTTGGCAAGTGCCTTTTACAAAACCTAATTTTATATTTAGACAGGGTCTGCTATGCAATTGGAATTATATCATTCATTAACAAGGCAATTCCAATTAAAGTGTAACGCTAATTGGGCATATTCAAGATTCAGAAACAACACCTTCTTGAAACGAGTTAATGGAGCCTTTACTATGCTCCCACCATCATTAGTTCATTTAATAAAGTAGCCCAATTAATATTTAAGAATTTTGTGAGTCACTCTTAGGGGAAGACATGTTGTACAATTCGCGGCAAAAAACCTGCAACATGAGGTTGTAAGTTTATTGTGAAACTACGCCTAACAACACAGGGAATGAACATAACGTGTAAGTGGAACGAATCACGCCTGGATAAACCTCGGCCTCCTCCCGTGCACACTTATTTTGGAGCAAAAAACTTCGTCATTTCACAATAAACTTATATGCTCATGTTGCAGGTTTTTTGCCGCGGATTGTACAACATAATATTTTGTCGTTTCGTCTCAATTTCCGAAAAAAAAAACTTTTCTCTCTCGTCTTGTTTCGTAAGTTTATGTACAAAATTTGTCCAGTTTTTTTTTTTTTTTCAATTTCATCTAGAATAGAGGTTCTCAACCTTTTCCACGGGCATACCACCAAAATCAACTCGCGTACCACCAATGGTACGTGAACCATATGTTGGAAAACCCTGATCTAGAGGTTAAGCTTGAGCAGAATAAAAACTATCAGTTATTATTGTCAACGGACGGCATATATTTTAGCGCTATAAAACTGTTTTTCTCCATTCGGAAACTAAGCATGAGAATTTGTTCTCAAGCCTACAATTGTATTCAGCTCATTGTGATCTATCGATGTGAAATATACCGGAGGCTAAATTTCTAAATTAACGGAGATAGCTATTTTGTAGGAAATTATACCGAAGGCTAAATTAATAGCAATAACGGCGATATCTATTTTGTAGGAAATTTTGCCGGAGGCTGAATTAATAGCAATAGCGGAAATAGCTATCTTGTAGAAAGTTATAACGGAGGCCTAATTAATAGCAATAATGGCGATAGTTATTTTGTAGGAAATTTTGCCAGAGGATGAATTAATAGCAATAACGGAATTAGCTATCTTGTAGGAAGTAATAACGGAGGCTTAATTAATAGCAATAACGGAGATAGATATCATGTAGGAAATTATGCCGGTGGCTGAATTAATAGCAATAACGAAGATAGTTATCTGGTAGGAAATTATACCGGAGGAGGAAACCTCAAAAGAAACATAAAAAAATGAACATAGAGCGGAAAGTTATAACATCTTTCCAAAGTTATAATATGCCGAAAACAACGGAAAATAATCTTTTTAGCTCCATAGCTAGAAAACTATGGGATCTATCGTAATCGGGTCAGGAATTACAAAGGAACTAGTATACACTACTTAAATATCCATGTTTTAGAATCCTCCGATAAAGGCGCAAGAAATTGAAAATTAATTAAAAATTGTATAAAGGAAGTTGGGGTACGAGAAGACACTTTTAAGTACTAATTAAGTATAAATAATATTCATTTTGAAAATCATTTCATTTCTCCATTAGTAACCGAAAATGACTAATATCACTTTTCCTTTCATGTAACAAGCAATATTGTTTTCATCAGTTATGCAACCACACACAGCATACTTCAAAGAAAAATTTTCATAATAAAGTGTAATCAAAATTTGATATTAAAATGCAGTATAATATGGTAATATGTGAAAGATGTACTTACTAATTTAGTCTTGTTTAATGGTAACAATGACCAAAATATTTCAAAACTCAGAGTTAGGACAATCACTTCCATCTGGAAATTCGTAGTTGATTCATAAGAGCTAACGATTTTAATCTGGTTGGGCATTAGAAGATAGAAATGAATTGAAAATATATATCATCCTTCAATTGGCAGAGAATCGAAGCCAGGCCTTTGGTTTGACCACGATCCTTTAAGTTTTTAGGACATCAGTTTTTTTTTTCTTTTTTTTCTGTGTTGCATATCTTTACGACGAAATGTAAACAATTAAAATTTAAGTTATTATGGCTTGCACTTGACTATCTCCAGATATAAGACAATAGTGAGAAGGCACTTTGGCTCAGTGGTAGAGCGCTCTACTCTGGTACTAGGGGTCCCTAGTTCAATTCCAAGTCAAATGAGTTTGTGGTGGACATTAATCGTGTCCGTGGGTTTTTCCGAGGTTCTTCCGTTTCCGACACATTCCACCAATCCTTTCAACATCATTGACTTCAATGAATCGTTCGTCTTTATTTAAAGGGCATATTTCTGAAACGTAAAACTTAAAAGATCCCATTTCACAAAAAAAAAATCGAGAACTATGGAGTTGTCACGAAATTTCTGTCTCGTAGCAACTCTGCTTTCAATTAAAGGCAAATAAAAGAATGTCTCCTTTAAAAAAAAAAAACTGTGTATTTTGTTAGTTGAATAACTTTTCCTTATGTTATTCCGTGTTGAGTAGTTCTGATCAGAGATGGCATGAGTCAATGAAAACTTGACTCATGACCCACTCTGACCCACCACTCACCGAAATCCATAATCATCAACTCTGACCCATTATATGTACGTCTCCCTTTCCTTTGACTAAAGAGTTTACACTTAAAATAAAACAAGGCTAAGAAATTATCACTAATCCGAGTTTGAATTTGTACAGTCAATCGCTCAAGCAGTCCTCTGTTACAATACTGATGGATCTGACCTTTACGAAATAAAATGGTAAAGTGTTTGCCAGGGCTGGATTAACTCATTTGGAGGCCCAGAGCTAAAAAAAAAAAAAAAAAAAAAAAAAAAAAAAAAGCCCTGCTGACTTCACGTAATACATTTCTGTAAAAGTACAGTATGAAAGTTAAGGGAATATGTTTCATATATTTTGGTTATATTTTATTTTATGATGATTGTATCTTCATGATTCTTTTTAGATAGCCAATTGATATTTTGATCAGAGTGGAGGCCCGGAGCCATAGCCCCCTTAATCCGGCTCTGGTGTTTGCCATGGGTCATATTACGATGAATTTTAATGTAATTATCGTGTATAATTATTTCCTTGTTGAATTACGGATTCTTTTCAGTGGAAAATAGGGTGAAATTTGAAAGTCTCAAATCAAGTTAAAGTAGGCCAACGTAAAGAAGAAGAAGAAGAAAACAGTATAAAATTCAACTGTCTCAAAAGTCAAGTAGTCAGTCCTATTGCTCTTATTACAATTACAAATATCAATATCCAAAAGTGCCTGAAGTTCTTTTTTTCACTTAGAAAAGTGGAGGTTTTGAAAGTAAAACGTAGACAATTTCACCAGTATTCAGAAGATGCTGTCAACAATGCAGTGAGCAGAGTGGGTCGGTGGGTTATAGTGGATCAGAGTGAGTCATGGTGGGTGGTTGGTCGGTCAAATCTTGTCCCACGACCTACTAACAAATCTTGACTCACGACCCACTGACCCACTCTTTCTCTGCTTCTGAGTAGCAAAAACATACTTACCTTCTGAAATAAAAATTAGGTCTATATTGGCCTATTATTTAATAGTCTTGATTATACGCAACACTAATTGAACATCATATCTGTTGGGGTGAAATAAATAAATAAATAAATAAATAAAAAAATAAATAGAAAATGCATAATTAACAGCACACGTGCCTTTGGTTACTCATCCATAGCCTAGAAAATACTTTCACTTATTCAAAACAATCCTTTTGTCTATATTTATGTGTTATCAAGAACGCCAGAACAAGGAAAATTCTTGTTAACGACACATTATCTATATCGATCAATGGAAGGTCAATAGTTGACACGGATTGTATACACGATGCAGAGTGCGTTGCAGTTAACGGCGTGTGAGGGTTGTTTTGAATTTGGAAACACAAATTACCATTGTTTCCCTACTCACTGAAGTGAGTAGAATACAAACCACAGAAAACGCCTTTTGAACAGGTCAACAGTCAAAATCAATGAGCAATATTGTATCGCCAACCCCAATCTACTGTCAGTGGAATCTGATTATGATATTATGGATGATGAATCAAGTCGAACATAGGGTTTAAAATATATATTGCTTTTGTCACGTTCACGTTTGACGTGTGCCACTTTCAAGGAAATATGTATGTATGTATTTAAAAAGCTACATTTCTTGGTTAGTCAAAGTAGTCTCGGTTTCAGTCATATAGTTTTGTCGCTACTTAACCAGCAACGATTTGATTTCATGACAAACAAAGACCACAGAAGGGAAAAAAATGTATAGAAAGTTGATCTGCGAATTGAAAAAGGAAATCTGCAAAGACAGAGCAATATACAATAGAAGTAAAGGTGACAAGAGGAATTTAAGAGGATAGAAAAATTTTAATAATACTAGCTTAACTTGCGCTCTCTACACAGTGCATCATTCATTCTTATCACAGCTCTTCTTTGAGCATGAATCTCCTTGTCATTCCTCACAACATCTGTACATGTCAATTTTCAGACACAAGTGAAAGAGGTCTTGATAAAAATAATCGGCAAGGAGTACCATAAAGGGGAGATTTTTTCGATTGTTTTTTTCAATATCTCGCACCGTTTGCAAGATTTGAGTTGAGTTGAGTTTTGGGTTTAACGTCCCGTTCAGCAGCGAGGCTATATGAGACGTGGACCTACTGATTAACGTGGGATCCGAACCACATGAGCTCCCGCCGGGAATCGAACCCGGGTCTCCCACGTCAAAGGCGCGTACGCTAACCGCTTAGCCACAGAGGAGCTCGTTTGCAAGATTTGAGTCTACTACCGTTGGAGTTCCTAATTTATGTATGATAAGTGTTTTTTTTTTCTTCTTGCATGCAGTATGTAATAAGCAAATACATTGCATACACAATTAATTATAATGTCAGTGATATTTGGTGTTCATTGTGCAAAACACTCGAAACAATAAAGATTCAAATTAGACTGGAGAAATGGTTATCCTTCGTTTTTCATTATAATTTGGCCGTGAAACAAACGCCTCAGAGGTATGCAACCAATGTATACAATAATGTAGTGTTAGAATGTATAATGCGTAGGATAGGATTTTTTTTTTAAATTTCAACACTTCCAGTGTACCCATAAAAATGTAATAATGAAATAATGATCATGTTTTTTTTTTTAAATTTTTCAATTAGAACTGGACAATCTACGCAAAATTTGCAATCGATCAGTGAAAACGTCATCTTTCTAGTTTCCGAGATAGTCTAGAGCCTGCAGTTTCCGAGATCTCATTGTCGAAAGGATTGGCGACAAACATATAAATGTCCACAAACGTATAGTTTAAAAGAATTCCAAAGATGGGAGCACAATTCATTTGCATTGATTTTGGAGAAGGTTTATTAAAATACAAAGGCTTTGAGCAATAATTTAAAACGAAATAAACTTTATGAAAAAGGATCTGTTTATTAATTTTTTTTAAAAGTAAACATACTTTAAAATATTGTCTTTGTTAAACGTGAAATCATAAATAACCGTAAATAAATGGGTTGAAATCAAAAGTAACAAGTTGGAGCTGAGACGTTTTTATTGCTACTGTAGCATTTTAATAGATAGATATATGAAGGTAAATTTCATGGAAATAGAAAGTAGCAAGGGAAAACTAATATGACAGTATAGAAACTAAAAATTGAAATGAACTTATAATGAGAAAATGGCAGGTTGAGAACATTGGAATGAATACATTGGGGGAAAGAATACATTGAGAATACATGATAGCAAGAATAAGTTTTGTATCTTACTTAGGTATTAAAACGGAAAACTAAGTATAATCATTGTAAGTTCCATATGCAGGTCACGACTTTGGAATCCATCGGAAACAAGTGAACAACAAATACTGGCGGAAATACGTCATTTTGAACCTATCGATTTTATTGGTAAAGATATTATGAAAATCCAGTTAGCTTGTAATTCAAGTAAATTACCATTTACTCATAATTTTGACGTAAATTCAGTTGGGGTCTAGTAGTATTTAATCGTCCCCGTCCCCCTCAATTTTTACTTGCCAGAGACGCCCATGATAAAAGAAAAAGAGATTCCTGAATAGATTTAATTAACACGTGATATGATCAAAAGTTTCTATGGTGATGAACCTTGCTGTTCTTTTAAAACTATTTTTATTTATATATAATACATAATATCCTAAAAGAAATAGCAGACGTTATGAACGGTAGTAGCTCTTTTTACAGCTTTAACCTATATGAATTCTGTTTTTGTTTTATGCGTTTTTGAGGGGAAAGGGAAAAATTGAGTGCGACGAAAAGGGACAATAATATTACGATTCTTTTTCTTTCTCTCTCTCTCTCTCTCTCTCTCTCTCTGATTTTTGTGTATCTTTTTGGTTTCAGGTCGTAAACATTGGACGAGTATTGATTTTCTTTGGCTGTTGAAAAGAGTAAAAGTTTTCTGAATTCCTTTTAAGCACCGCTTTGAATTCGGAAATACATGTATATGAAAAAGACAATACAAACATTTTATGGCTTTTTTTTTTTTTTTCATTTCAACGAAGGTAGCGATGATTTATAAGTATGATATATGGTTGGGGTCTCCGCCCTATGTTCTTAACGTTTCAGCCTTTCAATTATTACAATTCTATTTGGACTTGACATTTCAGCAGAGAAACTATAGCAAAACAGTGCTTGTTTTCCTTCCATGGATATTATATTTTTTACTATTCCCAAGGGCTGTTCAAAGAGGAATGAGCTTTAATTATAAACTTATTTAAAGAAGAATTTATTTATTTATTTCGACGTGGTATCACATTTACCGGTAAACTTTCAACATTTTCTCCTTGACAATACTTAACAGTAATTCTTTAGTTTTAGTAAATAGTAATTTTGCGACTTGGAAGCTAAAGTAGTGTATCATGTAACTTGAGCATCACATTTATTCTAGTTCTGCGAGCCTTCGTTGCATGATTTCGAAGAAAATCTGACGTTTTATGAGGGAGACCGTATTTATCACCTACATCCTATACATATGTCTTAAAAATTTCGAGTTGAAATTCTAGAACTTTTGCAAGAGAATTTCCTTCCTAACATATCTAAATAAAACACTGGCCGAAACTCTAACACAACTTATTAATAATATTTGTTTACTTTAGTTAGATTTTATTTCAATTGTGCATAGTCCCAAAGCTTTAAAAAAAAAAATGCTTCCTCGTGGTTAAGCGGTTAGTGTACGTATCTTTGACGTGAGAGACGAGGGTTCGATTTCCGGCGGGAGCTCATCTGGTTCGAATCCCACGTTAAGCTATAACCCATGTCTCATATAGCCTCGCTGCTGAAAGAGTCGCTAAACTTAAAATCAAATTAAATCAAAAACCAAAGCTAAAATGAGTTGTACTAAATTTTCAACGAACTTAAAAAGTTCGTTACTGAATTCTCTGTCTGTGTGTGTGTGTCTGTTATTTGCGAATTTTTCAATTTTGAATTCTCCATTCGATAGAGCATCAAAAACTATCGAAGAAAGTGATGGAATTTTTCGCGTCACTCTTACCGTTCCCGAGTGAGCTCCTTCGTGGGTAAGCGGTTAGCGTACGCGCCTTTTGCGTAGGAGACTCGGGTTCGATTCCCGGCGGGAGCTCATGTGGTTCTGTTTCCACGTTAATCAGTCGGTCCCGTCTCATATAGCCTCGCTGCTGAAAGGGGCGTTAAACTCAAAATCAACTCAACTCCACTTTTACCGTTCCCAAGATATTGGCCAAAAAAAGTTCCGATTTCGGTTGATTTAAAGAGGTATATCTCGGGAACCGTAAGTCATAGAGAGATATTTTGCGAATTTTTCAATTATGAGCCCTCAATTTTGAGCATGTCTTCGTAAAACAACATCTGTTTGAATGTTTTAACGTAGCTCTCAAACAAAACATGTAGAAAACTTTAGTATTCAAGGAAATTACAAATGAATAGATATATTACAAGAATTGTTTAATAGGTATAATAATAAAATACATAGAACAATTGGTATGAAGCCTGTAGAGCAGCGTTTCCCAACCGGTGTGCCGCGGCACACTGGTGTGCCGTGAATGGGCCGCTGGTGTGCCGCGAGGAATCGAAACAAAAATTATTAATTTTATAGCAATCAAATTGTAAAACATAGGGAGAAGTGTATATTTGTATTTTACATTACTGTGAACCTCCACTATGAATCTACAATACCGGGTTACTGTTCTGTATATTTCCAATGTTGAAAAAAGTACAGTTACAAAAAGCGTATTTTTAAAAACCTGAGTCCAATATTTCATTGCAATTGTTTTCTATTTCTAATTAGAATGAAAAATAAGCATAATGATTTACCAAGGGGAAAAAACAGTGAAAGAACTTTCTTCTCTGTGAGGAGATCAATAATCACAGAAACAAATACCACTGTGTTTTATATTTACAAATAATAATGCCTATAAGTGTGCCGCGAGAATCCAAGTAACACCCGTAGTGTGCCGCAAGTTGAAAAAGGTTGGGAAACGCTGCTGTAGAGGTTAATAAGAAAAATTAATTCTTTTTAATTTCCATTCTGGCAATGCTCTTGAAGCATTCTGAACTGGTTTATCTTAACATTTCAATTTTTGATAACCGAATTTTGAACTCTTAATGTCTGAGAGTGTACTTACTGTCTAAGTCAAAGTAAGGGACAGTTTCTTAAAAATACCTTTTACGTTAGGTCTGAGTGAAGTTCGTGAATTTCAAAATAATTAAGAGATTAAACGGAACTGAAATGAAAAAAAGAAATAATGAACATCCAGCGTCCTTCAACAGTGAAAAATTACAGTGAAAGTGCCGGCAATGAATCGGTGCTAGGCGATGGATCACATAGATAAACGTGATTTTGTCACAGTTCAATTGTTTTCCTGCATTTCAATATCCGTCCAGATAGGAAAATACCATAATAAAACCGCAATCTTTCTTATAGACTGTTCTTTGTTTTGATAATAAGTTATAATAAATCGAATAATGCAAAAGTAGCTAGAAGCTGTTTTAGAATCAAACCCACAGAATTTCCTAATATATTGACTTCCTTTGTGAGTCAGAAAGCTAGTAAAGAAAGCCTTATCAATACGGAAATATAAGGTCACACAAATAATTTTACATTTTTTTCTGTGGTATTTGAGGTCTATATTTGCATTTTAAGGTGAGAATAATATACTCGACACACTCCTAAATACTAATTGAATAGCAATAAAGATTTTGAGATATGGTAATTTAGTTTTTGTCTCTCAATACGAGTTATGTTTTGCTGCAGAGTAACTGTAGCTTGGTATACGATAACAACAGAAACGTGTCAACATCCGTAGAACTTGCTGTGTCGTGTCGTTTCGCCTTATAAAATACTTCATAGTTATGAAATATCAGGGGTAAAAGTGAATCTGAAAAACTAGGGGGACGTATGACGTCACACCTTCCCCCGTGCCTATTTTTCCCATTGTAATTTATCTAAAAAGTGGTAGGACGACGTCCCCCCACGTTTCCCCTCACTTTTATCCATGTGCAAGATAAATTATAAGTTTTAAGTTTGAAATTTTAAACGAAAATAAGGATTCGTGTTACGTCTGAAATGGCGCACATTAAATAAAACCAAATGCAGAGAAATTACAGCATGAAAATTCACTACTATGTAAAGAGTTGAGAAACTGATACATAATTGCCATATTGACCTCCCACGTCGGTCATTTTTTTAAATTTTATTTTTGGTTTTGTAGAAAGTTATTTAAACTTTTAATTGCTAAACTAAAGAATAACTATATAGTTACCTTTTTTTTTTTAAAGGTAACCTACTTTTACTTTCCATTATGTATGAACTAATGAATATTAAAATAATTGTGCATTCAGAGTAAACAAGTCGATGTAATAAGTAAACTAGTAAATTAAAGATCTTATTTATCTAATCTTCAAGATCAGTGGTTCGCAACTTTCTTTACGTGGCACCCCTTCGTAAATTCTGTATATTTCGAGGTGGAGTGGGATCAATGGGTCAAGTAGGTCAAGATTTGTGAGTGAGTCAGTAGGTCGTGGGTGAAGAGGATATGACCCACTGCTGCCCACCACCCACTGTGACCCATTTTGACCCATCGACCTACCATGATCCATTCTGACCCACTGACTCAGTACGGCCAACTCTGCTCAGTGCATTGTAGATAGCATCTTCTGAACACTGGTGAATTTGTGTACGTTTTACTCCCAAGGCCTCCATTTTTCTTCCTTTTCATTTGTTTCTGTTTACTTACCTGAAATGAGTATCTCTAAGTGTAAAAAGACCTAAGTGTAAAAAGACACTTTTGGATATTCATATTTGTAATTGTAATAATAGCAATAGGACTTGCTTCTTGGCTTTCGAGACAGTCGAAGTTTACACTTTTTTCCCCTTTATGTTGGCCTACCTTGGTTTGAGAGTATTTTTCCACTGAAAAGTATCTTGATTCAACAAGGAAATAATTATAAATGATAATTAAATTGAAATTCATCGTAATATGACCCATGACAAACACTTTACCATTTTATATCGTAAAGGTCAGATCCACCGGTATTGTAACAGAGCGGTGCTTGAGCAACTGACCATAAAAATTCAAACTCCAATTAGTGATAATTTCAGATCTATGTTTTATTACAGATGTAAACTCTTTAGTCAGGCGAGGAGGGCGTGGATCAAGGGTCAGAGTTGATGACGATGGGTTTTTGTGGTGTTGAGTCAGAATAGGTCATGGTGGTTGGAGGCCAGTGGGTCATGGGTCAAGTTTTTATTGACCCACGCCATCTTTATACTTCCTTCTTATGACAAAGACAAAATCTTAAACATGTAGTATCTGTAAAATTTGCTGAAGCTAAAGTGAAAATAATCATTCGAAGAGGTTTTTCATTCATAATTTTATAGTTTATTTCTGTCATTAGGTTTCGTCTACATGCTCGCTCTTCACGCCCGTTCTCCCCAGTAGCGCTCCCCTCAGGTTGGGAATCACATTTCTAGATGAATACAATTATGAGACAACATTCGAATATGAAAATAAACCAATTTCATTGTTTGTATTTTTTAAATTTATTTTTTAAAACAATAAGTTGATCGTACACCCATTTGCACTTTTTCTTGTGATGTACACAGTCACTCCTCGTTCTTCGCTTGCTCATGTTTCATTTGTTTGGATGATCTTAAGAATCGAATTTTACACATGAAATGACATCCTCTACTTTGTTGGTAATCCTGACTTTTGTATTTTCATAGCGATTTCACATCACTATAAACACAAAAGCGAGCAATTAGGTAATAAACTCTACTATATACGGTAAAGATCACGCAATTTCACGTATGTAATACAGATATCCACCGTTAAAGTTATTGTTATTCATGAACATTCCATTAACGAACTTAACTCAGATAATTGCTCCATCTTTCTTTCGCAATAAATAAATAAATAAATAAATAAATAAATTCGTGATCCCAATAAATAGTATAAATAAGTAATGAAACATTTAAATAAAACTTTCAAAGAACGTGTTCAAATAATTTAATACTTTTTTTTTTTTTTTTTTTTTGTAAATTGTATGGTTAAATTAAAATGAAAAGTACCTCTAATATTAACCTACTCTGAATGAAAGGTGTCAAAACGTTTTTTCAACAAAAAATATTGCAAATTACAGGGATCGTAGTCATCCACTCATCCGTCCAGGTCTTTCTTATGTGCACACAAAAGTACGCATGCTTCTGTTACTCTGTCCGTTGGAATAAGGGACAGACGTATTAAACGACGACTCCACTTTCAAAATTCTTAATTTCTCTCAATATTTTTAATTTCTCTTCCAGGTTTTTTCTTTGTTATTGTCCACCATTTTATGTGAAACGAAGTTTAGGCAAAACAAGTAATATCTTTATTTCGCCGAAAATGACAGGTACAAGTTTTATCATTTATCTGTGAGAATTGTACACATACTTCTAAGGTAGGTGTAAGTAAATACACCATGTTTAGGGTATTTGATTTTTTACGGCCTCAATTCTTATGAAACACGAAAAACAATACATGTGTGTTGCAGAGTAGCCTTTTTCGCGTGTAGAGAAAAATGTGGCAATGATGCGACTCACTTCTATTTTGTACCCAAGGTAAAAGAAAAAAGTGTTACAAAGTGGCGTATTTACCAACACCTGCAGGTAATAACGCCAAGTCTAGCATATTTCTAGAAACCTGTAATAAATCTTGCAACTTTTTACATCGTCTATATTGTACGGACTCAAATATTACTATACAACATGGCTAAAGCAAAAAATATAATAACCAAAGTGCAAGATAAAGAAACAATGTAAAAATGATAATCTCCGAAGTTGAAATGAAGTTCCAAACTGAAAAGTTTTAGTCCATAGAAAGATAAACAAACAGCGTCATTATACTGTGACTTTCAAAAGCTACATGGATATTACATGGAACATGTGGGACGAATAAAAACATCTTTGTCTTCTGCAGTCAGTCCTGCACAAGCTCTGGCGTATTTCGCTGCACCATCCTTGGTATTGATTTAGTAGCCATGGAATCACAAATACTGAAATTACACTTACAAAACACTGTTCCTAGACGGACACGAAATAAGGCATACATTGCTGTAAACAATCGACAATGTTCTGAATTAGCACGGTACAAATAACGGATTCTTATCTGAAATAATAACGTCCTTCCACGAAACCTTTCCGAAGCAAACAACACTGCACTACGTGGCGGTCTCAGCACTATCTCCCGGAGTATTCGTCAAGTTATAACGACCACAGTTCATATATATTTATATAACTAAGGCTACTGATATATCAAAATCCATTTTACATACTGCATCAATTATCTTTTTATTGTAGTACATAACAAGTTAAACAAATATACTCTTTAAAAATCTTACATGTAAGTTTCACGAGATAGATCTTTAGTTATGTATTATTTATTTTTCATTGGTATAACAACTAACTCACATCGTCGAATCACTATTATAACAAAATATAATCGCATAACAACCAAAAAAGAAATTACATCTATATCTCTATTCATATTCTTCTTCTTCCTTTCTTGAACAGCTTGTGCATAATTTAAAAGTACGTTTTGCCCACAAATAAGAAATAAAGATATAATAAAGATGTTGAAATACAAGTATCGTTGTATGTGGCGCCTGAACAATAGGATCTTTTTTTCTAAAAAAAAATAAAAAAGCGAAGTTCTAGACCGTTAACTATTACATACTAATTACTTAAGTTTCTGAATGACCCTCGTATATATATATATATATATATATATATATATATATATATATATATATATATATATATATATATATATATATATATATATATATAAATTACAATTCATACAATCATATATCATATTTTACTTTTATATCAATATTATTTTCATATTTTATCTTAATCCTCTTAATTAATCACATTTCAAATATTTATACACTTCAACGTCGGTAACAGAAGGTACATTCAGATAACGGCATAGAAGTTGTTTAATTTTAGGTCCTTTTGGGGCCATTGATACATGTTGTAAGTTGAAGGTAAACAAAATCTATATTATTTTATCGGGCAAAACTAAGAAGATTGTGAAAAAGATATCATTATGACATTTAAATAATTGCTCTTTTAAACAAGAAAGGATCAAATATATGATATATTGAACATCAATATTGCGTAAACCCAAAATTCGAAAACTTTAAGACTAATTTGTTTGATACCTAAGTGTGTTACGATTATTCATATTATCTTCATAGAATTCAAATAAAGTACAAATAACAAACGAAATCATAACGGTATTTACAGTAAAATAAAGCAAGAATCAATTGAATATATTTTTTTTCGGACGCCGTAACTTTAGCTCAAGTTATGTTACCATACATGGGCAGAGATTAGGGGGGCCAAGGGAGACAGTTACCCCCTCACTTTTTTGAAATAACCCATTAATGTATATAGTTTCATTTGGAAATGTAGTTTTTGTATGTATTACTGGTTCATAGAAAAATGACTCCATATAATATTTGCCGATGCGTGAGTACGTACTGGTTATTTGTGTTCCACGGAGTTAATAAAGCTACAGGAATTGCGTTTCAATTGCAATTCAAAGCAATTAATATTGCAATTGCATATTTCTTTAAACGTCATAGCATATGTTGGAAATATTTACTGTCTTTCATTTTCTAAGAGTATAACACACGTTTAATAGCATGGGGCAACTTTCTAATATAAATAAAATAAAGAATTTGTTTGTATGTTTGTCTGTCTGTATGCGGCCTGGGAACCAGACGAATGGACCGAGAGTTACCAAATTTTGGTCAGGGATATTTTGGTACAGGCCCCAGACCAAGACGAAGCATTTTTTTCAAAATTCGAACCAGGGGGTCTCAGGGGAGCGTTTACCGTAACTCGTAAACGTAGTAGAAAATGACATTTTTTTTCTTTCGTTGTTCAGTATGTTCACATGGGTCAGATAAAATATTTATGTAAAGAATGGATATTTCATCTAGTTAAAAATATAAGCTGTTCATTAATCCCCAGTTTCAACATAACTTTTACAAAACAAACCGCATTATTCATTACTATGATTAATATTATTCTTTCTATTTATTTGTTTTGCAAACATGTTATTAAATAATCTGATCACATAATTTTTCAGACAGGATTTTAAGATGTTCATGAGTAAGAAATCAAATCTTTCCTTACATTTTCGTTGTTTAAGAGTACAAAGAGCTAGTACCTATTTGCGTTGCTCTTGTCAATTTACTTAAAATATGAAATACGATCTTAAAAAAAGATAGTACCCTATTAGTTATACAACCTTTTGTCAGGCAAAGTGTTAGAAGCAACCAAGGATACTAATACTGATATGCAAATATTCAGATCATGTCTTGCCCCCCCCTCCCACTTTTAACGTCCAATCACCGCCACTGTTACCAGAGGATTGAATTAAGTTACATTGCGTAGCGCAATCTTATGTACAGTCTTGTCTATTACGTACTTCATCGGTATTCCGATTTCTATGTTGCGAATTCCTGCCACCTGTGAACCTTTTTCGTGAAAACGTGTTACGATTACTTTTTCTATTGTTATTCCTGTAATTAGGTTCGATTCGAGTACCGGTAAAATTTAATTCATTTGTTCTCCCATTAGAATGAAATCTATTATTATTTCGCACATTTGAAATACCCTCTTGTTGAACATTGATATTACGGACAGAGGCATAATTAACGTGGCTACGATTAGGGTTAGCGTGTCCTCTATTATTATTTTGCATCATAGATTGGCTTTCAAAATTTTGAACAATCATAATGAGATGTTTGAAGTTGACGCACTGAGCCGAAATTAACATTTGTTGCAGTTTAAAGGGTAATAAGATACGTATAGATGCTATTATCCTAGATTCGGGTTGAAAAGGATTAATTGATTTCAACTCATTATAAGCTGATATTACAAAGTCAGTGATACTCCGGTCCAGTTTAGGGTGATAATGCCTATTAGGAGTTAGTGCACCCGTATTAGCTAACATAAAATCATTTTTAAACTTGGATAATAACGCATTTTTAAAATCAGAGTAATTACGCAGGTTAACTTTGATAGCCTTAAACCAAGTTGAAGAGGGAGGTAATAAAACATGTGGCAGAATTTTTAAGAATTTAGATTCATCCACCCCCATTAGATCACACTCATCTTCGAATTTCTCTATAAATGTTCTAGCTGGTATATCATCAGATCTTCCACTAAACTTTCTAAGGGATTTGATTTCACTGATACGAAAAAAAAAAAAAATACCTCTGTTCCTATCTTTCACCTGTCGGGAATTCACAGGATGATTTCTTCCACGCTGCGAGGAACGATTGGTTCTCCGACGCTGGCCCACACTAACCTCACTATCACTCCTTATTGGATTCAGATGAATCACTTTCTTTCACGTTCCTTCGATGATGATACTGGGATGCCAGTATAATGTCAGTGAGAACTCTATCGCCGTTCGCATGAGCATTGACATGATTCTCATTAACAGCAACAATACTCTCTTTGATAGAATTAACTTCTTCTTGCAACTCTCTAATCTGGTTATTATGTTCACTTATTTGGGTGGTGTGATCATTAACTATAGTTTCTATTACTTCAACGGAATTTTGCACTTCGATAAATCTATGTATAATTTGTTCCATTTTAAGGTCACTTTGTTCAATTCGTTGATCTGTCCTGATAAATGTTGACTGTTAATGTCGATTTTACTATCGAGTTGTTTCATCTGTTCACCAAGATCTTCCTTTAATTGTCCCATCTGCTGATTCATTTCACCAAAATCTTGCTTTAATTGTCCCATCTTCTGATTCATTTGTTCCATTTGTTGGTTCACTCCAACAAAATCTTGCCTCAATTGTCCAATCTACTGTTTAATTAGATCGACTAGGTCCAGGGAGTTCATCTTCCTATTACCATTTGATTCAGTTGCATTTTCAATATCAGGAAGACTCATTTTGATATTTCTGAAAATTTTTCTGTCACTCCTTAATAAAGTATACTCCGTTTTGATGTTTTTAGCAAAATCACTACGTAGCCTTAAAATCAATCTGCAATCCTGGCGTTTATTATCTAGGAGATTGTTTACTTAACTTCACACAAATCTCCTAAAATCCTGGGCGGAACCACCAAACTTATAACGACCACAGTTCATAGCATTTTTATCACTAAGGCTACTGATATATCAAAATCCATTTTACACCTGCATCAAGACATTACCTTTTTATTGTAGTACATAACAAGTTAAACAAATACACTCTTTAAAAACCGTACATGTAAGTTTCACGAGATCTTCAGTTATGTATTATTTATTTTTCATTGGTATAACAACTAACTCACATCGTCGAATCACTATTATAACAAAATATAATCGCATAACAACCAGAAAAGAAATTACATCTATATCTCTATTCATATTCTTCTTCTTCCTTTCTTGAACAGCTTGTGCATAATTTAAAAGTACGTTTTGCCCACAAATACAAATAAAGATATAATAAAGATGTTGAAATACAAGTATCGTTATAAAAATCGGACTTGTCCAAGACCGCGGCACATATTGAGGGTGCATTTTAGTGAATTTCATCGAAAACGTCCCAGCACTGAACACTTGGCGTATTTAGCTGCATTGGCGTATATACCTGCAGTTCCCTTATAAGATAATAGTTTAGGCGGAACGAGGATTAGGCTAAGGGCCTATAGCTTAGCGTGGATCTGAATCTCATGCCTTCCCAGTGGAGTTGAACAATAGTAAGAGCATTATAATACCAAATTTCTTCGTAAAATAGGAGGCACGGTGGTTCAGTGGTCAACCGCTTACCTGTGGTTCGAAACGCGGCCAAGTAAGTTTGTGGTGGACGACATCGTTTTCGTGGACTTCTCGGGGTACTCCCGTTAGGTCTCACAATCTCATTTCACTAATCATTCATCATTCATTTATCTTCCATCATCATTCATTTATCTTAATCATAATTTCCCTTAGCTTAAAGGGCATAATTGTGGAACGTTAAACAGGAAAATTTAGTTTCATTTTCTTCGGAAAATTGTCTGGGAAGAGAAGGAAGCAGCCAACAAGCTATTGAGTGAAGAAGGCTACATATCGTCTCTCTCGAGACAAAGGGGCGTATGTAATTTTTTCAACTTTTCCAGAAGACAAGTTTAAAGATGTTATCATAAGTTTATTTTATCGTGTTCTGTTAACATTGAATTTGATCTCGTAAGTTACCTACCTGACACGAAGGATATCAAACTAAGTTTTGACAGAACACGATAAAATCAACTTATGATAACATCTTTAAATTTGTCTCCTGGAAAAGTTAAGAAAATGAGATACGCCCTTTTGTCTCGAAAGGGACGATATACTTGAATCAATGCGTCTATTGTAACAAGACTGATCAGTTGCAAGAAAAATACCAACAATAGTGTCTGTAGAGCTCCTCCGTGGCTAAGCGATTAGCGTACGCGCCTTTGGCGTGGGAGGCCCGGGTTCGATTCCCGGTGGGAGCTTATGTGGTTCGGATTCCACGTTAATCAGTAGGTCCACGTCTCATATAGCCTCGCTGCTGAACGGGACGTTAAACCCAAAATCAACTCAATAGTGTCTGTAGCAGTGGTTCCCAATTTTGCATACCTGGCGCCTCCCATCGTAAATCCTGAGTACTTCACATTTCTCTCTTTCGCACTTGTTGCTAATACTGATTTTTTTTTGTCTGACCCTCCTGCGATTTCACATGCAGCTTTTAATTTTAATATCTTCGTAATAATAATAATAATAATAATAATAATAATAATAATAATAATAATAATAATAATAATACTAATAATAATAATAATAATAATAATAATAATAATAATAATAATAATAATAATAATAATAGGCTTATAGAATATATTAATATTTATTTCCAGCAAGACTTCTGTATATCCTTGCAATGCAGAATTATATTTTTGCCGTCTTTATTCTTAATGAAACCACAATTCTTACTGAATAGTTATTTTTCGTTTGTACGGTTTTTAATTTAACGTCACTTTGGTGCAGCTTTCATACTATTTATAATTACAAAAGTCGTTTATTTCTGTTAGTACCTAGCTTGCGCCTCATCTCCTTTTGATCGCTCTTTATGGCCTCTAGATTGGGAATCACTGGTCTATAGAATTGGGCCTGGGAAGTCTGAGAGAGACTTTTGGATAAACATCAAAGATGGAAGGCTAGTATAAAGTGTAACGTCTGAGAATTCATAATTGAATTCCATTGGCAGAGGAATGACAGGCTCTTGCTTCTGTGGTGAATTTTCTCTTATAAATGGTGTCCTTTGGTGAATGGTGTATTTGTGCTCATTTTTTAAAAAAATCGTCCGTATTTATTTTAAAATAAGAATAAATTCCTAGTCTTTCCACTTTTATGGTAATTTTTCCCAAGCCTTCGGCTGATCTGAAAATTGTCTGCACACTAGCGACATCTTTCGGCGCCATGAGGCAGTGAAGTTAGCGACAACTATTAACCTGATTGTGAACTATTAGAAACGTGACAAACAGACTGAGATGTCTTTGTTTTAGAATAAGAATTATTTATGTATTTAGATGTTAGCTAAAAACCTCTTAACACAATGTGAACTTATAGTAATTTTAGTTTTATTTCTTTCGTTTTGCAGGTACTTGTTTCTCATCAACTAGAAATGTAGAAATAGTAGCATTCTACGTAAAGTAAGTAAAATCTTTTAGCAGCCCTGTATAATGTTATGCCTTAGTTATATTTTGCACACCATTGAAAATTATATGTTTTCTGACTCCATCATAGCCGACGGTTTCCTTGTCTGTGTCTCACCGTAGATTTAACTCTCACCACATCTTAAACACAGGGAGGGTAAACGGTGGTTCACTAGTATAAGAGCTTACCTCTGTTGTTAGAGGTCCCTAGTTAGGCCCTAGCCCATGTTAGTTTGTGGTTGTCAAACATCGTGTCTGAGAGTTTTCTCGGTGTTTTCCCGTTTCTTTCCACATTTGTCATTCCATCAATTCTCTCATAATAATTCGTCTTCTTTAACCGACGTGGGACGTTAACTTAAAAATTTCATTTTATTAAAGAAAATAGAGGAATGGATAATTGACACAATTATTTCAAAATGGATAGATTGATGAGAGACAAGAAAATGGTCATCAAAATCACTAAATTTCACCCAGATGGGTATTGTAGGGGAAGAAAAAAAACATTTTCATACGTAAATTTATTATAAGAAGTAATAACAGAAGGATTGCGTATAAATTCCTTTGCTTGTTTTCCTGTTTTTGTCAAAAATTCTAGAGCTGTTTTCACCCTTCTGAAAACAGGAAGTTTATATTGAAACCAAAATTGGTTTTCAGCAAACACTGTGTGCTTCGGAGAGTCATCTGCTTGAAGACCTCATCGTGAAAGCAGCAGGTCTTTCTATGGAGTTAAATCTTGTGAACAGGGTTGGGAATATTTTTCCCTCTCTCATATCGCTTGAAAGACAGAATTCTTTCTTTCGTGATTGTACTTGCATAATCGTAATTGTCGTTGCGTAAGAGATGGTCTCCAGTTCGATTCCCAGTGGGGCCAGAAAGTATCTGGCAATGGATCCGATAGTGGTATCTCACTTTAAGGGTAGATCCGATCGCATGTAGCCTCAATGTTGAAAAAAGAGAGAATTCAGTCAGCCTGTGTTCTATAAGCAGGTCGGGAAATTGATAACAAAAACTGTGTCCAAGTGGGCTTAAGTATAGCAAATAAGAAATTAAAATTATTTTTTTATGCCGGCTAGGCTAAAGGAGACGGTGATGATGAGAAATGAGTGAAATGGTGGAATGAAGAAAGTGGGAGGAAATGGGAGAACCCCGAGAAAACCCACGAGCACGGTGTTTGTCCACTACAAAGTATTGGAAATAAAGAGTATAAGAAAGATAAGTAATTAATTCCTCAATTTGAGAACGTATGAAACTGTATTGAAGTGCATTATATAATTGCGAATTTATTACCTTTAAAGGGCTAGCCAAGCGCAGACGTTTAGCTTACTCTCTTGTGAATTTCCCTCCATTCCTAGACAATTCCCTCGTAAGCCTATACTTGTAGCCCGTGAGCCTTAGCACTCTCTTCTCTTTGTCCCTTGTAGTTACCAAGTTTTGCGTTCCACTGATGAAGTTAAGCTGGAGTCTGAATATCCAGGAAGACTGCATCTTAAGATAGCCTAAAACAACCATTTTAAGATTGCAGTACGCGGTATTTTGGAGTATTGCTCTTGATAGCTAAAAAACTCGCAAATCTGATTAACCAATGAAATGTATAGTTACAAATGTTCGTTTACTTCAGGTTTCTATCACAATGTGTAATTTATAAATACGACAATGAAAAATAAAATAAAAAACTCGTATTTACCATTGTTACGCTATAACTATAGTTTTATGTCTTAGGCAAGAAAGATTTTAAATATTATATTGGTGCAATTGAAATGTCGAAATTTACGTTTGGTGGGTTAACAACCTCTGTAACGCAACCAATAGATAGAACGAGGCCAAGCATACAAAGTCATAAACTTCCTACATGTTGAGAAACTAGTGTGGAGTGTCCATCAGCCAGGAGGCAATATATTATTCGAGTCATCTAAAAGCGCACGTTTGAGAACACACTATTGCAAGTGGTTTTCCTTTATAACTTAAGAGTTCAAACCGGAACATTCTGTATGTCTAGAAACATTAACAGTACATTTCGGTCAGAAGCGGTATATAAACGCACTACACCGCATTGATTTGTGAACTTTCATGCTGGTGATACATCGTTGAAAAATGAGCTCTGTGACCACCAACCAACAGCATATTTTGATTAGCTCTGTAAGAACTTCGTGGAAACGGAGTCTCGGGAAATTGTTCGTGCAATTTTAGACATACGCTATAGCGCTTCACGCAATTGGTAAGGAGAAAAATCAGACTCAGGAGTGCTATGGATTGACACCGACCAACGAGCATCAGAGATATACAGTTCTCGGAGTGTACGCAATACATGCGGTGGTTTCCTGCATTGGTTTGACGCTTGTGATCGTGATCAAGGTCCACGGCGGTTTCCAAAACCCCTAGAAATCATTATGTTGGTTTATGATGGGGGTGATTCATCATGTATATCTCCGTTGAGGCGAGACCATTACTACGGAACGTTACAATTCAGTACAGAATTCTATGAGATGCATCTCAAACGTGTTTGCAAGCATACAACTTATGAAACTGTATCGAACAACATTGGTACAACATTGGTTATGTCCACCTGTTGCAGTACAATGTGCCCACACGTTGCTTAAAGGACTGTGTAAGCTCTCCATGAGCTGTAGTGTGAAATCCTTCATCGCCTACTTTATTACCGTTACGTTTCTTTCATTGAATACCAAGAAACAGTTCTACATTTTGATCAGTCATTGATAACTTCTCTGATGGCGCGGTTCAACGTGCAGTTGAGAACATCTTTGCTTTGGAGACCCCAGAATTTTTTCCACCAAGAAACCCAATCACTGGCTCAGCAATAGCAAAAAGTGTGGCTGCAGACTGGGATTACTTTGACTAGCCAAGTATTTTTTTCTCTCTTTTGAAAATTGACACACGTTCTTTGGACATTTCAATCGCACCATGCGAATATATAAATAGTCTGGGTGAAAGATGTCAATGGATTAGTGAAGCTTGATTATGTAGTGTGGATGTTGGTTTTAGGATTTTAATCTGGAGTAAGTGTTATTGTAATAATTTTATACTTCTGTACATTTTTATAGTAAGTTGTTTTTAAAAATTGCTATTAAAAGTTACTCGAACACTTGAATTCTATTATTAATAACCCTTGTACTATATACGTATGATAATTCTTCCTAAATTGTTTACAAGTAGCATGTGTATAAGGTGTGTGTGTGTGTCACCGATAAGGAAAATAATATTCTGTTAGCTAAGAGGTAAGCTATTCTTCTGTATATATAATACATAAATGAGTAATTTCTTTCAACAAAATAAGATAAACTAAAATTTGGCAACGAACGACATAATTCTTTTAGTGCTACTTAACTCTTGTTTTAAAAAATCTCGAAAACTACGCATGCGAATTAACTCTCAAGCATGTTATTTTCTTCAAGTAGAGAAGAGAAATTCCACGAGTCTAGTGGACACTACTAGTTCACCCGGATTTTGGATTCAAACAGTGTTTTAGTAGTACATGAATCATATCATAGTATATAGGTTATAAAGTGATAATGCTATTGTAATTTTTTTTAAGACGCGCAGAACTTTTAACTGGCAACACTGTTTTCTGTGACAACTGATATTACAGTTCTCGATTGTTTTGAGGTTAGTTTGGTTTGGCAATTCATCATGAATAGACTCACGCCGGAGTAACGTTTGCAAATTGTGCAAATTTATTTTGAAAACCTTGATTCAATTCGACAAACTCGTCGGGAATTACGTCCATTTTACGGTGCTCATAATAGTCCATCAGAGCGATTAATTCGCGAAACTATGGATCGTTTTCGCAATTCGTCTAAACGATAATACGCATCCGGTGGAATCATTGGTCCATATGTCTTCAAAAATGATGCTGGTCAAAATGTTACAGCCAAGGGTGAACTTTACAAAGACATGATTGTTAACTTTTTCGTGCTTCAATTGACAGACATTAATGTTGCAGACATGTGGTTTCAGCAAGACGGCGCCACATGCCACACCACACAGCGCGCACCACAATTAATTTACTGAAAGAAACGTTTGACGAACGATTAATTTCACGAAATAGAATTGTTTACTGGCCGTCTCGTTCGTGCGATTTGACGCCATTACTATTATTTTCTCTGAGGATATGTAAAGTCGCCGAGAAACCAGAAACAATTTCAGCACTTGGAAGCCAACATTCGAAGCGTTATTGCTGAAATACAGCCTGATTTATTGCGAAGAGTGTGTGAAAATTGGACCTTCAGATTGCGCCATGTACGCACTAGCCGCGGTGGCCACATGCCCGAAATCATATTCAAACATTAATACTATAAAATGATCTGTCAAATAAAGCCAATTTCAATGAATATTAAAACCATTTTTCTGTGTTTTATTTCAACATAAAGTTCTCCGCCTCTAAGAAAACACCCTTTACAAACATATTGAAGAAAATTTATCAATATTCAAGCATATACAAGTCTTTACACAAAATACTCTAATAATAAATAGTATATGCTTTAAATGTTATTATATCATACCCTTCGGGAATGTCTCGTAACTACGAAGAATTGTGATAACTTCTAGATAACTTTAAGGAAAAAAGAACAAAACATACATTTTATAAATATATTTACGAGACGAGGCGAGACGAGAAAAATTTCAATACAAGACAAGAAAAAATACTTTCGATAAGCGAGACAAGACGATAAACTATTCTTCGAGACGAGACGAGACTTACATTAGAAAATTTAGGAATCGAGACAAAAGAAACTCATTTCTCGTCTCGTCTCACTTGTGAGGAAGACTAATTAGAACAGAAGAAAAAGGAAACGGGGTTCAATACTACTGACTGGGTAATAATAATAATAATAATAATAATAATAATAATAATAATAATAATAATAATAATAATAGACTTTGTAATCTATGACGATATAGACGGATATTAATTAATTTTTCAATGAATCTCCTGTTCAAATTTTAATCCAGAATTTTGATGATAGTATTAACATTGAACAACACTGAAATAAGAAACTTTAATACCTGCCACGCGTATTATTTATCAGATATTTTCCTTTAATATATTGGATAGAGTAAAATCAGGATATTACCTTCAGGAAAATGGTCAATAGTAGAATATGAATATGTCAAACACAAGAGCGTCTAGAAACCAAATTAACCCTATAATGGAGAAATATCGGTGGAAGTTAGTTGCAACTAAAATCTGTTGTGTGTGTGTGTATATATACATATATTAACTATACATAAGCTAAGCAGAATGTATTGAAGTATGTCATACACATCTGGCCGTTTATACGTACTAAATAACAGAAACCACAAAACGCTCCCCACAATTACAGCATCACTTATGTAGAAGCGTGTGCGTTCATGTTATTGGCTTTTGAAGCTGTTTTGAGGGAAATTCCATAACGTAAAGGATTTATTCTTTGGGAAGCATGGTTGTTTGAGTATGTGTAATATGCTGGTAGGCTAAATTAAGGGGAAAATTGGTTTGGTGTGGCGTACAGTTCAATCGATTCTCTCTATTCCTCCTCTCTCTCTTATTCTCTATTAACCTCTCCCATTCTTCGTGCTTTTGGTTCATTCCAGCTTTAACCTACTTAATCTTCAACAATGTATTTCTTTTTACATACTTCCCTTTAATTTACAATCTTTCCACCGTATCCTAAAATCTTGCAATCTTAATTTAAAACTAATTTTCTGACGTCATACAATGATGGCATTTCGCACAGCGACGTAAGTCGGGTGATAATACATTGTTACTTTGATATACTGTATTTATACAAGGTGGGTGAAATAGATTAAGATTCTTATAAATTCTGTAATATTGATTATTACTAGAAAAAAACGTAGGCCTACTTTCCCTTCTTTACATAAGAAAGTAATAAGTTAAGGGGGCAGGGCAGATCAGTGGTAAAGCGCTTACCTCTGGTGCGTGGGGTCCCTGATTCGATCCCCGTCCAAGTAAGTTTATGGTTTTATCGGGTACTCCCGTTTCCTCCCACATTTCATTCCACCAATTCTTCCGTCATCATTCACTTTCGTTAATCATCCGTCTCCCTTAGCCTAAAGGACGTAATCGCGGGATGTTAATCTGAAAGACTTCAAAAGAATGTTAAATCTCATCATAGACACACATACTGTTAACCAGCTTCCTCAAACGGCCAGGGACATGAATGATTCTTTTGTAAAGAAAATCAATTGGGGTGTTGGCAAAAGCCTCTTGAATCCATGCCTCTAGTCCACTGTGCGAGGTTTTGACTTGTACACCTCCTCACTGCCGGGTGTACTGGACTTGTACACCTCCTCCTCCTAAGATCCGGACTTTCTTGCTATCCATTCATGAGGTCCATGCCGTCGAAACCGATGTTCAGGAAATTTCTAGTTCAGCCACTCGCGAACAATTACTGCAAAGTGGGGTGGTGCACCACCTTGCATGAAAGTCATCAATGGTTTCCTATTCTGATATCGTAGAGTATACGTAATCTTGAAGCATATGAAGGTAGTGGACGGCATTCATGCTATTACGCAAAAGATGTGAGCCAACGAAGTCTTGTCGCCGTCATTCCGTACCACACGGTCACTCTTTGACGAGTTTGCATTGTCTAAACAGTCATTTGAGAGTCATTATTACGTGATTCCCAGTAATGGCAATTGTGGCGACTGACAAAACGTTCAACATAGAATACGGCCTCGTTACCTCACAGAATGTTTTAAAATTTTCGTGCGAAGCCAGCATTAATTTCCCGAATTTCATCCTTCGGTTACAATCCTTGAATTTCAACTCTTGCACATAATAAGGCTTCCATGGGCGAAAATTGAATTCTTTGTGCAAAAGTATGCGTATTCCATGTCTTGATAAAGCACCTTCACGAGTTGCCTGGCATTTGATTTTTCCGGGATGTAGGTAAACTCTTGCCACATATTTATCCTACTGCGATGTGGATGGGCGGCCACTTCTTACGTCTTGTACAGAGCGCCTATGGTCAATAACTTCGTATGACAGTTCCTAAGTATTTCCGGATGAACTGTAGCATTCATCCCATACACTGTACGCCACCATCTCTATACTAAAACAAACGATTTCCACATTTCATAACGCGTAGCGATCTAAATTCGCTCATACACAGATGATAAGCAGTCCGCCATGTTTGTTTACATTGCGCGTGCTGCTTCCAGTGATAAATGATTGAACTAACTAAATCAGGTAATGTAAAATCTTAATAGATCTTCATGTTACGTGCTGTTTTCAATCAGGAATATTATACTTTTTATAGAATACGAGCATTACAACTACGTAGTTATTTTCAACCAGCCCCTATATTAAAAAAAAAAAAAAAAACTAAGAGTGATTTTTAGTTGGGTCGTACAGGGATAAACCTATGAGCAATAAAATGTAAATAATAAATGTATGAAACAAAATAAGAAATGTAATATAAAAACAGATTGTACTAAAAAAAAATACAAAATAATTACTTTTCAAGAAAATAACTTTTAAAAAATCTAAGCGAAACCGAAAAAAAAAACGAAAAAATGAAATGAAATCATTAAGTTTTACGTCCCACCGTTATGCCAGTGAGGCTAAAGGAGACGGTGATGATGAGAGATGAGTAAAATGGTGGAATAAAGAAAGTGGGAGAACCCCGAGAAAACCCACGAGCACGGTGTTTGTCCACTACAAAGTTTACACGGCGCGAGCTGGGATCGAACCAGGGACTCCAAGCACCGGAGGTGAACGCTCTACCATTTAGCCACCGCGCCCCCCGAAAAAAAAAACACGAGGCGCGCTCTTATAGGCTATTCTAAATTATTCGATTGTATATGAGCGGACTCCCCGTGTTTCTTTTTATAGTTTTCTTGAAAACATAATTGAAGGTTTTAGAGGATAAGTTGTTAGAAAATTCGAGGAAGGGCTGCGAAGAATATGTGATGAAAATAGATATTAGAAAGGCAGAAGCCATAGTGATTAGAACGAAGCGGTCGGTGTCAACTATAGAAGTAGGAGGGGAGAAAATAGAACAGGTGAATAGTTTTCGATACCTGGGTAGTATTATTAGTGATGATATGCAGTGCAAACGTGAAATAAAAGTAAGGGTAGGAATGGTGAAAGAAGCCTTTAAGAGGAGGGATCTTGAATAAAGAGTTGAGGGAAAAAAAACTCATAAAATGCTTCGTGTGGAGTATTGTACTGTATTGGTTGGAAACATGGACATTACGCAATAATGATGAAAACCAACTGGGCACTTTAAAAATGTGGGTATGGAAAAGAATGGAGAGAATTAGCTAGATCGAGCGAAAAACGAATGAGAGGGTGTTAGAAATTGTGATGGAGAAAAGAATAGTTTTATATATTATTAAGAGGAGGAACTGGTCGGGACACTGGCTAAGAAGGAATTATATCATGAGGGACGTGCTAGAGGGTATGGTGGCAGGAAAGGGAGGAGGCGAAGAAGAGTACAATTAGTGGACGACATCAAAACAGAAAAATCGTACATGAAGATGATGAAATTAGCGGAAGACCGTGGAGCATGAAAGCTTCTGAGTTGCAGCAAATGATCTGTCAATAATGGCAGAATACATATGATGATGATGATGATCAAAGATAAAGATATCATGTTACATTAACGAAAAAATGCGTTCTGCTGGTAGATGAAAGTAGGTATTATGTGTTATACTTCCTGTACAACACCCCCATTTAACTGATTCCTCTTCTAAATAAAAAGTTTGAAAAACTTTGAAGGGAAATGTTACGCAAACAAATGCGTGTTTGTGGAAGATGGTGTGACGTAACAAATGTGTGTTCATAGCACCTTTATCCACATACATACAATGTAAAATTAGATGAGCGCTATGGTATTGACAAAATGCTGCCATTTTTTTTCTTTTTAAAAAAGATGTCGCCTATACCATTTTGCAAAGAAGAGAAAACTTTGAGCTAAAACACTTACTTCTTTAGGTAATTATAATAATGTGTTAATATTACACAGATAAAAAAAAATTAACAGAATATCAAAGAGGAGGAAATAATATGTACGGCTGACATAAAGTAAATCAACCATTACAAAACGAACGCTTGAAAGTTTGTTGAAAACCAGAGGACTTTGATAAAATGAAAATAGGAAATAAAAGCAATTGTAGAAATGTCAAATAAGTCTTTAGCTTGAAAGGATAATTAGATCTTTCGTAACTGTATAGGGCAAGAACATGTACATTAAAGAAGGGCTATAAACTATAACCATTTACAAAATGGATACGAAGGATTATGAAAATTAGATAGTTGAAACGAAGGGCAAAATGAGAGAATTAACAAAAGTTGAGAAAAAAAAGAAGCAATTGTGAAGACAGTTTAGAAAGTAAAAAAGAAAAGAATCTGTCAGGACATTGTTTTAGAAAAGTATCAGAAAGCTATTAGAATTTTATTTAAACTGTTGGTGTGGAAAAGAGTGGAAACAATTAGTTGAGTCGAATGCAAAACCAGTAAGGAAGTGCTAGGAATCATAGGGGGAAGAAAACAATATTGGATATAATTTTTAAAAAGTGAAAACGACTAGCTGGTATTTTGAATTAACTGATTAAAAACAGGAAGAAAAACTGTTTGCAATGTCGCTTGATTAAAAAGAGGATGAAAGCTGGTTGCAATATTAACTGATTGATAAGAGGAAGAGAAATTATGTGGAGTATTAACTGATTAAAATGAGTTGAAATATAGCTTGATTTTAAAAAGGAAGAGAAACTGGTAGTAATGTTAACTGATCAAAACGAGGAAGAAAAAGCGTTTGGAATGTCGCTTGATTAAAAAGAGAAAGCAAAACTGGTTGTAATATTAACGGATTGAAAACAGAAAGAGAAACTGCTTGAAATACTGCTTAATTTAAAAGAGGAAGAAAAATTGCCTGTAATATTAACAGATTGAGAAGAGAAGGAGAACTGGAATGTTGTGTGATTAAAAAGAGGAAAAAACTGATTTAATATTCACTGATTAAAAAAGAGAGAAAAACTGATTTTAATATTGCCTGATTAAAAAGAAGAGGAGAAATTGTTTGGAGTATTAACTGATTAAAAAAGGAAGATAAACTATTTGGAATGTTGTTTGATTAAAAAGAGGAAGACAAACTGGCTGTAATATTAGCTGATTAAAAAGAGGGAGAGAAACTGTTTGGAATATTGATTGATTAAAAAGAGAAAAAGAAATCGTTTCGAGTATTAACTGATTAAAAATAGGAAGAGAACTGTTTGAAATATTGCTTGATTAAAAAGAAGCAAAATTATTAGCAGTACAGTATTAACTGATTGAAAAGAGAAAGAGAACTGTTTGGAATATGGCTTGATTAAAAAGAGGAAGAGAAACTGGTTGTAATATTGCTTGATTAAAAAGAGGAAGAAAACTTGTTTGAGTACTAACTGATTAAAAAGAGAAAGAGAACTGTTTGGAATATGGCTTGATTAAAAAGAGGAAGATAAACTGGTTGTAATATTGCTTGATTAAAAAGAGGAAGAAAACTTGTTTGAGTACTAATTGATTAAAAAGAGAAAGAGAACTGTTTGAAATATTGCTTGATTAAAAAGAGGAAGAAAAAATGTTTGCATTTTGAACTGATTGAAAAGAAAAAGAGAACTGTTCAGAATGTTGCTTGATTAAGAAGAGGAAGAGAAGTTTGGAATATTAACTGATTAAAGAAAGAAAAAGAAAGTGGTTGGAATATTGGCTGATTTTTAAAAAGTAGAGAAACTAGTTGGAATATTGACTATGAAAGAACTTTACCCTGAGGGGCGTAATCGAAAGGCCTGTGGGAAAAGAGTGGTTGAATGAGAAAACAGTCAATGAACGATATTAGGACGAGAATTGCTTCATCTGTACGAAGGGGTAAGCTCAGGCCCGTATCCACGAGGGGCTAGGGAGGGCCGCCTCCCCCTAAATTTTCATTGGCCCCCTAAAATTTGCACAGTAGGCTTGCAAATGAACTATAATATAGTGATGACCTATAATATGGTTGGGTCCCCCCCCCCTACGTTTTTGGGCTGGCTACGGGCCTGGATAAGCTGACGACCGTGGCACATGGAAGCCTCTTATTTTGCGGCAAATGATCTGCCAGTAATAGCAGAATGCCTGTGATGATGACAATGATGACTCGTGTTTTAAAGGTAAACAGTGTTCTGAATAACTTCCTCTATGTAATGTTTAAAGAAAACAAAGTCGTTATAATAAAATGTCTCCAATGACATCTGTTGTTATGATGAAACGTAAATAGCAAAGAGTTATCTACAATAAAGATAACTTTGTACGGTAGTTATTGTACTGTCTGTTTACGCAATGAATTAATTCTCAGAAAGGAAAATAAGCCGCTTGCCACTCAGAGAATGCTTATCTTTTATCCACTTAATGTAAAACACTGATACGGTAAATGGAATATCAAAATGTCGGATACAGGAGATAGCAAGTATACACACACGAGACATCTGTGATGATTTTCACTCAAATATCTTCTTTTGCTTTTCCTTTTTATAAACACAGTATACGTTATGAAGGTACGGAAATGGTTTACGTAACATCGAGGTTCTGTTTAGTTTCTTAATTAATACATTTGCATTGCAAATATACACACAGTTTGTCTAGAAGGAAATGCATTTTTATTTGTTTTATTTTCTTTACGTCAGAGGAGCACATTCAGCGCTAAAATTATTCGTTTTAGTTCCGTCTACAACGCTGGTGTAAGTTCTAGAGCCAAATGGTGTTGTTTTGTGATTACGGGTGAGCATGTTTGAGTGTTGTTCTCTGATGAGGCAAAATTTTTATGTTAACCGAGAAGGTGAACAAACAGAATTGCATGTCGTAGTCAAACATGATCCGCTACTGTTTCGCTGACAGAAGCTTCAAGACTCTTCAAAATTGATGTAGTGTGATTTATGAGATGTGTACATTGGTTAGTCTATACTTCGTCGAATCAACAAACAGTCTGCGCAGAAAATTACCTCAGTGTCTTGGATGATAAAGTGGTTTAGTTTATTCCTTTCGATAATCACCTACCAGTTCGCTATGTAACGGAAGCAGAGACAATGCTTATCGCCTCAATGGAACTCACTCCTATTTAGTGATGCCAACCGTAAACGTTATAAAATCCAATCTCTAGAGTCAAAAAGTCCCAATTTGCTTTTGAATTTCCCACGTTACCTATACTAATTACAATATAATAATAATAATTATTATTATAAATAATTATAATAATAATGTAAAATGAAACTATTCGATTTTCCATGAATATAAAATTATTTGTGTATAAGTATTCCTTGAACGAAAATAAGTTTTTTCTTTTTCTTTCTTGTCAGAAATGCAGTATGTCCATAATCCCTTTGTGCCATTAACTTATGCGGATGCTAGAAAAATGTTCTTGAAATATTTTGTCCGGAAAATTTTGGAAGTAGTTTGTTTTCCGTTTGACATTTTTCTTCCATTTATTTGTTCATTATTTTATTTTACTAGAGCACAATTTTCATTCCTGGCAGTTGACTGTCATACATCCATAAAGCCACTTCCTCATTAGCACAGACTTTCGAGATTAAAAAAGTTCTGGTTAAAATGTAAGAATTAATACTAATTTCACGCTCTTTGATAACTCATTATGTCTGTTTTTCGCCACTAGAAAATTTTGTTGGCGTGAATTCTATATATACGAGAAATACTATGTATGTTGCCAATTTCGACGGAAATTCCCTTTATCTCTTTCGGAAAAATTGTCAAAAAATCCCACAAAAATGAAATTTTCCCCACGGGTTGGCATCACTGCTCCTATTGAACATAGCCAGCGTTGCCAACCATCAAACTTAATCTACATAATCTCTATGTTATCGTACAATCAACCTTATTACAATATATATGTCGCTAATGAAGGAATTAAAAGAAAAAAACAGCTGTGTCTAGATTTCTAGACGGAGTAGTTCGTTCATTCAAGTAACTCCCCAACCTACCTCACGATCCTAAATCATCATCTGAAATTAAGTTCAGGATCATATGTGCTAATTTTACGTCTACATGGAACTAACTTATTTATTAGTTTAGTTGCGTACTTCCAGACATAGCTGTGACACCATGTTGCACCGGAACAATTTAAATACAATTGAATATGGTAAGAAAATCAGCTGGGGTGCATGTTTAACAGGTACCAGCTCAGTATTCAACTCTAGTGGACGTGAAGATAAAACTCTGGAGGGGAAATGTCAGCATGGTTGGCCTTGAAATTCAAACGAAGCACTGCTTGCTTGCGAAGCAAGAACAGTAACATTTAGGCCTACCGTTCACTGACAACTTTCTTGTCGGGTAAACTATTTTTTTTTTCGTGGCTAAATGCATTGAATCCTTTGAGAATCCGCTCACTGAGCCAACGGCAACAAAAGGTTGTCGAGATGTCGTGAAGCAGGGCAACAGCTCGGCGACGGAACGGTTGCACAACTAAAAATGCATTGAGTCTCATGGAAGTTCGCTCACTGCGTCGACGGCAACAGAAAAGTTGCCGAGATACCTCAAAGCAAGGATTAAAAAAATAAATGTTTTCTAAAAGTTTTTTCGTACAACAGTTCGTTCCGTGTGCTACACTTGAGAAGAAGTGTTTGCAATGGAAGCTATGTCTTTAATTAGCAATGAATGAAAAATTAATTGAGAAAATAGAGAAACGCCCAACGCTATATAAAAAAGATTTGCAAGAATATTCGGATATAAATTTAAAAAAGAAAAGAGTGGTAGAAACTGTTTTTCGCTGTTATAAGAAATTGGAATGAGCTTCGAGGAATAATTGCGTAAATCACTATATAGTGTGTAAAATTTTCCCTTCAGTAATGTCTCTCACTGTATATAGGATGGGCCTAGTGTTTCTTTTTGTTTTTTTCTTCTTTCTTTCCTTCTTAAGTCCAGCATTAGCACACAAGCAATAGTACATTCTTGGAAGTCCATCGTACTGTGTCCAATCCCGCTAAATTGTTGTGTCAAATGCTCGGCAACTTTAGTGTTGTAGTCGCCAGTGAGCGAGGGAGTGGCAATAAAACTTGTTTTGTCCCCGTGAAGTTACTGACTGTAGGCGACAGTGACGAGATAGTTGCGCAACTGTTCTGTCGGCAGTGAGCGGTTTTAGGCCTTACCTACCACCAGGAGGAACGCCTCCAGGATTTTTTCCAGGGGGGAAGAGCGGCGTAAGCAGTCACCTGGATACTTGCGTATACATAATACTTCATTTAAAACAATTATTGACACACATTACATTAATTTACTAAGTAAAGTAAATATACTATAATTGTTTGCCTTTAGAACTTTTAGCGTTCGTTTCAGCGCTAAAGTTATGTGAAATATGGACCTACTACAATAATGCGGAATCCGATCCACCGCAATGCGTTCAAATATCAATGCTCCCCGACCGGGAATCGAATCTGGGATGACGTGCACAAAAGACTCCTGCGCTAACCACTAGCCCGGCGAGCAGGGTTAAATATAGTACAAAAAAAAGTTACAAATACAAAACTTTTATGTTATTCATTGTAACTTAACAAAACTCTATTCGTAGATTAATAAAATGTCTGCCTTCGTGCAGGTTTGAAGACTTCGAATTTTGACCGAGAAGCGGGCATTAAAAATGACTCGTCTGAAAAATTGACCAAGAGTAGAAGTGAGGTTAGTAGTGCGGTTCCTATGGGCCAAAAACACCACACCTGTTAACATTCATAGGCAGACTGTAAAGGTGTATCGTGTATGGGGAGGGCTAAATTTCAAAGCAACATATAGGGAAGTGATGTATTGTCTTTAAAGAAAGACGGATCAATATTGTCAATTACAACCCTGAACACAGCGGTAGATCTAACACTTAAACCACTGACATTACGCTTGAAACGAGTAGAGCACTCCTTCTACAGCGCCGATCTAGCTCCAGTTCTAAAGCAAAAAAATGGCTGGCCACTATTATTTGGCATGTGATTATGTTACAACCGCTGCCTTACGGTGGCTACGAGAATTTGACGCAGATTTCTATACAAATGGTATAGAAAACTTTATCTGCCGTTGAGCTCCTCGTGGCTAAGCGGTTAGCATACGCGCCTTTCGCGTGGGAGACTCGGGTTCGATTCCCGGTGGGAGCTCATGTGGTTCGGATTCCACGTTAATCAGTAGGTCCACGTCTCATATAGCCTCGCTGCTGAACGGGACGCTAAACTAAAATCAACTCAACTTTATCTGCCGTTGTAATAACACTGTTATTACTTTGAGGACTATTGTTCAGTGCCCTCTATCATGAGATGTGTTGATCTTCCAGCTATGTCTCACACATAAACCGTAATAGGCTTTGTAACTTTTTTCGATCATCCCTCGTATAAGCATTCAATACTACAGTGTGTAAGTAAATCTGACTGATATGTTCTGACATGCATATTTCGAATAACTGAACCGCACTCGAAAATTTAGTTGTGGCCCCTCTGTGGTTGGTCGTACCTACCGCACCTTCCTACCACAATGTTAGACTTTTTAACACTGCTTTTTCAAATTCACGCCTCTACTATGCGCAATAGAAGTCGATTAATAATGTACTACAATAATACGTTGTATTTAGATGAAGAGAAAAAGCGTAGGTTAGAAATGATAGCAGTCGAATTCAATTAGCGATGAAAGATCTGTCAAACGTTTCGATAATGTAATAAAAAAAAAAAAGTACTTAAACATCAGGGTATACATTAAATGACGCACACAGTTGATGACGTAATTTTCTGGGTATTTTTTTCCTTTTTTTAAAAATATATATTACTGAGGCTAAATAAAAACTTGTTTCTGTCAAATCATCTTTGATGTGTTCAACCTTCTTTTCCATTTACGTTATAAAGTGATGCAAATTATTAACGTAACCGCGAGATGGCAGTCTATCTTTTTATATCTATTTTGTCCAGTCACTACGGCTCGTGGTGTTGTAATTTTATTATTGGTTTATTCGTGTGCTGAGTTGCATGAAAAATCTATTCTTGTAGCTGTATTATTATATTAACGATGCATCCATACTCGACATACGATAAACTCGTGATTCTTTCATGAGTAAATGTTATGTAAGTTTTTAGTGTGGCGAAATTTGTGATAATGCTGGTAATAATAATAATAATAATAATAATAATAATAATAATAATAATAATAATAATAATAATAATAATAATAATAATAATAATAATAATAATAATGTGTAATTCGCAATAATGTCGGTAAACATAATAATGATGCGTAATACTTGAGGTCTTCTGGCCTTGCTGATCACCAGACTATACATCAGCGCCGTAACTTAGATTTTTTTTTCTGGGAGGGCAAGCATTAATAGGCGTATTTGGGCCTCCTAGAAAAGCTGTTTTCTAATTTTTGGGCCCCTCTTTCCATCTTTCTCTTACTCTTTATGGGCTCCCAGAGACTGTGAGCCCTCTCGCACAGCAAGGTCTGTGGGACTGTTAGTTACGCTCCCCTCGAACAACGGGGAGCTTCCCTGGGGGGCAGTTGCCTCCCACAAGTTACGGCCCTGCTATACATAATACCACCCAGTGTTCCAATATAACCTTCAGTTCCCAGAGACTTACGCAGGGTGGATCCTGGGGTCTGCCCCCCAAAATCTCGATTTTTCTGTAAATTAAGGCTAATTTTAGGGGTGATTTTCAAATTTTAATATAATTTATGCTCATATTGAATTTGGATCCCCAAAGAAATTCCTGCATACATGCGTACAATTCCCTGAAAATCTCGATCGATAATACGGGGTCGCTCATATATGTAAAGCTAAACTCTTGAGTCATTTTGGTACTCATGTTTTTTTTTGGGGGGGGGGGCGGGGGGTAATGTGTGATCAACATTGGCTTCCTTCGCCCATTATTGCTAGCTTTCTAGACCAGAGTTTGCTATTTCTTTCTCTCAAGTAACTCCCCAGCTGTCCTCACGACACTGAGTGGACGCCCTGATACCAACACCATCTAGTCAGAACGAAAGGCCACCCATCTTTCGTCTGATCAAATCCGGCGTTACTTGACTTCGTTGATGTATCAATAAGAAGCGATATTTCAGTGCTGTTAGCGCTTTGGCGGAACTTTTTGGAATCAAGACCTTTAAAAAAAATGTCAAAAAAGAAATTCGCTTGCCTTCCGTGAAGATTGGGTCTACCGCTACCCATAGAGAAGGCGCAATTTTCTACACATGTCCCTTTTCTGGAATGAAAGATTAATAGTTTGTTAATACAACATCGGTTTTATAATTTTTAATTGCTGTCGATAGGAAACCTCTGAATAAACCTCAATAAGTTTGCATTTCCAGGTGGGGGAATAGTAGTCAGCATGTCGTTTCCCAAAATAGATGATAGAGCCTTCCAGAAAACAGTGAGGAAGGGCAAATGTTCGTCTTCCTCTCCGGCAGGGGCGGATCCAGAGGGGGGCGATCGGGGCGATCGCCCCCCCCCCACAAGAGGAAACTTTCTTATTTTATATATAAATAAACCCATCCATAACAAGTTTGGAGCTCTTAAAAGTAGCAGTATTACCGCCGACCGCCCCCCCCCCAGAAGTCCGTCCTGGATCCGCCCCTGCTCTCCGGTTGTGGTGCTGCTATCTCAGCCATACATGTATAACATATTCGCAAGTTTCCCATATTCAAGACAATCAAGCGAGGAGCTGTTAGTTGAATATGAAACTTCCTCCCAGATACAGTAGTCTCACTTTGATGGGATTCATCACTTCTTTGATAGATGTCTCTTCCGCGTATATATAATGAGCTCTTCAGCTTCACAACGAGAAGCTTCTTCCGATTGTGGCCGCTCATGTACTCTATATCTATTACGATTAGCAGGAAAGTCATAAATGCAAATTCGCCGTCAACATTATAATAGGATGTCATGTTAATGACGTCCTTATTGTACACCTACCTCGATAGCACACGCATGGAACAAACGACGTGCATATTGTTAGTTGGCCTTGAGTCTCAGTCAGCTACATGTATGATGAGTCATTGCATGGTAGGGAAAATCCACTGAAGGAGTCTTTTTTTAACTTTTTTTTTTATTTCTGCCTGTCGGTCTGTCTGTCTCCCTGTAGACAAAGAAGAAGCAAGGAATAGTTCTTAATTGAATTAATCAAGCGTGTTTTCTGCGCTCCGACTTGACTTCCGAGCCACCATATATACTGTAGAAGATCTCTAGAAAAGAAGGTAGATTCACTTAAAAAAAAAAAAAAAAAAAAAAAAAAAAAAGAGAGAGAAAAAAGAAAAACACTAGCCACCCACCCTCTTTAAAAAGGCCTCCTGTACCCTAAGCTACGTTTGGAATTAAATGTGCATTTTAAAGAGATATTGAGATCTTCGTTTAGATTTGCGTTTCCTATGTACACTCATGTCCAAAATGATTGTCGCATATCTATAACTGTCTTTTTGTAAGAATATAATTTGATAATGATTTTGCAGGGTACTTTTAATACTGATATTATGTGTATAATCGGGAAATGTATATTTGTGATAAATTTCATAGGAATGGAATTATAAATGCGAAAATTAGAATGAGTAAAACAAAATGTTGCTAAATGGACAACAAAATTTTATTTTCGTTTTATTGTTCTTATTTACTGTCTTTTACCATGAAATTTGCCACATACATGTCTTTGCTGAACATTATAAGAAATACCGGGTGAATTCGTTATCAAATTATTCCTACAACATATTTATAGATATGCGACAATACTTTTGGACATGAGTGTACAGTTGTCAAAATATGACCTTTTAAAGAGAGGTGCATGGCTATTTTTTTGGTGACTAGAACTATACATCAGAGATGGAGTGGATCGTGGGTCAAGCAGGGGCGGATCCAGGACCGACTTCTGGGGGGGGCGGTGGGTTGTCATACTGCTACTTTTAAGGGCTCCAAACTTTGGGATGGATTTTATTTATATATATAAAATAAGAAAGCTTCCTCTTCTGGGGGGGCGATCGCCCCTCCCCCTGGATCCGCCCCTGGGGTCAAGTGGGTCAAGATTTGTGAGTCGATCAGTGGATTGTGGATCAACAAGATAAGACGCACTGCGACATGCCATCCACCGTGACACACTCTGATCTACTACGACCCACTCTGCTCAGTGCATTGTAGACAGTATCTTCTGAACACTGGTGAATTTATCAACGTTTTACTTCCAAAGCCTCCATTTTTCTTTCTTTTCTCATTTGTTTCTATTTACTTACATAAGATCAGTAGCTATATATAAGTGAGAAAAGAACATAAGGTACATTTGGATATTGATATTTGTAATTGTAATAATACCAATAAGACCTACTAGTTGGATTAGAGACAGTCATCTTTTATACATTTTTTTTCATTACGTTGGGCTACTTTACCTCGATTTGAGAATTTCAAATTCCATCCTATTTCCCACTAAAAAATATATGTATTTCAACAAGGAAATAATTCTATTTTATATATGATAATTAAATTGAAATTCATCGTAATATGGCCCATGGCAACATAACATAAACATGATACTTTTTCTATACTACTAATATAGGGAGAACACGATGGTTCAGTAATAGGATACTCGCCTCTTTTGCGAGAGGTCCTTGGTTTGAGTATCCTTAACTCTCTACAACTTCCAGTGTCAATATTGGTCTACATAGAGCAAAACCGATAAGAAAAAAATGAAATGAAATCTTTGAGTCTTACGTCCCACGGTTATGCCGGTTAGGCTAAAGGAGACGGTGATGATGAGTAATGAATGAAATGGTGGAATGAAGAAAGTGGGAGGAACCGGGAGAACCCCGAGAAAACCCACGCACACGGTGTTTGTCCACCACAAAGTTCACTTGGCGGGGGCTGGGATCGAACCCGGGACCACAAGCACCAGAGGTGAACGCTCTACCACTGAGCCGCCGCAGCCCCCAAAACCGATAAGATATCGAGGGTTTTTAAAAATATATATTTAGCGTTCTAAGAATATGTACCATTCTTTCTCTTAAGTCTGTTCAAACCGGAAGTAGCAGAAATAAACTATTTCCAGTTTTAACGATCACTGTAAACTAAAAATGGTACCGGTAATATATAGTGAAAAGCTGTTTTCTACAATCAGCTAAGAGTCCCAAGACTATATTCCATCTCTACTCTAACATTTCTACTAAACCCGGAAGTGCTAGAAATCTCCTACCACTTCCGGTTTCAATATTAATTGACAAAGTAGCACGCCATTTAAACTTAACTCCTTCGCGTTATGTTAGAGGTCTGCACGGGCCGGAATTTTTAGCCCGAGCTCGGCTCGGCCCGTAAATTTATAATGTGAGGCCTGACCCGAGTCCGAAATAAGTTTTAGCCTTTAGGCCCGAATCCGTGTGATAATCAAATGAGCCCGAAATAGGCTTGAATTACAGAAGATAACTAACGCAAAATTGTATTTTTATTTACAGCAATTAGAGATTTAATTTTGCAGTTGTGCGTTAAGAGTTCTCCACAAAGAAGGGTCCGATAAGTATCGTTGCGCAGTATATTTACAAAGTTAGGCCCGAGAAATATGGTTGTATATTTAAATATTTACAACCCGAGCCCGAAGTGTTATATGTTTTGTAAGCCCGAGTCCGGCCCGCGGGCTCGACCTGAGCCGTGTAGACCTCTACGTTGTGTTAGCGTATCAGTGCTGCTTTTTAAATAGCTACAGCAACCCTTTAGAAATCCAACACTACTTCATATTAAAATTTGATTCTCTTAAGAAAAGTTTTCTTTGCAAACAGCAAGGGGAAAACTTTGTTTCTAATGTTTTACTTTATTTTGTAAGTAAGGAAAATGTTTAAGCACTGTACTCTCCCGGAACACCATTTTTCTCCCCCTTGCTTGCAACACGTTCTGCTCGTAATTTCTTGGCCACCTTCTGGGGACGATTATGTCGTTAGCGAAATACTTGGCTCTTCGCTTAATCGAGGCTCTTCAACTATATATATATATATATATATATATATATATATATATATATATATATATATATATATATATATATATATATATATATATATATATATAATATCTTGAAAAGAAGCAACTTGGCATGTCACATAGTGACAAGATTTACTAATGAAGGTAGATTGTCTGAATACGGAAATTGCGTCACAACTGTCAGGTCAACAGCGGAAATCTTCGTTCTATTGTCCATTTTGAAACGGAAGGCACAAAACGTTTGCTTACGCACACAGCAAAAGTAATTGCAGATGGTATTGTTAGTTCTAATATACAGTGTGTTTCATAATTCCTCATATAACGCGTTCAGGGGGTAATTCTCACAAAAAGATGCCGAAAGACCAATGTGAATGTAAGTTAAAATCGGTTTGGTTTCCGATTTAAGGAGTATATTCTAGTCTATGACTAACTCAACGTTCGTTTAGCGATTATCTCTCATTGGCAAGTAAGTAATATTTGCCAACTATGGTAAAAAATTGCAGCTTGTGAACCAATGGTAACTTATTTTTTTCAAGAAAACTTTTTTGGAGAACAGGAATCACAAAACCGGTTCTCAGGTTCTATTATTTTTGTTTGTTAATACAAAAAAAAAAAAAAAAAAAACTAACCACCTTGCAAAATTTTGGGTGAACACAAAACTTTTTTAAAGGGGCCTCGGTGCTTCACTGGTAGAGCGTTCGCTTCTAGTGCGCGGGTCTCTGGTTCGACCCCAGCTCACACCAAGTGAATTTTGTAGTAAACAAACACCCTGTGCATGGGTTTCCTCAGGGTTCTCCCGTTTCCTCACACTTTCTTCATTCCACCATTTCATTCATTTCTCATCAACACCGTCACCTTTAGCCCACACGACATAAACGTGGGACGTAAAAACTGAAAACCGTTTTAAGAGAATGATATTGAAAATTTCTTTTAAAAAATAATTAAATAGCTATCAAGTGCCCATTAGAAACATGTTTGGTTGAACGCGTCTCAAAATTTGCACTTGAGATTGCTATAACCGGTATAGAAATTAAATTACTTGTTAAACTTTTTGCGTTACGTTGCAATCCGCAAATTGAACTGCATTAGCTCAATGGTATAGCGTTCTCCTCTGGTGCGTGAGGTCCCTGGTTCGGTTCCAGCTCGCGCTAAATGGGTTTCGAGGTTGACCAACACCGGATGCATACGCGCGAGAATAAAGTATATGATGGAAATTTATAGCTTCCCTATGCCCATGCCCTTTCAGCGTAAAATCTATCGTTATTGCTTTACTTAAAATGTAATTTCACTCTTTCGGCACGTGGAAAGAGTATGCGAAATCTGCACCAACAAGATTGTGATATTTAAGCAACCCTGGATTTACTGAGGCCTAATCACTGCGAAATTAAAATACCGCTAAGTGTACAGTAATTATATGATATTTGCAAATAGATAAAAAATAATAGAAGTGGAACAAGAGAGTGCTAGACAATATTATTTTTCATAAGGTACCTTGATCACGAATCACCTAGTAGCTTTCTGTTTACAGCCATTTATAAATGCAAAAATAAATGCTGATTTTCTAAATGGCTGGAAATTGATAGCAGATAAGTGAGTCATGACAACGGTATCTCGTGTAAAATAATATTGCTCTAGCAAGCTCTTGTTCCATTTTTCGATTATCTTTTATATATGTGAATATATCATATAATTACTGTAAAATTAGCGGTATTTTAATTTCACCGTGATGGGACCTCGTAAGAGTTTTTGTTTAGTTCGATTTGCTGAAACGTATAATGGCTTGAGTTCCAGTCACGTTGGTTTTAAACACACTGTATATATAATATAATATAATATAATAGAACCATAATTATCGTTGGATTGTTAGACACTTACTAAACGCATAAGATACTAGGCTACGAAAATTCAGAGTTGAATAAGGACTAAATGAACGAGGGTAAAGACAAATTGAGAATGACGAGGTGACATTAAAAAAAAAAAAAAAAAAAAAAAAAAAAAGCAAGCTCACAGGCCTAATTGCATCAGCTTTTCTGAGTAAACTTTGGTAAATATAAAAAGACAAGTGTGTCCTTGTTTGAGCAACTGTCAGGTTTTATTTGCTTCTTTTTATGAAGCTGTTTGTATATATTTTTAGGAAGGATTTGATGACTGGCGGTATTACAAGGTAGGCTATGTTTCAAATACTCGAGTCAAGTGGCAATGGAAGTTTTCTTTGATTTTTAAAATTTCTCTAATTTCAAAATCATGAAGGTTCATTACCGTAGAAATAAATGACTTTAAGAGGCCGTATCACTGCGAAATTAAAATACCGCTAATTTTACAGTAATTATATGACATCTTCAAATAGATAAAATATAATCAAAATCTGGAACAAGATCGCTTTAGAAAATATTAGTTTGCATGAGGTACCATTATCATGAGTCATCTAGTAGCTTTTTGTTGTCAACCATTTAGAAACGCGAAAATAAATGCCGATTTTCTAAATGGCTGGAAAACAAAAGGAGGTAAGCGAGTCGTGATAACGGTATTTCATGTAAAATAATATTGTCTAGGGCAGGCCTGTCCATGAATTGGCTCCCGGAGCCAAAGCGTGAGCGAGTACGAGCGAAGATAAGAACAGGTGAGCACAGGTGCTGCTAGCTTCGCTTCTTCCACTGCATCCGATAAGTGTTGCCAACCACACAAGATGGCAAAAAACGTATGGCCAAGCCTGGCCAGAAATTCGCACGATGATAAGCATTGAGCAGACGCAAGCGTGAAATGTGCAGGTGTGCTCTCCCCCTCCCCATTTCGAAAGCAGTGACGCGAAAACACTGCAGGAAATAAAATTGGTACGTTTTTTGGTCGAGGAAGACGCATGATAGAGGTTACAGTTAGCGTTGAAGTAACTAACAAATGAACAAGAAAGAAAGAAAAAAAGAAACTAATATTAAACATGTCATCTTATAGACGTAAAAACGACTGCAAAAATCGGAAACGAATCGTTTCAGACCTTTTTAGCTTGCTTACACAATTCGTGACGTTGTATTACATTAGCATTCGGTCTGTAACTTGTCACTCGCTTCACGTTTGCTAAGTTGTGAACGCCTTTCGTTGCTAGATTGATAGGAGAACGACGGGAGGTTGAAAATAATAATAATAATAATAATAATAATAATAATAATAATAATAATAATAATAATAATAATAATAATAATAATAATAATAATAATAAGCATTATTATTATTATTATTATTATTATTATTATTATTATTATTATTATTATTATTATTATTATTATTATTATTATTCGGACGAAAGAGGGATGAAAATGGGGATTGGAGGAAATTCATAACTAGGAATTGCATAGTTTATACCGCTCACCTAACATTATTAGGGTTATTAAGTGTAGAAGGCTCAGGTGGGCAGGCCATGTAGCCAGAATGGAAGAAATTAGAAACGCTTTCATAATTTTAACTGAAAATCCAATTGGAAGAAGACCACTAGGAAGACCTAGGCGTAGATGGGAAGACAATATTAAGATGGATCTTGCAGAAATAAGAGTACAGAGTAGAAACTGGATCCAGTTGGCTAAGGACATAAGTTAGTGGAAATATTTTGTAAACGCGGCATTGAACCTTCGGGTTCCATAGACCATAGAGTTAGTTAGTTATTATTATCTAAAAGAAATGTTCAAATGTTGTTAAGAGACAATTACACAGAAGAACTGAGTTCCGACCAAACACTAATTTGCCGGAAGGAAATTCCAGTGCAGTCCAGCCTACTTTAAGCGTTATCCGTGCAACCCACGTTTCATGTTCAAGACATTGGGAATAATTGTTCGTATCATTCAGTTGGAACGTTTTCTTCCGAATTTACGCTATTACAGTAGACCTACGCTATTACAGTAGGCCTACAACATTGTGACTTTCAAAATCAGTCAGTAACTATCGAAGAAAGACAAGCGTGTAGCTTCAGTCGTTGAAATGATTTAACATTCTTTTTCACTTTTAACAAGCCACCGGCAAGCAACATCCAGGGACAATACATTTTTCCTTATTAAAAAGACACTCCTTGTTAAAAAAAAAAAAAAAAAAAAAAAAAAAAAAACTAATTGCAGTCACTAACGGTCACTCTTAAAAATGGAAAATCTCTTTGGCTCTCTTAATATTTTGTTTGATTCTTTGCGATCAAAGTAACTTTAAAAGTGGAGTAAGAAATACTATTCTTCCTATTGATAGTGTAATAGTGGGTTCTAATCTCCACAACCAACCCCTTGCTAAGCCTATTCGTACACACATACATGCATAAGCTAATTTTCTGGAGATAATACTTAGATAATTACAAACAAGTGCTACAGTTTTTTTTTCGTATCAACAGATTATCTCTTTTCCTAAAAAGCGAAACAACATAATATAACAAACCCACATCCTTCTTTAACAAAAGGAAAGAAAAAAGAAGAAAAGGAACGTACATAGTTTATCATTTGATTGCTGTTACAAGTTTGTATTGTCTATAGTTAACGGTTACCGCATTGTAAAAAAAACACTTTACACTAAATGGCAATCAGTTACCATACATACTTTTTTTTTTTTGGTTAGCTAGTGATTACCGCCAAGGTTGACAACACTTCCGCTCCTCTAAGGACGAAACCCGAAGATCCACGAAGCACGAACAATGGTATTTGCCCGTAGAATGCTCGTGAGCGTTCACGAGGAGAGTTTCCACTATCTGCTCGTCGTGGGCAGGGCTGGTCTAGGGAAATCTTGTTCCATTTTTTTATTATCTCTTATCTACTTGAAGATATCACATAATTACTGTAAAAATAGCGGTAATTTAATTTCGCAGTAATAAGGCCTCTTAACGTTGAACTCTGTTCTATGTGGATTAGTTGTCTACCTTCCTAAGATCCTGCTTTTTTTTTTTTTTTTTTTACCTAGGTACAATAAAATCAAAATTAAATCTTAGGGGGGGACAAGGTGGCTCAGTGGTACAGCTCCTACCTCTGGTACGTGAAGCTCCTGGTTCGATCCCCGGCTCGATCTCTAGTTCGATCCAAATAAGTTTGTGGTGGGGGTACTTCCGTTTCCTCCCACTTTGTCATTCCACCAATTATTCCATTATCTTCACTTGTTTTAAACATCGTCTCCCTTAGCCTAAAATGCATAATCGTGGGACGTTAAACTCAAAGATTTCATTTCATTTTTCATTTCAAAATTAAATCTTTAATCTAGGTTGCACGGTTATGTCTTTTAGACTAAAGGAGACGAATTATAGTAAATTATTGTAAAAATAATTGATAGAGTGATAATCTACGAAGAAATGGAAGAATCTGAGAGAACCTATTGACATGAGGCTGTCCACCACAAACTCACGTGGCTTGCGATCGAACCAGAGACTTCTTGTACTAGAGATAATGACTCTACCAGTGGCGTAACTGAGGAGCCCGCAGTGCCTGCAGTGCGGGGAGGCCCGCAGGGTTTGGGGGCCCACTGCGAAGCACATACCAAGAACTATAGGCTACAAGAAGCGAGCTGAATACGGAATATCCGTGAACAACATTATTTACTTTAGAAAAGAAAAATATGCTCTGAGTGAAAATTCATCCATTCTAGCAACATCAGTTTAAAAAAAAAAAATAATCTTAGCACTTGAAGGGGGTTAAGGAAGGAAGGTTAAGGGAGGGAGGGTTAAGGGAAGGTTAAGGGGTTAACATAATTTTTGCCTTTTTCGGTGAGTATTAATTTTAATTGTAATTTTATTAAATTTTATGGATTTTTTAACCATTGTCTTCTACAGAGACATAATATAGTGGGAAGTTAATGGGCATGGGAAGGGAGGACCAAAAGTAATCCTGCGGGGGGTAGGGCGACATTTTTGCGTTACGCTACTGGACCCTACCAGTGAGTCACTGCGTTACGGGACCAGTTGTATTGATTTTTTCAGTTTTTTTTCTTTTACTTCAATCTTAACCAAGTGAATACTGGAATGGTATAATGAAATATGCTCTGGCTAACTAAATTTTCACTCTTCAATGTTCTTAGTGTGAAAATAGACGTTGGTAATATCTGAAAATTCTACATACAGTCATATATACAGAAAGATCCAGAAAGAATAGTTTGTGAATTACATGAGCAATTATCATCAACATCTAGTTCATTAAACAGACATGTGGGTCCAGTGGAGGCAATTTCGGGCTTGCAGACTCCCCTCCATTGTGGAGAACTCCCAACTTTATTGGCCTCTCAAGTTAGGTAACCTGACTTCCTTAAGACTGGATTGTAATTCTGCATTTGAAGGAGGGGGGGGGGGTAGTTTCGCAAACACTGTACAAAAAATGACCTGCCTCATACTCATTAATAAAAGTGTAGAGCAGCGTTTCCCAATCTCCCAATCTCCACGGCCCCATATGAAATAAAAAGTGAGTTTTTTTAAGTGTTCGTATGAAAATGAAATGATAAATTACGATTTTGCAATACTAAATGTGACATTTCTGACACTGTAATACTGATATAAATTCGAAAATGATAGAGAAATACGAAAAATACTGATATAAATTCGAAAATGATGGATATATTCGAAAAATACTGATATACCAATTAGGCCTAATATTAAGGAATTCAACATTCACCTAATGGGATGAGTAATGCATTCCTCAGCTTATGTTGATAATTTTGTTATGTTTTCTTCTATGATTTTGTATTATATTCTTCTCAATTGGTTGAAACTTAGGTACTGTACATTATAAATATCCAACATGTAAGCAATACAATAAGATAAAGTTTAATGAAAATAAAATTTCCTGCGGACCTCCTTTCAATTTCTCGCGGACCCTGGAGCTCTGCGGACCACAGATTGGGAAATACTAGTGTAGCGTATTTTTATCTCGTTACGGAATGCATTGAATATGGAATGCATTTCTGTGAATTAGTAATAGTATGCGTGTTCTTTTTGCTAAAACCTTTCTGTTTCAAGTTTGCCTTGCTGGCGCTTCTATCGATGTGTGTGTGTTTCCCATACCTTTCTCGAAGGAAAAGGAATAAATTGCTGTGGCCGGGATCCTTCAATAGTTGGATGCGAACATGGTTCTTTCTCCGTAAGAGAGTGGTGGGAGTGGGGCCGAAGTATATTTCACATATTTTCCGAGGACACACTTGAAATAGAAAAGGTCTAGCGCGTATGATCACGAGTTCAGTTCTCGGAGGAGCAACAAATTTAGGTGTTGACCCAACCTTGTGAGACATTTGAACTGTCTGGAATTAAGAGACAACGAACTTCAGCTTAGAAAACCCACAAATAACGGCATTAGGATTCGACCATGTGTGAGTCAGCTAAAAGCTGTTTCGTTGACTGCAAAGCGTAGTTTTTAAGTTTTTGGTTTCTCTCTGTAGTGTGTGTGGTCGGTTGGTTAATATTTTAGTAAGGAAAGTGCTTTCGGAGATTCGATGTGAGGACATCAGGATAAAACTAATCTCCTTGGTTGAGCCAGCCAGTGATGTGTCCCAGTTGCCTGTCTTTGGGTAGATAGATGTACTCTATCGCTGAGTTTGCAGTGAGGAAAAAGCACATAGAGAAAATTGCTTGAAAAGGCCAACTCCTATATCTCGTACACGAATCGCTCTCCGGAGCAAATTCACGAAATGAAAGTAAATGCAATAGTTGGGAAATGTTTGGGGTAATAACGTTACAAGCTCATTCCACTAAGTGCTCGCAGGCAGAAAGAGCATCTACAACTATCAAGGCTGACCCCGAACTGGAGGACACCTTCGAGACCTACCATTTCAGATAGAAGAACGCGGAATACAATTTTGCTTTTTCGTTTGCTCCTGGCAACGTCTTTTCCTTTACACAAGATACGCATTACAAATGCACTTTCCTCCCCCCCCCCCTTTCCATCTTGTTTATAACTTTTCTTTTCACGAAACTGTTAGGTCTGCTTTGTTTTGTGTATACATTTGTAAAGCTGCCTTTTGTAATTTGAATAGAGCCAACTAGGTACATAGGGCGGAAACTAAACTAAGCTATTCACATGCCGTGCTTTTACTTGTATGGAAGGTTGACGGTAGCAATTAAGGCAGAATATCATAGGAAAGTGTATGATGTTACAAATATACAGATATCTCTTTTGACATCGTAAGTAGTAGAATCCTTAGCAAATCCACATTTAGCTGTCGTAGTCTCAAGTTTGATTTCCTGAACAGACCATAAAACTAAAAAGGGACAGATCCATCCAGTCCCGTAACCAGAGAGGGGCTAGGGGGGCCAGACCTCAATACAAATGCCATTATTAATGTAAAAATCATAATTTAGATATCTGTAAGAGATTTTTTAATGACTTGCTTCCCTCTAACATATTCATGGCCCCCTAAACCACTGTGTCTGGTTTCGAGCGTGGATCCATCTCATCACTTTTCCACTTAAATGTTAGTGGTTAGAGTCAGTGTTCGTCGATTACCTAAAGAAAATTCCCCTCGACTGACACAAAATTTTCCCTTTCCTTATCAAATTTTCTCTCGTCTGGTGAGAATCCAATTCCTACAGTAGAAATTATGTGATAAGATTAACTCTCTCTCTCTCTCACTCACTCACTCACTCACTCACTCTATTGCTATTGTGTTGGTTTATTTTTGAAGAACATAGAATTGGTCAATCAGCGCGGGAATTTCCCTGAATTTTCATGTTTTATCGAATAATTTCCTTAGATTAGGGAAATTTCCCTCAAACTACTGAAACTGGTTAGAGTTCTTGATTTGTAATCAAGAGGACTTTGGTGCAAATTCTGTGACAGGTCATCCTAACAAGAGTTATCCAGAGCGTTTCCTCAGGTTAATGCTGTGAAACTTTTAAAATGCTGACCGATTTCCTTAAGCATTCTTCTTGTTAGTTGATCGCTGACGATTTCCGTATAAAGTTGATCTTGTATTCTGTACTACTTGGCAGGCCGTTGTGTTTCTTCAATAGATATAGCCACACGAAACGTAAATAACGGGAACGAAACTAGTGGGATAGCCAGATGGTCAGGAAGATAAAATTTATTATTACAAAATACTGTCAATTACTTTATATTCACCCTGTCGGGATTTAGCGTTACGTCTGTATCACGTACAATATTTTGATATTATTTATCTCTAGTAATAAATCTATTCAATGAAACTTTATAACAAAAGACAAGGAAAAGCATGTGAATCTGCAGCTGTGGATATTTGTACGTGACAAATATTATTCTATAAGTACATAAAACCTATCATTTCTAAGGAAATGTGAATTACTGTGTAATTTTTGCAATGCCACTTCAGATATTATCTTAATCTGCACTTTCCTTTCTTATCGTGGAAATCGTCATCTGTCAGTGGCAAAAACATAATCTCATTGTTGTCTGTTAGCTTCATAGCTGCTGCTGTTGGATCGTCAGGTGTATTATTTACATTACTTTAAATTGTGTCACTGTTCGTGGTGGTAGTTGGAACATTAGAATAGAAAACTAGAATATTTATTCGAAAAACAATATAAGATTGATATTAAACTAAAGGAGGCTAGTAGCTGGGTGTGCATAGTGTTTCGCAAGAACTCAAGTAAGTATTCTTTTTCACTACACGGTACATTGCATTCAGTGTCAAATTCTGCCAATTATAGCCAGTAGAGGTCTGTATGGGCTCGGGCCGGACTCGGGCGTACAAAGCATATCTCACTTCGGGCCCGGGCCGGGCTTGGGCTGTAAATGTTTAAATATAAAACCATATTTCTCTGGCATTTTCGGGCCTAACTTTGTAAATATACTGCCCAACGATATTTGTTATACCGTTCTCTCTGGAAAACTTTTAAAGCACAATTGCAAAATTAAACCTCTAATTGCTGTAAATAAAAAATACAATTTTGCGTTAATTATTAAGTTTCTGTAATTCGGGCTTATTTCGGGCCCATTTGATTATCACACGAGCTCGGGTCTAAATGCTGAAACATATTTCGGACTCGGATCGGCCTCACATTATAAATTTACGAACCGGGCCGGGCCCGGTCTAAAAATTCCGGTGCGTGCAGACCTCTAATAGCCAGTGATGCCAATTCTTGGGGGGAAATTCCATTTTGTAGGATTTTAATATTGATTTTTTAAATAGAGATAAGGGAAATTTTCGTCAAAATTGGCAGCACATGTGAGATTTAGATAATTTTTTTGTATATTTATTTTATCGACGCCATCAAAACTTTTTATGAGCTAGACCCAGAAGTAGGCTAATGACGCTCGAATAAACGTGATATCAATGCTGATTATCAATTTTTTTGTTATTGCATGTTAAAAGTGTGAAAGTGATTTAAACAGGAACTTGGGAATCTTTAAACACGAGCAACAAGGAACGTAAATTGTATTCTGGAGAGTCTTTTTTAATTTTTTAAACATGGACGGAAGAAAATAAATTGCCAAATGGGAAACAGCCAACTTCTAAAACGTCCCACACGGAATAATCGAAGAATTAAATTTGTCTAGTTGCATTACGTTCAGTAGAACATTAGTGCACAAAAACGTGATGGAAATGCTAAATTCTGACGTCAAAATGCCGTTGTTTTCATTAACGATTTCAATAGTATTTTTTCATTAAGGAAAATACTTATTAGGAATTTAGATCAAAATGTCCATCTTCTACTATCCACATGTTATACCTGTCAGTCATAGGGAACTTGGAGGACCAGTTCCCTTTATAATTTAGAAATATTAAGTGTGGGAAATCTGGAAGACCGATTTTCCTATTAATGACGTATATTAAGTGTGAGAAATTAGGATATTATCAAAATAAATTGTAGGAAATTTGGATTTCCAGTTTCCGTATAGTATGGTATTTATGTTACTCTTTGTTTTTTTCTTTCTTTTCCTATTTTTTTTTAAAGGACTTGTGTTAGTAAAAATATGTTTTGATTGTAGTGATATAATATATTGAGAACAAATGTAGATATCTTGTATAAATCTTCCAGCACTGGTCTAAATTCTGTAGAATCTTTTTTGTATAATAAATAAATAAAAAAATACGAATATTTTTCCCAAATGTTGAAAAAAGTGGCATACAGTAGATATTTTTCTTATTTTGTAAAATTTTGAAAATTTTGTAGCGCGAGTTAAATTTAGGAGCAAAATGGGAATTTCTGCATTTCAAGATGGGATTTTATAAGATTCCAGGTTGGTATCACTAGGAGTGATATTTGTAAGGTTTTTAAATTTTTGGTGAAATTTCCGAAAGAAGGAACTTGAAAGAGAAAATGGACCAAAGATAAGGAAATGTATTTATAAAAATAAAGTGAAACAACAACTCTGTTTTCTTCAGGCTTACAGTTTCGAACTGAAATTGTGTTAATCTAAAATCTTGCACGTTCGTTAAGAGCGGAAGTGACGAAATTATTTCACTCATCCGTATGGTACCCAATTCATTTAATTTAACATGTGTAATATTTTTACAATTTAAGAACATATAGAAGAAATATATAGGCACACTTCTTCCAAAACTCTCCGTTGAAATTTGAGGTCTAAAAGGGCTGCAATAGAAATAGTCAATCAGATTCGGGCCAGGTCGCGATAAAATGGCACTGTCGTCGCTCTTTGTCTTGACGTCAGTACCAGAGGAAAGTACAGTGTTGCCCATTCGGGGGAAAGTCTCTAAATTTAAGGAATTTGAATTCCAAGGTAGAGACAAAAAATTCATTTTTCCAATTGGCGACACTTTCGATGATATCTTAATGACGATTTAGCGACTTGGTTATAAATGTAGGGATGTTGTTCTCTTTGCTGTAAACAACTTGCCAAAGATGTGACGAGAGCATATTGCGTGTAATAAATGTAGTTGTAGTAGTTGAAAACATAGCACATTGTTGAAAATGTAGTAAGTAATCACATATCTTCATTTAGAACTTGAAAATCGTACATATAGACAAGAAACTTCACATAAATTTTTAGCGAGTTTTTGCTCAAAATTGCTCTCATGTAGCGACTTTTTGTGTCAATGTTTGGCAGTGCAGACTGGTTTGAGAGGGTGGGTACGGTGGCTTGGTGGTAGAACACCTACCTCTGGTGCGTGGAGTTACTGGTTCGATCCTCGATCAAGTAAGCTTGTGGTGGACAACATCGTATCTGTGAGTTTTCTCGGCGTGCTCTCGTTTTCTCTCACTTTCTCATTCCACCAATTCTTCCATCATCATTCACTTGGCTTAATCATCCGTCTCTATTAGTCTAAAGGGATAATCATGGGACGTTAAACTGAAAGATTTCGTTTCTTTGTACATTTGCTTTGAAAGGAAAAGTGAATTTATTTTATCCCTTACTTTCGAAAAAAAAAAAAAACTACGTTTGGTATTCCCAGCTGTAAAATGGCTCCATATCATTTGTATCTGAAATCTAATAACTTATCCACTTTTATCAGTATGGATACTGTTGCAGTTTTTTTTCTTATCTGGGCTTGTCTTTAATATATACGTATAAAAATCACTTTTATCCTAAAGGCAAATACAATTTAGTGTAGTGCTTGAATCTCCCTCGTCGAAATTCTGTAAGCGCCATTATCTTCCTGTATATACATGTGTCGCAGTCTTTATTCGTTGTTCCCTTATTTGTTTATCTTGATTAATGTATAGATATTTGTGTAACTTGATACAATTGATTATCGTCTCTAAAATAAATACTCCATGGGTACCTATTTATAACTGATTAACAAGAACTCTGTGGATTCATTCAGTCAAAATAAACCTCAAAGCAATTACATTTATGACATTTCATAATTGATATAATCTAAACGCTAGTAATTAATATCTGCTTTCCCTCTGTAGATGTCGCAAGAGTATTAAAAGAGAATAATTTATGGAGTTCAAGATAAACAGTACAATAAATTAATAGTGTAATATTTCTTTCACTTTTTTTCTTCTTATTTTGCAAATAAATATCTGTTCGGAATTCCAATTGGACACAGAAAGATAAACAATATACTTATTCATGTACAGGATGTTACAGGGCCGGATCCAGGATTATCTGGGGGGTACCAATAATTCCCAAAATAACCAATCACACTGAAACTCTTCAAAGTGACATGTGACCAAGGATCTTATAAAATAGAGGATGTGCCCTTACAACAAAATCTTGAAGCCATACGTCACAGTTTCTCCACCCCTACTCTGCCCACTCTGTCCAATAGGATCGCAATGTTTTGAGCCAACAATCATGGCGGAAACGAAAGTAGCCAATCAGACGGTGGCGGAAACGAGAGTAGCCAATCAGACGTGCCGATGCTCGGTTGTTTTTTGCCTTCATTCATTTTTTTAGGATGAAGATACATATGGGTAGATCCTCTATTTTATAAGATCCTTGCATGTGACAATATTCTTTACCCCTGACAACGCTGATGCATAGAACGGAGGGGGAAGGGAGTGTTTTAAAGAAGGTCGCAAGTGATATTCAGGAACAATTGTTCTTCTTCTCCTGGCTTCCGTTTTCTTCCTTACTTGAGAAATGTTACATTGTTTTGCTTGATGAATCCTTTTCCTTCAACCTTTAGAAAATCGACTTCAACTATTGTTTTTGTAAAGCTCTGCTTTCTTTTAATCCCCAAACGGTAACATGATAGCAAAAACTTTCGGAAAGTGTTGCTATTTTCACAACTAGCTTCTCATTTTAGATAGTGTATATATATACAACGAAGGGGGGGGGGTGCACCCCCTAAATCCGGTCCTGGGATTTTTTTTTTTTTTTGAATTGTAATATCGGCATTTGTATTCTTTTATATCGCTGACTAGAAAGAAGGTGTAACACTCTGGAGTCCGCCTATTTTATTTTTGAGAGAGAAAACTTTTTTTCTTGAATAGTGATAACTTCATGTAAAAGAAATTCATTTCCTCTCTCTCTCTCTTTCTTTCTTTCTCTCTCTCTCTCTCTTTCTCTCTCTCTCTCTCTCTCTCTCTAAAAGAAGTCCTGATTGACTGATGAACTTCCAGGTCAAACTGCTTAAGCTAAGAACTTGAAATTTTGACAGTGCATGGGATTTGTGACATGAGGTACCACTAAAGAAAGATTTTTGGGGGAAATTTACGTAGAAAGACCGGAAAAGTGCAGGTTACAGATACGAAATTTGACCTTTGCTCTTTTCATTTAAAATAATTAGACTTGTTTCAGTTGTTGTGGCTCTTAAGTTTAGTGACATGAAACTTTGTTTTGACTTGTAATATTTATTATTATTATTATTATTATTATTATTATTATTATTATTATTATTATTATTATTATTAGTGGCGGCTCGTGGAATAAAAGATGGGGTGGGCCAATCCTCAAGACAAATACTTTATGGTTACTACTACTACTACTACTACTGCTAATATATTAATATTGTTATTATTTGATTATTGAGTGACTTGCTTTAAAAAAACTCAAAATTGCAGTCAGAAAACTTATCATACTAACACATCAAGTAAAATCGTAGGGCAACAACGTAACATAAAATATTTTCTGTAATAAATGGTATTCACCTAATTATTACCTGTACATATACTCTATGGTTAAGGCTGGAGAATTTCTTAATCGCTTTTGTGTTAAATTCCTTTATTGTGGTAATATAGTCTTTGTGTGTAGACAGCATTGTTAGTGCATTGAATCTGTCTTCAGTCATCAAATTCCGTAGACAAGTCTTCACCCTTTTTAATGTGCTGAAACAGTGTTCTAATTCTGCTGTAGCTACAGGCGTTGTCAACGCGTGTCCACCAGTTTTGACACCTCAGAAAATGTGTTTAAGTCATTGTCACGCAGAAATAGTAATAAATCATTGGTGTTATTAATTGCGCAAAGAATATCATTGCTGTATGCGGCCGATAGTTCGGATTTGAGCTTTTCTTTGCTCAGCATCAGATAGGAACGGGATACAACTGTCAAACCATTTTCCGGGAAGGAATGTTTAAAAGTGGAAAAGTTCTGAGGATTCACTATTGAAAACGCGTGTATTACTTTCTAATAACACGCTTACTTTATTCATTTTCGCACAACCGCACGAAAACACAGGGGGGGGGGGTGATAGCATAAAAGACACGAAAAAGATGCACGTCTAAACTGAGGAGTAGACACGCGGTTGATTTTGGATCCCTTCAGCAGAAGTAAGACAAGAGAGCAAGGTTAAGGGACAAAACAAATGCAAGTGCGGAATCAACAACCTCTACCAGTGGCGTAGCAGCTGCCCCCGCAACCCCCGCAGTGCGGGGGGGCCCCGAAGTCTTGCGATGAATAAAGATTTAAAGAAGTAGAAGTTCAACCTTACTTCTGTCGGCTTTACAACTACTCTTTTTCCAGCATAAGAAAAAAGTAGATGTAAACAAACCTACCTGACTAGGAGTGGGTCGATGACCAGTGATTGGTTCTTGGTCTCAGTGCACTAGTATCCTACCGCAATATAATCCCTACTAAAATAACAATTTCAAATAAAGACATCTGAATTTATCCTGCATTTTGTGATAATAAACGCAATATATATATAATATTTAATAACGGATATAGCTCTATTTCAACCTCACCCGTACCTGGACATATAGTATTTACTGCGCATGCGTATGAGTTCGCGCGCCGACCCCGCTCATTTGAATTTGTAGAGTACAGCGTTTCATGGCGACGATGAGTGACAATAAACCATCTTCGTCTTGTGTTATAAAACACAAAAGAGGACAACCGCTTAAAAGTGCCGCGAAAATAATCGTGTTAAATGTTTTTAACAACCTTTGTGAAAAATATGAAACTGCAGGAATTGACGATATTGTCAGATTCACAAGTGAGCTTACAGGTGTTTCTGCCTCAAGTGTTTACAGTGCGCGGAAAGAATATTCCACAACTGGAAGTGTTTCAACGCCTGGGAAAAAGAGAAAACGTGTGCGAAGTGTGTTGGACAAAACATGCGATGATTTTGTGAGGTCCGCAATTCGTCGTAAAGTACACGAATTTTTTTTTAAGAATGAAATCCCTACTCTCAGAAAGGTGTTACTTGCCATCAATAATGACCCTGATCTACCGAATATGAAAAAATCTTCATTGTACAATCTCTTACACGAAATTGGTTTCGAATTTGTGTCTCGGAAACGCAGTAGTGTAATTGTAGACAGAGATGATATTATTTTGTGGCGTCGGGAGTATTTACGCAAGATAAAACAGTACAGAGAACAGGGACTGACAATTTATTATTTAGACGAGACGTGGGTTAACGAAGGGCATGTTACATCAAAAGTGTGGAGCGATACCACCGTCAAATCAAAGAGGCAAGCCTTCATGTCAGGATTGAGCACAGGACTTGAAAATCCAACGGGAAAAGGGAAGCGATTAATTATTTTACACATTGGAAGTGGTAGTGGTTTTGTTGAGGGCGGAGATCTCGTTTTTGAATCAAAAAAGTCTGGAGACTATCACGAGGAAATGACAGGTACTGTGTTTCGCGACTGGTTTGAAAACGTTCTTCCAAAATTACAATCGAATAGTGTTATAGTAATGGACAACGCTCCATATCATAGTGTTAAAATGGAACGCCTTCCAAATAAATCCTGGCGAAGAGACGATATTATAACTTGGCTTCGAAGTAAAAACATTACTTTCGAAGACGGACTTGTAAAGGCTGAGTTATTGGAGTTGGTTAAGTCTTGTAAAGATAGATTTGACAAGTATGTTATTGATGAGTTAGCTAAACAAGCGGGTCATACGGTACTAAGGCTACCTCCTTATCACTTTTACCTCAACCCTATCGAGTTGATATGGAGTCAAGTGAAAGGTTATGTGGCAAGAAACAACAAACCCAGACAGTACAAACTGTCCGACGTGCAAAGGCTTGTTTACGCGGCGTTCAAAGAAGTGACAGCTGAAAAGTGGCGGGAATGTGTGCGTCATGTCGAACACGAGGAACTGAAATTGTGGGAATTGGAAGGTGTGATGGACATCACAGTGGACAGATTAATAATCAACCCAGATGATGACACAGACATTTCTAGTGATGAATCCTCAGATTCAGATTTGCAAGGCGTGGAACCACTAGCTGACCACTAACGTAAGTAGTCCGATTTTTTTTTTAATTTCGATTCGTGAGACGGAATCCTTTTTCTTATTAACTGTGTTCTCTAGTTTCTAATTTTAAATTATTGTTTTTTTTTTCTTTTTTACGGGGTTCATTGCATAAATGTATTAAATAGATCACAAGATCTCCTAACATAGCAGTTCAGTGTCGAATTTCAATTACGCATTGGTCTATATTCGCTACAATAACAAAGAAGTTTGTCATTGTCTTCTACAAACTTATAACAAAAACGAAATGGTTTATTATCGCCTCCTGTGTATAGCCTTTGAATTTGATGTTTTGACTCTATCCCTTTTTATCGCTGCAAAGAGATTATGCTTTGCTTACGATATTAAAGAATGAAGTGTCCATGTTACGATGCCGTATGTATGTGTATTACGTGTGTCCTGAAAATAAACAAGCTCCCTGATTTCTTTGCCTGACAATTCCAGCGCCTTCATTGCCTGGTGGACGGTGACCTCATGGTGAACTATTGTTTTGTTCTGGTTGCGTTCTCATTTGATTCTTGTTTTTATTTCTTGTTTTTTTTTTTTTTTTTTTTTTCTCCGGCCTTCAATAACAAGGCATGCGTGTGGGTGTTGGATCTTTCCTTCTTAATGTAAAGAGCTATTCCACGGAAATAATTTTGGACTCAGAAATTCAAAAGCTTTGTATGTGAATATGCATACCAAGAATTCAGGAACAATCTCGTTTATATAATAATCAAGTTAAGAAAATACATATTTCCAACATAGCAATAGTCAGTGCGTTAATTATTTACCAACCAACCGTAGCCTTATACTTTGAAATTATGCGACGACAGTAAGCTAGCAGACGATCTTGCTGTTCACGTCTCTCGCTGCTGAAGCACGTGTAAGCCGCGCAGTAATACATTTCGCTTTGTTTACATCTACTTTTTTCTTATGCTGGAATAGGCCCCCTTCTCTATACTTTGCGGGGGATCCCGCAAAAGTGTGCTACGCCACTGACCTCTACAAACAAAGCGAATTTTAACAAACAAGCAAGCTTAAAAACCTTTTCGTTCGGAAGGGGTCGGGTGCAATCGTGTGATGAGGGCCTACATTCAAGCTGGTTTTTCACGTTGTTCCCACACGAGTCAGTGCAAGACGAACTAAGTCCACACTGAAACAGCTCAGGCCCTTTTTTAAGTCTTTATTTTGTACTGACCGCGTGAATTAAACGTAAGTAGTATATGGAAAAACTGATTTGAAGAGGTCAGAACTACTGTTTTTGGTACAGAGGAAAATATAGTAACAATACTAGCAGGATATATACTTTTCATGTTAATACAAAGACGATGGGAGGGCTGAGCCCAGTGGGCCTCTTATGACGCGGGCCGAATATTATTATTATTATTATTATTATTATTATTATTATTATTATTATTATTATTATTATTATTATTATTATGCGAAAGAGTCACCTTGAACCACGGAAGTTTGTAGACAGACATACCTTTACCAGATCTAATCCATTTTGCGATTTTCAACTCAAGGAGGTTTTGCTGTTGGTGTCAAAATGTATCTACATTATTACGTTAGCTATTTTCCTAAGACAGCCTGGCATGTATGCAACCAACATTACGTTTTACTTCTACAGGCTTATCTAATAACATAGCATAAATACCAGGGCAGTAGAATAGTTGTAGAAACATTCGTCTTCCTCTCTCTCTCTCTCTCTCTCTCTCTCTCTCTCTCTCTCTCTCTCTCTCTCTCTCTCTCTCTCTTATATCCAACTTCCAAATTAAAGCCCAGCAACAACGGAGCTATTCAAAATAATTGAGCATATGTTTCTGCGTTTCTTGATATTTGGCATAGAAAAAAAAAAGGGGTTCGAGGGTGAGTCGAGTCCGCACTGCATTGCTCTCTTCAATCGCTCAGCCCGGAGGAAGTTTGCCAATAATTCACGAAAAGTGCCACGAACAGCCCATACACGTAAGGGTATATAAATGTAATATTCATTAAATCCTATTCTCCTCGTGCAAGGAACGGGATCTTCTGCTAGTATTTGTATAAAGTTTATAAGATAGAAACCCACAAAAGAAACGAAATTCGTGGCATTACAGCTTACTGAGGGATATGTGAGACCAGATTGTTTTTAGTTCAGTAATGTGTAGTCAACATAGGAGCTTCCATCTTGTTAACTCTGACATTGTAGACTAGAGTTTGGTACATCTTAATAAAATTCTCTCTCCAACTGCACGATCCGCATCAAGCAGTGTGTTTCTTCACAGGAAATCTGATTCTATACTACGTGCACTAACTTCCCGGCTGCACGAAATTTTTACAACTCAACAATCTGCTGTAATTATTCATTTCCAAAATGTCTGCTTTGTAGACCTGCTGTGTGATATGATAGATAATGCAGTTTGTTGGTTGGCGATGTTGGAATATGAAATTGTCTTACATGGCCCCATGTATATCGTGTTGGTCAATTAATATTACCAAAACGAAGCACCTCCATATTATTGTCTGGCATGTTTTGCTCAACTAGTTAGCGGTATGTATACTAGAACACCTTTTAACACGTTGGCTGCCTTGTGTATGGATTTCCATACAAACGTCTCCTTCATGCAGCGTCTCGTGTATGGTTTTCCATACACACAAATATATATATATTGCACTTTTTCACGTTCGCTCTATAGGTGTGTATGCTATTACATACATATGGCGTAGAAGTCAAAATTTAATATCCACGCCGTGTGTATGCAAAACCATACACAAAGAATTATGGAATTAAAACAAAGGCGAAAACAAAGTATTAGTGGCGGATTGTTGCCCGTGGCGCACAGATGAGAAAGGTCAAAACATATAGTGGTGATCAACGTTTAAAGCACTGTCTCGCAAAAGCGTACTTTAAATATTAATCTCGATATATATATATATATATATATATATATATATTATAAAAGAGGAAATCCTGACTGACTGATCAATGTACAGACCAAACTGCTTAAGCTAGAAACTTGAAATTTGGACAGGGCATAGGACTTTTGATGTAATGTCCTTCTAAGGAAGCATTTTTGGAAATTCGACGGAGAATGGGGGTAAAAAAAGGGGTGGCAATTATCTTAAAATGTCAATCTCTGGGAATCTTTGGATGTTTAAGGATATAAATTTGATATATGGACTTCTCATTTAAAATAATTAGACACGTCTCTCAGCGTTTCTTGATAACTGACCTAGAAGATAAGAAAAGGAAATGAGAACGACAAAGATGTGGGCATTTCAATTATTATAATAATATATCCATAACTCGAAATCTAAGGTTAAAGACATAGCATTCAGTGCTTGGACTTCTGATTTGAAATAAATAGACACGAGTTAACGCATTATTTTGTTATTTGCTGTAGAAGAGAACGCAAGAAGAAGGAAGGGTCGGATTACAGTTGTTATAATTGGATGGCCATATCTCGAAATTCGTTATGGCAACAGACATGAAATTTTGGTATATATAGTTTTCATATAAAATAATTAGACATATTTCTGCGTTTTTTCTTTCTTTTGGTTTCCCTTACTAGGAAAGAAAACGGCTGGAAGATAAAAGGGTAGGGTTTGTATAATTGTTAAAATAACATGGCTATATCTCGAAACCTTCTTAGAATAAGAGACATGTTAATTAAAGACGTGTTTCGCCGTTTTTCGATGTTTCCTTTAGAAGGGAAGAAAAATGGTGATGGTTGTAGTTGTTATAATTAGAGACCATAACTCAAAATCTCTTACCATTAGAGGTATGTTAAAGATATGAAAAGTACGAGGTCATTGGCCGAGCAAATGCGGAGGTCTGGAGGCGAAGTCTCCAGCAAGTCGACGAGGAAAACGTATTGCATCCTTCTGCTCAGTTAGCAGTTTAGCATAAAGCACCATTCTTAAGAATTTTTCATAATCATAAAGTTGTATTTGTTTGCTTTTTCCAGTTACGTAGATGATCGAATGGCTAACCCGTTTGCCTTCTGTACAGTCACCAAAGAAAGTATTCTTCAGTTGACAAAATTTCTTTTCCTAATAACTCAAGAATAAACTAACCTATTAGAGTACCGATTTTGATAAGTTATCAAATTATAACTATTCTAAGGATAGCGACAAAAAGATCCAGATTAATTCATTTGTTCCCGAGTTATTGGGAAGAGAAAATTTGTCAACTGAAGAATACTTTCTTTTCCGTGTGTACACATTGGCCTAGGTTTCATTCTTGTTAGAGGCACCTGCCTCGGAGACAAACCCGAGTAGTTGGTCGATTCGATTACCACTCATATAGCTTTAGTGGATAAAAGGGATGTTAAATTCTAACCAATCAAATTAAAATTAAGCTCCTATATGCGGCAAATCAAATTATTCAAATTTATATCATTCTGGACTATTTCATAAGTGAGCGTGTAGGGAACATACACTCTTTCTTTACTTGTTTCTACCCTATATGTTTCCAGGACAGCATAACAATGTTACTTCATGCTGAAACCTGACTTGCCTAATAGGGGCTGCGATGGCTCAGTGGAGCCTTGTAGTGGACAAACACCGTGTACGTGGGTTTTCTCGGGGTTCTCCCATTTCCTCTCACTTTCTTCATTCCACCATTTCCTTCATTTCTCATTATCTCCGTTTCCTGTAGCCTAACCGGCATAACCGTGGGATGTAAAACTTGAAGATTTCCTTATGGCAATATGGTTAACATACGTGACTTCAGCACAGGAAACCTGAATTCGATTCTTGGTGGAATCTCATGTGATTCGGATCCCATTTAAAGCTGTAGGTTCACGTATCGTACAACCTCGGCGCTGAAAAGGGACGTTAAAGTCAAAACTAACTGACCAATCGATGAGAGAAATGCATGGTTAAGTTTTAGAATCAATTTATAGTAATAAATTCCAAGTAGTATGAGTGTCAGTGGTAGGAGAAAACAATCAAGAATAAATGCAATCTCTGTTTTAGCAGCAGAAGAATTCGCCATTTTTATTGACGACGAACGACATACTTTTTGGCGCCATAAAAATTATTTTTTTCGAAAGCTACGCATGAGAATTTAACCATATCTTTGTATGCATCTCAGTGTAATTTGTTGATTGATATTATAATGTTCTGGATGGTTGTGTTTACGAACAGCCGACATGTGCTTCTATTTCCAAATATCAACCATGTGTATCTTACCATGGATTACTATAGCAGCAGACGACGAAGACAACAGTGTCATCACTGGTCATGTTATGAAGAAGGAAGAACAGCGTCACTGCCTCACTTGGAGCACCTAAATAATGGAGAGGGTTTCAACGACAGCCATCAATTTTGACTGATCAAATCCCCTTTCTTGGCTTGCAATGAAGCTTCTGGCTTTCCTTCCCTCTTGGCTTGCAATGGAGCTTCTGGCTTTCCTTCCCTCCTAGCTTGCAGTGGAGATTCTGGCTTTTCTTCCCTCCTGGCTTGCAATGGAGCTTCTGGATTTCCTTCCCTCCTGACTTGCAATGGAGCTTCTGGATTTCCTTCCCTCCTGACTTGCAATGGAGCTTCTGGCTTTTCTTCCCTCCTGGCTTCCAGTAGAGCTTCTGGCTTTCCTTCCCTCCTGGCTTGCAGTGGAGCTTCTGGCTTTCCTTCTTTCCTGGCTTCCAGTGGAGCTTTTGGCTGTCCTTCCCTCCTGGCTTGCAGTGGAGCTTCTGGATTTCCTTCCCTCCTGGCTTCCAGTGGAGCTTCTGGCTTTCCTTCCCTCCTGGCTTGCAGTGGAGCTTCTGGCTTTCCTTCCCTCCTGGCTTGCAGTGGAGCTTCTGGCTTTCCTTCTCTCCTGGCTTCCAGTGGAGCTTCTGGCTTTCCTTCCCTCCTGGCTTGCAGTGGAGCCTAGCGTGAACCTTACCTCTCTCTCTGCTTGCAGTGGAATGGTAGAGATACCTTATCACAACAGCGGCCTAGCTTGCAGTGGAGCTTTGTCGGGACTTTAACCCCTGTCTGCTTGCAGTGGAGCATTGAGTGTCCTACCCCTCCTCACGTAGTTTGCTTAGTGAAGATTCCGTCCCGAGACCGTCAGTTCGAAGGGAAACCTACTTTAACCCAAAAATTAGAGAATTTGTGTCTATTTTTATGTTATAGTAGAATTTTGTAATACAATCTGGTAGTGGGAAAACGATTCCGGACTGTAATTTGCTCCACCTATGCTCTACCAAGACCTGCACAATCAGAAATTTACAATATATCTCTCATCTTTGGATCCCCTCCCCCGTTAGACACTAATAAAATTGTTGAATTATAAGTTCTGCCTGGTTTCAGCAATCAGCAAAGCACAGTAAAATATTTAAGAGTACTTAATGAATAGCTTTTTTTTTTTCCTGTAGTCTTTTTGGCATTAGAGTTTATCTAGTTTTACAACATGCCGAGTTTTCATTACCTTGCCTCGTTAACATAACAAGTGGATAACTTTAATTTAGCTTGCTACTAAATTATGCAAATGGTTTTTAATTTGTTGTACGTACATGTGCTCTTACATTGGTTATGCTTATTCAATAGGTAACGTTGAACTTAACTTGTTTTAATTTCATGTTGTTGTACTTCAATGCCCGGTAGAGTATGAGGGACGAAATGTCGTTTTTCTCATTAACTGGTAGGCTTTTTTTTTTTTTTAATAATCTAGATTTTATTTTGTAACTATTTAATTTTTTTCGCATTATGTAAGTTAAGAAAGTTGTTTGTAATCTGAACTTTTTCTAAACTATTACTTTCGTTTTGTGTGGTTATCGAGTGAATACTTTGTTTCAAGCAATGTTGTTATTAAAGCTTCTGATCGATTTTTTTTTTTTTTAAGCTTCTAATCGACTTTTTATTTTATTTATTTGCTTATTTTACAATCTAAAGTATTTAGTAAAACAGGCTCCAGAGAGCTATGACCAGCTAGACTGGTTTTTAGTTTTATGATGTACAGTGAGAACTTGGGTCCTAACATTATTTGTAGCGTTCTATATTGCAATGCTTAAGCAGGGGTGTCCATGGGCGGGTTTTAGGGTGCAGATTGCGCCCATGAGATTACTTGGGGGGAGGGGAATTCTTCATTGAAAATAGTACAATCATACCGGAGAATGATCAGTTGACGGGGGAGGGGAGAAAAGCAAGTCTTTAAGAGTCTTCATCCTGGCGAAATTAAAATACCGCTAATTTTACAGTAATTATGTGATATCTTCAAATAGATAAAAAGATAATCGAAATGTGGGACAAGAGCGCCCTAGACAATATTATTTTACATGAGAAATCGTTATCACGACTCACTTATCTGCTTTCGATTTCGAGCCATTTTGAAAGTCGGCATTTATTTTCGCGTTTCTAAACGGCTGAAAACGGAAAGCTATTAGGTGACTTGTGGTAACGCTACTTCATGCAAAATAATATTGTTTAGGGCGCTCTTGTTCCATATTTCAATTATCTTTTATCTATTTGAAGATATCACATAATTACTGTAAAATTAGCGGTATTTTAATTTCGCTGGGATGAAGACTCTTAAGAGAATGATAACAACACCCCTGCTCTTGAGAAACTATACAGTCTGTTACAGAAAATGTGTCTCAATATTTTGGGAACAGATTCCTCTCATCAAAATTTTTTTAAAAAAAAGTTCATATGGACCTGTGCTTAATAGTGGATAGTTTCGGAGTTATAGGGTGTGGAAAAAGTGAAACAAGTGAACTTTAAAAGCTCCACTACAATGGAACCTATCGAGTCGGGTCAAGACATCACTGAAGAACTGGTGTGTGAACGATCCAAATATCAGTGTTTAGGAATGCTCCAGTACTTGCACGCCAATTTTTAGAGAGGTAGGCGGAAAGTGATCAAGTACTCCCAAATAGCCTCTCTAAAAATGATTGCATAAAGTACCGGAGGTTCTGAAAGATGGATATTTGGGTAGTTCACACACTAGTTCCTCAGTGATGTCTTGACCCGACTACGATCATATCCTTTATCATAATCTTCATATAACCTTGATGGTTCATAAGCTTGGTGTGGCATAAGGACGAAAAAAACAGTTTTTAAAAAATCATTAAAGAGATGTGCTTTTCATGTTCTCCGTATACTCTTGTATTCCTTACTTCTAGAGTACGTTTGTTTTACCTTGGCACGCTTCCCGCCAGTGCACTTGGTTGGCTTTAAAGTACTTTCTGCCAGCACTCACGTGAACGTTTTAATCCAATAGGCGTCTTATTGTCTTTGTCGTGCAGGTGATGTTAGTTGTCAGCCAGCCCATCAAAATGAAGTCATTGCTATTTGGCGGGTTTTTGGAGTGCTTGGTTGCCACACGCGAACAAGTGTGTTACAGTGACTTGTGAGTGATGTGGCGTTTTGCTGTGTTTCCTAGAGTATTGTAACTCGCAATTTAACTTCGGCGTTGCAAGAACGCGTTACAAACAGATCCAACCTTTAGGCGGAAGCGTGCCAGGATAAAACAAACGTACTATAAACAAACAAAAAAAAAAAAAAAAAAAATCGTAACATTCTGCTGTTTAATAACCTTATTGATTAATGATCCTTCACTGTGATACAAAGGGATGGTTGAATTAAGAGGCCTAATCAATGCGAAATTAAAATATCGCAAATTTTACAGTAATTATGTGATATCTTCAAATAGATACAAGATAATCGAAATGTGGAACAAGAGCACGCTAGACAATATTATTTTGCATGAACTACCATTATCACGAATCACCTACTAGCTTTCCGTTTGTAGCTGTTTAGAAACCCGAAAATAAATGCAGATTTTCAAAATGGTTTGAAATCGAAAACAGATAAGTGAGTCGTGATAACAGTATCTCGTGTAAAATAATATTGTCTAGTGAGCTCTTGTGTCACTTTTTGCTTATATTTTATGTATTTTAACATATCACATAATTACTGTAAAATTAGCGGCATTTTAATTTTGCAGTGATGGGACCTCTTAAACATGTGGTTTTGAAGTACATTACATTGGAGTACATCTGTAACTCAGCAAGAAACCACTCTATTTTAGTTACATATTGCTTTTTTTTTATGGTAGTTTAGAAGTAAGATAGAACAGCGAATTTTAAATTGTGTCAAATATTATAGTAGTGGGTTTCATGTTTCACACTGATGTATTTAATTCCCGCCCCCCCCCCCGTATTAACGTGTCGTCTGTAAGTTTTGTAATTAATGTGTCACCGGTCTTTTTAGAAATATTTCTCTTTTAATTTGCGTCTGAAGAGAGAAAAATATTTCAGTAACGTCGTAGCTCTTACTACTAATAATTATAGGCGTTACGTTGTTTCTTTCGTTATTAATGTGATCACTAATGAACCGTGGGATCACCTCTCTTGTTATCCTCTTCTCCATTAGAATAATTACTTTGTAATGGACTTGTGTGTTATAATGTCCTTGACTGGATGCATAACATCCTCTACCACTGGGAACCATCAGAAGCGATTTTTTTTTTTTTTTTTTTTTTTTTTAGTTCTAATGAAATTTTCAATACATTAATGAAATATAAATGGATTAAAAGTTGGATGTATAATGCCTCGTTTTCCTTCGTGTTTTTAGTATGTTATCATGTTTTGAGTGAGATTCATTTATTTTGCAGATCTTCATGCTAAAACTAATACTTTCACACAAGCGTACGTAATATAACAAGTAGTCTGTTCGTCACATGTTACTATCACGAGCATCATTGTTATATATATGTATCATCATTATGAATATATGAATCACTGTTATGAGTCTATGAATCACTGTTAAGTGCACGTGAATTATTGTTAGGGTTATGTGTGTTACTGTTACGAATGTATGTCACTTAGGAGTATGTAAATCACTGTTAGGGAGTATGTACGTCACTTTTAGGGGTGTGTGTCTCACTTGTAAGAGTATGTGTCACTGTTAAGAGCATTGGTGTTACTGTTAGGAATATTTGAATCAGTTAGGAGTGTGTGTGTTACTGTTTGAAGTATGTATATCACTGTTAGGAGTATATGTGTCACTGTTAAAAGTATATATGTCACTATTAAGAGTATGAATGCCACTGTTAGGAGTATGTGACTGACTTATAGAAGTATGCGAATCACTTTTAGGAACATGTGTCACTGTTAAGAGTATGTGAATGACTGTTAGGAATATGTATGTCTCTGTTGAGATTATTGTGTCACTGTTAGGAATATGTCTGTTACTATTAAGAGTAGGAGTTTTACTGTTGAGAGTGTCACTGTTAAGAGTATGTGAATGACTATTAGGAGTATGCGATTCACTGTTAGAAGTATGAGTGTTACTATTAGGAGTATGTGAATCACTGTTAGGAGTGTGTATTTTCACATTTACGTGTATCGTACATAACATATACTCCAGCAGCATAAAAACTATAAGCTATTATAGTGATCGGCATGTAGCATTCCAGCTCGAGGTCGCTGCAAAATCAGAAAATTCCGAACAGCGATTCTACCGTCAATCAGCTTTCCAATAACCGGCAGTGCTGTCAGCCCTACGCAATTATTCCAGCATCCAATAACAACAAGTACAGTCAATCACAGAGGGGTTAATAACAGATTTAAAAAATCCTTATAGTAGAAATGATAAAAATAAATTAATAACGACATGTATGCGTGTATTTCTGTCTTAAAATTTATTGTGAGATTGAAGTGCATCATTTCATTCAAAATGATGGCATTTATATTTTGTAACTCATTTTTATTTTAATGCGGGACTCATCATCACCGTCTCCTTTAGCCTAGCCGGCATAACTGTGGGAAGTAAAACTCAAAAATTTCATTTCATTTCTTTTTTTTTTTTTTTTTTGATTCCTCCATTGAGCTGACGCTAACGACAGGGGGCGCTGACGACAACTACTTGTTTCTCCCGCGCAATCGCCGTTGTCAACCACATCTCACAGTTGATTGTATACGCGTGGGGTTGTGCACGTTATGTTTTCGTGCATATATTAGACATCTGCTAACTTGGATAGCTTGATTTCATCTTTATTAATAATGTAAGTTTATAGACAATAAACAAATATAAGATTAAAAATCTTGTGGTTGGTAGCTCACAGTAAGATTTAAAGATAGTACGATTTCTAACTTTCAAAACTCTACATCGTGACCAAAATTAATGGTTGTCCACCAAGTAGTTCTTGAAATATTTGACTCTCCGACTGACGGACACACGGACAGAGTAAATATAATATAAAAGAGTTTTGGCAAAGCAATTTCTTTAAAAACTATTTTTAAAAAAATCTTGAAAATTAGATGCACGTGAAATTTTTTAGCTCGATGAGATTTGTATGAATTGGTACACCTAATCTTTGTATATATATATATATATATATATATATATATATATATATATATATATATATACAAAAAAAATGCTATTCGCTAATACTATTGTAGTTAATTTTTCTTTGAACTTGACTGTGAGTAAAGGTTATGGTGCTTACATTTCTTTTTAACCCTCATTTAATGCGAAATCACGCGAACGATGGACGGTGTTCTTCTTCTTCTTCTTCTTCTTTTTTCTTTTACCCGTACTTCTGACCTTTCAAAAAACCATAATGTTTTCGCGGAAATCTTTTGAGTCATATCAAATCCTTTTGAAGCAGGTATATATTTTCGAAGTATATTGATGCTTCTTCCTTTGTGGCATTATATAAATCTTCTCTAAAATTTCTAACCAACGTAGCAGTGCCTTTGGTTTTTCTCAGAATAACCACTGAAAATCTGGTAACTCAAAGGAGTATGACTTTTATTCTTCTCTCTCGAAGTTTCGCATACACGTTTAACTGTGTAAACAAGTCGTCTCCTGTTTTCTTAGAAACGAATAATCATAGACCTAGACAAAATAGCGTAAATTTCAGATTTGATTCACTAAATTTCTTGTTAATATTAAGAAGTTTTTAAAATTAGACTAACTGAACCTGCGCTATTTACACAACGCACAGTTCTAATACGAGTGTGAATCAATGTCCTTCCCACTTCTCACTATATCTGTGTAGGTCCCTTTATGGACACAAGTAAAGGATAGGAAGACTTTCAAAGGGAGTGAATTGCTATAGACAAACATATTAATGTAGTATTTTAATATACAGAATGTTGGAGGTGAGTTTGTGGCATAAGTGATACCAAATGCATTTTTTTCCGTATAATTCTATATCCGAGTACGCCTCATTGTGGGTCCACAAGCCTTCGAAATTGCCAGCTTGCAATAGGTTTTGTCATTCAGATTAAAGCAAAAGCGCCTCAAATGTCCATCAACCCGCTATACGTAGCTCCTCTACTGGTTGCCTTTCACAAGGGCATCAAGCTTAATATCCTAGTGGCAATATGACGCCTAAAATGTGGAACAGAAAAATAACTTTTTTTTTTTTTTTTTTTTTTTTAACATTTGAATGAGAACTGGCAAATCTATACAAAATTTGAAGTCGACCAGCAAAAACGGTACATTTCTAGCACTTGTTTTCGATATATCATTGTAGAAAGGATTGGCCAGAAACATATAAACTTTCCTTGACCACAAACATATTGTAAGGATCCCCACATCACGACAACATAACAAACAATGAAGCAGACGAGAAGTAAACACGGAAGACACCGGAAGAAGCCGAAAGGAGACGGACCTCACGAAAGGACCCGAAGAGGACAAATAAAAGAGGGACCACCGAGGGACCTGGTGATCGCAACCTATCCTAAGCCCTGGAGGCTGCTATGAAGCTAAGGGATCACCTTAAACAGCACCATACTTCGCAAAGGCTGCTATGAGCTGAGGTTTCCTAGAACCGAATCCTTGAGACCCTGGAGGCTGCTATGAAGCTAAGGGGTTACCCGTACAGAACATTATAATCTGCAAACCTTGGTCCTTATAGAGACACTTTGTTATTAGAACTTTTGTACACACAAAAGACTTATGGAGCTCCCTCGTGGCTAAGCGGTTAGCGTAAGCGCCTTTGGCGTGGGAGACCCGGGTTCGATTCCCGGCGGGAGCTCATGTGGTTCGGATTCCACGTTAATCAGTAGGTCCACGTCTCATATAGCCTCGCTGCTGAACGGGACGCTAAACTAAAATCAACTCAACTCAACAAAAGACTTAATTTTATAATAAAATTGGTGAAGAGATGAATCTCGGTCCATCATTGACTCTACCCGTAAACATTACAATATAAACCTAGCATTTTAATATATAGAATACCGTGTTCATATTATTGTAATTACCTTACTAGAGCGGTGAACCTAAACAGAAGGTAATGAGTTTTAATTTATGCATTGCTTTTATTCTCACCTAGCACCTAAACGAGTTGACGAACAACATCTTTATATTCGTCAGTATCTTAGCGCTGACGAGCTGTATGCTGTCATAAACATTTTCAGTGTGGCGGAACCGAGATACTTTATTGTTAAAACCCCTATTTTTGGATAGAACCAAAACCACTTGGTATAATTTGACGAGTCAAACGGTGATAGATTCGCCGTAATCTCAGGAGTGACTTAAGTGTGTGGCGTTTATAAAATTCAATATGACTGATGCTAGAAACCATATTGTTAAAAATACATATTCCCGTATAAAACCTTAATGAGTTTATATAATTTGATGGCTAAAGCGGCGATGGATTCATTGTAATCTCAGGAGTACCACTGACTATGTAGTGTTACGGTAAATTCAGTATGGCTGATGCTAGACGTCATATTGTTAAAACACATATTCCCGCGTAGAATCTAAACTATTTGATCTAATTTGATGAGTAAACTGGATATACATTAATATAATTTCATGAATAAAACTCCGATAGATCCACCGTTTTATTGAATATGTGGCTTATGTAAAATTCAATATGGTAGATGCTAGATACCATATTATAAAAACATATTCCCGCGTACAACATAATGACATTATACGCTGCGTGTCAGTTGCTAAGGAACAAATGCACATTGGCACATAACTTTCGCGAATATGATTCGAGTGTCATTATGTGCCCCGTGAGTACGATATTGGTTAAAACGTCTTGTTTCTTGTATAAATTAAATGTTTTTTTTTAAATTAATGGTCTTGTTTAAACAATTGAATTAAGGTTTTCCCCACGTACAATTTTGAATTCCGCACTTAGATTCATGAACTAACGTTTGAGTGTGGACACCTCTGATCGCGAAATACAAAAGATATCCGCTATTGTTAACTCGTGCATCTTCGGAGAAGGAGATCCGGCTTTGATTCCGGGTGAAAGCTTAACGTGGTTCAGTTTCTATATTAAGCTGTGGATCTCAGTAACTACGCCAAAGAGGGCAAGGGGAGCATGCCTCTAGGTGGCTATACCTGTATCCTCCCTCCTGCGACTGCTCCCCATACGTATTGTAAATAAAGTAATATAAAACTATCCTTTTCACTATATATATATACAAACACACAGCCTTCCTCAAACTTTCTGGCCCTCCATTTGCTCCCTTGCCCCAAGAAATTAAATTTGGCGTCGTCACTGATGGTCCACAGGGTGGGCCATAATTTACGAAGGGGTTGCAACACGCAATATTTTCGATGGGAATAAGATTAATGTGAATGTTTCTTGTGATCGCCGTAGTAGAAGTATTGGGAAAATGAACCACTATTTTCCTCTTTATTTTTCAGATTCCATAAAGTAGAAGTTCAGGAAGTGCGAGATGCAAAAAATTCACAGTTGCGCGGAGAACAGAGATTATTGAATTGCATTTTGAAAACTAGAGATCAATTGTCTCAACACGAACGTATCGCCAGCAGTTTCGTGTTATGGATGCATCTGATGAATGAATGATTCGTCGTTTGATTGGACGTTTCAGATTTCAGTAACTGATTTTCTACGATCGGGGAGATCACGCCCAAGAACACAAGCAGCAGTTGAACAGGTTTGGAGGAGTGTCGAAGAAGCACCGAAGGCTTTCACAACAAGTAGGACTGACTACGTGAGATTGAGTCGAAGGACACTGCAGCGCATTTTAAAACATGATTAATATCTGTATCCCTACAAAGTGTAACTGGTACTTTAACTGCAAAAATCAGATTTTGGACAACGCCTCAAATTTGCTACACGCATTCAGGAGTTGGTTCGTGAGAAAGCATAGTTTGTTGACAATTTGATTATGAGAGAGGAAGCACACTTCCACCTCTATGGGTACGTAAAGAAACAAAATTGGAGTTTTGGGGGTACCGAGAATCCACAGGTTATCCAAGAACCTCCACCACACCCTCTGAAGTGTATGGTATGGTGGTGTGACGTCCCAGAGAATCATTAGGCCTTACTTCTGGGAAGATGGCAATGGGAACGCAATGACCGTCACTGGTACTCGATACCGGGCGATGATTCAAGAAGTTTTGCATCCTGCAGCGGATAACAAGCCAGATTTTTTATTCCAGCAAGATGACACCACAGCGCACACATCCAGGGATACAATCACACTTCTGCAAACCATTTTTGGGCATTGAATCATTTCAGGAAGTACAGATATTCCTTAGCCACCACTATCACCAAATTTGAGATACCAGAGTTTTATCTTTGTGACTACCTCAAAGAATGAGTTATGCCAATAAACTCTGGTATCTCAACTCTGGAACAGTAGCTCAAGGAGAACATCCGCGCGGAAATTCAAGCGATAACTCCAACAACTTTGAGAAGTGTAGTGACGAATGTTGTCTTAAGAAGTTATGCGTGCAAACTGCATCATAGTGGACATTGACGTAAAATCATTTTTCACACGTAGATGACAGAACTCTCCTATATATAAAACGTATGTTGCCAATGCATATTGCTAACATACGCGAGCAGTTATGCTGTTTTGAAACCTCTCGTGACGTATGGTTCACCCTGTACTTCATAAATTAGTGCAACAGTTCCGATTGATTTTTTTTTGAAGAACTTGGTTTAAAAACTAAAGAAATTCTCGAGTTACAAAATTAACGTGAAATATAGTTTTTGCTGTTTTTTTTTTTTTTTTTTAATAGAGAACTACTAACCTATATAACTAATTGTTATGTATCGTGTACATTTAGCCTTGTTTTGCTCATTATAGCAGTTCGTGTAATGCAAGGTAATATTTTTGTAGATACGAGTGTCTTTAAGAGGAGCAAAAACACTGACACACCATCCCGTAATGAGATTTCCTAATTTTCGGAGAAAACTGTACAAGAAGTGAGGGAGAAGTCATTTTTCTTAAGTAAAAATATATTCGTTTGTATAACAGCTGAAAAAGCACCTTCTCTGACTACAAATTTACATTAATATTATGGAGTTAGACATTTCTTGTTCTTATGTTTTATGACTTCTAGCAGTCCGCTGAAAGAGATTAATGCCGTCCTTAGGTGAAAATAAGGCGACGGAGATAGATACGGTTGCATAGAGAGAGAGAGAGAGAGAGAGAATAGACGTAGAAATTCCTTTAGTATCCTTTATTTTGCATATCAGCGAAAGGGTTGGGGGAGTTACGAAACTTCTGTTTGTAGAGAAACCATGAGGCAGAAATTTTTTGAGTTTCTCTCTTTTTTTTAAGGATCTTTTTTTCATTTTGTTTGGTGCCTTGGGTTATGCATCACAGAGATTCCCAAGGGAGTCAGCAAAGAGGACTAGTTGTCAGATAACAAAATGACACACTCTCTTCTTCTTCTTTGTAACTTAAACGTATCCCATCGGCATTCAGGGGCGAAAGCAGAGTAATATGATGGTAAGGCCGCAAGGCTTCGGAGAGAAAAGAGCACATTCTACTACGATAAAAGGGTTCTGAGAATTTATTGGCTGTCCGTTCTCTGAATTCGCATTTTTCTCACCCCTTTTACACTCTTTTGTTGATTTTTTAAAAAAAGTCTGCAAAGGCAGCGAAGTGTAAATGAAGACCTGGACTATTTCCACCTTTTACGTCAACCACGTCTGGAAAGAGAATGTCTGTCAGATAATTCTAAGAATCCCATTCTTTCCTTTCTTTTTTGACTGGTAGGTAGGTAGATTTGGAGTGTGGTATATATAAAATATATTGGTGACTCCAGTCACTCGTGTGCAGAGATTTCAGTACGTCTTCTTCACCTCAGATACGAGGATGACACGAATTCTTGACAGACTGGTTTGAGATAGGACAGACTCAGTGGCTTACTGGGTAGATATCTCACATCTGGAGTAAGTATGTATGTTTCTCACGAGTGCACACTTCATTCTTATTCACCCGTGCTCTTTTCTTGTGAGAGCGAGAGCGGGTGGGAAGTTCGAATAAGTTGGAAGAAAATGTTGATTTGATGTGATCTTTCCGTAAAGCAGGGCTCCGAATTAAATAAAAGAGATGTGTCAAATACTAGATATAAATATATCCCACCACCACACATGAAAATCATATGAGAAGAATGTATGAAGGTCGTTCATTAAAAAAAAAAAATGCCGTATTGGTCTGAAAATATGCCGCACCTTTCAAATTCAAGGTGGGAAAATAATGAAGACAATACTCGAATATAAGCCGCTTCCTTAAAATTCAAGAAGGATAAGAATAAATACAACTCCCGAATATAAACAGCTTCCTTAAAAATTAATGGGAAAAGAATGAAGAGCATACCCGAATATAAGCAACTCCCAAACGGAACAGAATAAAAACAATACCCGAATATAAGCCGCTCCCTTAAAAATTAATGGGAAAAAACTATAGACTATACCCGAATATAAGTCGCTTCCTTAAAAATTAATGGCGAAAGAATAAAGACTTATACGTGAGTCTAAGCAACTCCCAAGGGAAAGAGAATAAATACAGTACCCGAATATAAACCGCTCCCTTAAAATTCAAGAAGAAAAGACTAAAGACAATACCCGAACATAATCAGCATCATTACAATTCAAAGTGACAAGAATAAATACTCGAACATATACTTCATCCTTAAAATTCGAGTGTAAGTAGAAAATATATTATTTTGCCATGTATCTATATATATGTGTGTACCAGTGCTCTTCCCGAAGGCAAGTTCTAACCCACGTACCCTAATGTATATAGATAGGATCAATAAACCAGAGAAAGGTAGGATGGCCAGTTCTTTTCCCCTGTGATTCATAAAGGGTTAAACAAACTGAAAATTAAGAGCTGAAGTAGACGGATAGATTTGAGAATTAGGATTAGGCATTCAGCGTATTCAGTGAAGCAATTTTTAAACAATTGTTCATTTTCTGTTCGCACACTTGTTTGTTTTTTAATTAATTTTTTTGGACAACTTTGAATTCTATTCGAACAATTCGCTATTCTATTCGTAGAGTTGTTATTCAAGTAATTATTTATTCGGACTATTTTTTCTATATATATGTTTATTATTGAAGTATTATTCGGACTATTTTTCATTATTCTATTTGGAGGGTTGTTTGCTATTCAAGTAAGTATTCGAAGTATTGTTCAGTATTCTGTTAGACATTTTTCCTTATTCGGTTTGGAAAATTTTGTTATTTCAAACAGACAATTGTATGTTACTATATTCAAATAATTGTTTGCTATTGCGAACAGACAGTTATCTGTTATTATGTTTAAACAATTGTTTGGGGTTATAGAGATTATCAATCGAACAACTGCTTATTCAGATAAAATGTTTATTCTCCGAATGACAATTTTCATTAGATGAAAAATGAAACGAAATCTTTACGTTTTACGTCCCAAGGTTGTGCTGGCGAGGCTTAAGGAGATTGTGATGATAAGAAATGAATGAAATTATGATGGAATGAAGAAAGTGGGAGAAACGGAAGAATCTCGAGAAAATCCACACACAAGGTGTGTGTCCACAAAACTCACTTGACGCGAGCTGAAATCGAACCAAGGACCCAATGAACCAGAGGTGAACGCTCTAACTCAACCACCGAGGCCCCAATTCTGATTAAGAGTCTTCATCCCGGCGACATTAAAATACCGCTAATTTTACAGTAATTATGTGATATCTTCAAATAGATAAAATATAATTGAAATATGGAACAAGAGCGCCCTAGACAATATTATTTGCATGAGGTACCGTTATCACAAGTCACGTAGCGGCTTTCCGTTTTCAGCCGTTTAGAAACGCGAAAATAAATGCCCATTTTCAAAATGGCTCGAAATCGAAAGCAGATAAGTGAGTCGTGATAACGGTTTCACATGTAAAATAATATTGTCTAGGGCGCTCTTGTTCCACATTTCAATTATCTTTTATCTATTTGAAGATATCACATAATTACTGTAAAATTAGCGGTATTTTAATTTCGCCGGGATGAAGACTCTTAAGCATTTGGAAAATACATTATGCAAAAATTCTTATTTTACTCGTCTTAACGCTAATAATTATGAAGTATTCCAAACAAACTAAAAGTGATTTTGACTAGAAATGCCTTTCAAGAGGTATTTGATTATTTCTTAACTTTGAACGTAGTGGATATCATGTTTCCTCCATCCCGTAGATAGAATACCAAAAATAGTGGAAAAAAAAAGAAAGTTACCTAGAGACTGTTCTAACTCCATCTACGTAAAATGTCTTTGGGATTTCACAGAGAATTCCCTAGATACCTTCAACACAAAAGCAAACCTATGTTAAGACGTCTTTGGAGAGTGGAAGTTTACATGAAGTACTCTAGCGTAATTTTTTTCTTTATTTTCTGCAGCCTGCGAATTCTCCTTTTTATTTCCACTTCTGAGAACACTTTTCAGTGTTATATTGTGAAATTGTTTACATTCCGCCGTTCCTCTCTCTCCGTCTGAATATTAATCCTCCATGTTATTTCTCTTCTGTTTACATTCCGGTGGGATTCTCTCTGTCGTAATTCAGTATTTTCATAACATCAGTTTTCTTGAACAAGATTTGGAAATTAAGAACTCTTTAGTATGTTGGGACTAGATGGCTCTGATTGCAACATCACTCTAAAGCAGTGATGACCAAATGACGACCCGCGAATAAAACCGAAAAGGTTTCTGATATGTTTCTTTAAAAAAATATAAAAATAAAAACTACACGCAAACAGAAAGAGTGTAGCTGTCCATCGTAACACTGTGTATCTGAATTAGTTGCGCACCCAGAATGTTTTGTTGGGAGAGATCGAAGCTTTTGGGGCGAGGGATACAATACTATAGTACTCGCGCCGAGTCGTGAAGCCTCGACTCTAAACCAATCATTGCTTTAGCTCTGATACATCAGAAAACTTCGGTACAATTCGTGAAGCCGCTTCCCGAGCGCACACTTGGGGAAACGCCAAACAGCTGAAATTCGCCAACAATGTTGCCAGATTTTGAAGACTGTGTAAAAGAGTATTTAAAAAAAACACTTAAAAATTACCAATAATAACACTGCACAACAATAACAACAGTAACAATTATTCTAAAACTGTAACAAAAACACGAATAGTAACAATGAGAATATAATGCAAAAAAAAAAAAAAAAAAAAATTAACAAAACGGAACTTGGCGCCAATCCGACAACACTGTACTCTCGGAAGATGTTTTCCGTGTAGCGCGAGAGACGACACTGACAAAATGTGATGCGTGGGGGTTGACGACCGGGACACACCCTCGCATTCTATTGGTTGGTGGTTGGTGATCTAGGTCAAGCATCACGACTCGGCGCGAATACTATAAAATCCACTACGTCTATGTAGTATTCGACGGATAGGCTATTATTCTGCACCCGAAAAGACAGTAAATAATTGTAAAGTACTTCCATCTATCTATCTATCTATCTATCTATCTATCTATCTATCTATCTATCTATCTATCTATCTATCTATCTATCTATCTATATCTATATATATATATATATATATATATATATATATATATATATATATATATATATATATATATATATATATATATATATATAGGGTGCGGCACGTAGAACCGGCCCGTCGTAATATTCTGGTATATTGTGTTTTTGGCAACACTTAAATAATCTACCTTCCTACCAAGAGATGGCGTGTCGAGGTCGGGTCGACTTATGTGACCTGCAGCAGTCACGTGCAGCCGCAGCCAGTGAAACTTGTCAGCAGGACAGTGCAACATGCCACACATCAGCTGCATCATTGTCCCTTGTGCATGAGATGTTTACACCAGAGAGGACAATCAGCAAAGGCTTGTGGCCTCTTAGGTCACCAGACTTGTCCACGTGTGACTTTTACTTATGGGGACTGTTAAAGGGAAGAGTATACGAAACAAATCCACACACAATTGAAGAACTCAAGACCAGGTTCCAGGATGTCACCAATAGCATTACAACACAAGAACTGACAAGGGTATATATGAATCTCCTCAATCGTGCTCACATGTGTGTTGAAGTGGGCGGAGGACACTTTCAGCACCTGCTGTGAAGGTGAGTAGTCATATTCAATACATTACATTTCATTTATGTGTTGTAGTTAATCATATTCAATACATTACATTTCATTTTATGTGTTCACTTTACGGGCCGGTTTTACGTGCCGCACCCTGTATAATTAGATACAATTGAAGTGTAAGGTCAAATTTTCATGTTACAGCAATCATTTCCATGTTAAACAATTAGTTTTAATGATAAAGTGTGCAAATATGTGTTGAGTTGCGAAGTTTCTTTGGGGGGAAGGGGGGGAAGTACCCAGTAGTCCTCTTGTGGTGCGCGTTGACCTGTATCGAGAATTGACTTTTAATTAGTGTCGTCATTCTGCCACTTCGCCCGTACCAGTTGTTAAAAATTTCTCAGGCTTCCGGTGCCGGTTGTTAAAGTTGTTTCTTCACCTCTAGATTTAATAGGCGTCTACTTCCGAAAAATAAATAATGCTCTAGTGAGGGGACAAGAGCAATTTTAGATACTATTGAAAAAAGAAGAGAAACTGGTTGGAACATTAACTAGGAAAGAGAGGAACGTGCTAAAGTGCTGCTAAAATGTCTTGAGCCGTGGCAAAAATGCGAACTAAAGCTCAAACCCTCGACACATTCACGCGTTGAGCCAATAAGGGTTCAGCTGTTGCTAAGCGAGAGAGTCTTAGCGAAAGGGAGTGGAATTCCTTCAGCCGATAGCAGCGCCTGGAACGGAAGACTAGGTGTCAAGTCAATGTGGTATGTCTATAGAAGGTATAATGGCAGGGAAAAGATGGAGTAGAGCGAAGGAGACTACAAATGATGGACTATATCAAAACAGGAAAATGGTATGTGTGGACGAAGAGGTTAGCTGAAGACTGTGGATCATATTAGCTGAAGACCGTGGATCATGGAAACTTGCTGCAAGTGATCTGTCAGTATAATGGCAGAATACTTACGATGATGATGATAATTATTGTTATTTTTGAGAATCAATATACAAAGAGCAAAGCATGATGTATGACTTTAAATCATATTCTTGCCACTAGTATCGTTGGAATAAATAATAATAATATACAAATACATAATAAGTGTATAGCAATAATATCAATACTAAATCAAATTACTATAGTAAACAAGAACGTGTAGTTAATTAGTAATCTTATAAGCGTTTGTTAAATTATTTGAATGACACCACTTCTTCTAACTGTAAAAAATATTTTCTCTTTAACCTTTCGGTTACCAAACCCATTCTGGAAGGTAAGGTCTTTGATACCAGGCCGATGTTTAGAGAAATGTAAATTGCATAGCAACTTGGAAATATCTGTAGTTCGAATTGCATAGTTATATGATCAAGAATAAGAATTTTCAGAATACGACAAAGATTTATGAAATGGACGAGCTACGTACATTCAACAAACTATTGTATGAGAGCATTACTTCAGATTTTCAGAGAGGAGCGAGATTGTTCACTTTTTTTTCAAGAATTTCACGTTTTTTATTAGTATATATTTTTATATATATATTTCAAACTCAGGGGGAGGGCAGTCGCTCTCCTAACCTCTCCAAATTACGTCCCTACATCGTGTCAGGAGGAAAATTGTTCTTACTTTGACTTGGCCTGCAATACATTATCCAGGACGGCTCAGGGTAACGAAAAAGTTTGAACCTAGAACAGGGCGTAAAATTTCCGATCGCCAGGTCGCCACTGGCGACTAGAAAATTAGAGCTGGCGACCAGTGTTCAGCAACAATGATTTACATGTATATGAATTGTCCAATTCAAAATTGATTATTCTGAATCTAATTGCCTGGTTTTGAAATTTTATGCCCTGATGTAATCTCTTTCTTTGTCAAACCAATGGCCGGGGAGGGGGTGGCTCTCATAATTTGTACGCGAGAGATACTGGCGACCATTATTTTCAGATTGGCGAGTGCGTCTGACTTTGGAATTTTGCGTCCTGACCTAGAATTAACAACACTGCATTTGTTCCGAACCAATGCAACATTATCGAGAAGGCATTGAAATTTATTAATGATGGAATATTGGAGTGATCCATAACGTGCCTTTACTGGGAGGCAGGACATTTCACGTAACAATAACATTTCAGCGCCTTAGAGATCCTCTGAACTCAATATTTCCGTTTCTTTTTGTGGGAACATCTCAATAGCAAAATATACAATACATGTTCTGGAGTAATGGCAGAAGTGGAGCAGAAAACGAAATGAAAGATAGAAGGAGAAATCCCTGGCATTTTTCGAGTCCATACATCGAGCATTATAGAGGTACATTCGCCGAAATTTAATACATTTTTCTAATGTCGTCTTCAAGAACTAAATCGACAAGTAAATATTAAGTGTTTTTTTTTAAGTACATATACTGTACCCTACTTGCATTTCCGTCGTTAAATATGTTCTGTTCTGCGTTTATTGCATTTTACATCAGCTGAATTTTTTCCGTTTCTCAATGCTACTCCATAAATTGGTCATCGCTGGTATAATGCAACAATTTTCAACGTAGAACATAGTCCTTATGGACCGCTTAACGGTACGCGGTAAATGTAATTAGTGTTGTTGGAAACACACTTTAAATACTAGGGTGGGCCACGAAAAGGCAGTTTAATAGAAAGTTATTTTATTATTTGTACAGTAAAGATTTGATAGCATACGTCACGTATCATAAAAATTGCTGAAAGAGATCAAAATCTCATTTATACATTTACTGTATTTGTCCGTGTGTTCGTCCGTCTGGAACCAAAGAACTACTTGATGCGTCATCATCAGTTTTGGCCAGGATGTAGAAGGCCTAAATTTAGGAAATCTAGTTTTTTGATGGATATGATAATCACTGTACGTCAAGATACGGACATTCAAAATTTCTCTGGTAATAATTATGTATATCATCCTTACATGATAGACTTCCCGCAAACCGTTCAAGCTAGCGGGTTAATATAATGCTCAGGATACAAATACTAATCTGTTTGTCCGAAAAATATAACGTTAAAGCTAAATAATTTCGTACTCGACAAATTCTAAATGCTTAAATATTTTCTATTTTGAAATGTTCGTTCGTTTTAATTATTTTTTTAAGTGAGGAATAGAGGATGACAGGAAACATAAAATTTAAAACTTTTAAGTTTTGATATTGTGTACCCTGCAACAAACCAAACTCCTTCACGTGGTGTACACGTTACACTGCTACTTGTTTAATGGTCAGTACATCAAAGATAAACGCTTACATTAAATTTACTGAAAGCGTAAAGGCGAATTTCGAAGGAGTTGTATTTCAAATGTTGTTTTGAGTTGAACAAGAAGTAACTGAAAATTAGCTTCCTTTTTCGTAGTTTTGGCACTCGTTTCTATTAACTTTTTGAATCTCTTCGTATATGAGTATGACATATAGAAGAAAAAAATGAAATATGTAAGTTTTACGTCCCACGAGTATGCTGGTTAGGCTAAAGGAAACGGTGATGATGAGAATGAATGAAATGGTGGAATGAAGAAAGGAGAGGAAACGGGAGAACCCCGCACGAGCACGGTGTTTGTCCACCAGAAAGTCCACACGGCGCGAGCTGGGATCGAACCAGGCACCCCAAGCACCGGAGGTGAACGCTCTACCACTGAGCCACCGCGCCCCCGACATATAGAAGATTTCGGAACATGTTTGTAAAATTTTTTTTAGATGAATAAGCTAAGCATAACCAAACAATCTTTCAATGCTGACAGTACATCATTTTTAATTCCTGCATATAAATTTATGAGGCATTATTGTGTCAATTATTGCGAAGTAGTTCTGTCTTCCCACCCCTCTCTCTTTTTTTAAGATTTACGACATCCTTTGTTGTTTATCAAAGAGGATAAAGATTATTCATGTTATGTAATGACAAGGCAATCGTAACTAAAAAGAATGGTTATCTTAACCAATCACTATTGACTTGACTTTCACGCATATCTTCTCTCTCTCTCTCTCTCTCTCAATCTATCTATCTCTATCTCTAGGGGACACAGTGGGTCAGTGGTAGAACGCTTACGTCTGGTCCGTAGGGTCCTTGATTCGATCCCCGGCCAAGTAAGTTTGTGGTAGACAATATCGAATCCGTGAGTTTTCTCGAGGCACTTCTGTTACCTCCCACTTTCTCATTCCACCCATTCTTCCATCATCATTCACTTGCTTTCATTATCGTCTCCCTTAGCCTAAAGAGCATAATCGTGGGACGTTAAACTAAAAGATTTCATTACACTTCAGTTTATTTCTACCTGTAGAAGTACAGAATGTGGACTTAGTTCATACTCAAACTCGTAATTTCAAAAGGAACTAAACTTGGCTTTTTTGATTAACTTACTCTCAGCCAAAGCATCAAATGTACTACAAGGTTATTAAGTTCCGTTTTGGAATATTAGAAGTAAAAGCTGATGGATGATAGCGCTTTTTAAATATAGAGCCATTGTAGTACATTCGATGCTTTCCGGTCGGGATTCAGACACGGAGAACCCTGTACCAAAGGCATACGTGCTAATAACTGCGTAGAGCCCTCCTTGTTGGTTTGTAAATATTTGGTCTAGGAATTAATTCGTGCGGTTGGTACGCACACATTGAAGCTGTAGTACAAACACAAAATACATAAATACCTTAAGATTCAGTCAGAGACCCATGTTTCGATATCTTCTGAAGAAGTAAACCGCTGTCCAATCAAATCGTTGTTCATGCAATCGAACAAGTAGTAGTCCGAAGGAGCAACGTCTGGTGAATACGGCGGGTGGGGTAAAACTTCCCATCCGACATTTTCTAAATAGGTTTTGACCGGTTTTGCGACATGTGGGCGAGCGTTATCATGTTGAACAATAAGTTTATCATGTCTGTTCTCCCATTCTGGTCGTGTTCTGGCCAGAGCTTGCTTCAAACGCATTAATTGTCGTCGATAACGTTCTCCATTCATAGTTTCACCCGGTTGCAGCAGCTCATAGTACACCACACCTTTCATATCCCACCATATGCACAGCATAACCTTTGCACAGTGAATATCTCATTTTGGTTGTGATGGACCTGGTTCACCTGGTTTCACCCAGGCCTTTTTTCGTTTAGGGTTCTCGTAATGGATCCACTTCTCATCACCCGTAATAATTCGATGCAGAAACCCCTTTCTGCTCTGTCGTTGAAGCAGCAATTCGCAAATGGTTTTTCGTCTTTCAACGTCTCTGTCTTTCAATTCATGTGGAACCCAATGTGACATCTTTTGAATCATTCCCATGGTTTTCAAGCGTTTGGAGACTGTTGTTTGATCAACGCCTAATGCTGCTGCAAGTTGTTCCTGCGTTTGACACGAATCCTGCTCGAGCAATGCTGTCAATTCTTCGTCTTGAAATTTTTTTGGCTGTCCAGCTCGCTCTTGGTCTGCCAAGCCGAAATCACCACTTCTAAACCGTGCAAACCACTTCTGACACGTTCGCTCAGCTAGAGCATGGTCACCATACACTTCCACCAAAATACGATGACTTTCAGTTGCACTTTTCTGCAGGTTAAAGTAATGTAGCAGGACACCCCGCAAAAACACTTTATCAGGCACAAATTGCGCCATGTTCACTTAACTACAAACTGGTGTTGTTGACGCTTTAATCCACTGCCCTATACTACGAACCAGTGTTGCCACAATTCTAGCTCCGGAGTGGGCTGAAAAATAGTACCAAATTGAAACAAAAAGGGCTGAATTCATTATTTTATACCAGTGTAATACATGGCTCTATAGCACGAAACTAAAAGAGATAAAGTTCTAGAACACTCCCCCCCTCCCTCTTCCAAGAGTCCAAATGAAGAAGGTGCTCTTTTTAAAAAAAAATATTTTTTTAAAAAATACCCAAATAGGAGGACCCAGTGGCGTAACAATGGTCTTTGGCGCCCCAAGGCAAAATCCCTAGTGGTGCCCCCTCATCCATTTAATAGGCCAATGTATGACCATCTGTAACTTACGCGTACGCGCCACATCCCACATTTGGCTAGTTTTGGGCAGTGTTGCCAGTCTTTCTTCTAAAACAGGGCAAAAAATTCGCTAACTGCAATATATATATATATATACAGGGTGGGCCATTTTAATTAATCCACGGAAATATCTGAAAAATGATAAAACATAGAAGAAATGTTTCAAGTACACGTTATATATTGCTAAGGGGGAAAACCAATTCCGCCAAAAGTACCCCTCCCCGCCCCCCTAAATGGGGGTAACGGGGGTTAACTTTGAAATGTCAAATGGGAAAGTGGGTCGAGTAATACCTCGTTCGAAAGGTCTTGGAAAACTAAGTAACGCTGTACAAAAAGATGTTCCATATTGTGCACCGGTTTCAAAATGGCCGCGATAATATGGTTCGGAAACTCCAGTACCCGTAGTGTGAAAACCATGGAAGGTAAATGAATGGAACAAAATTGAAATACGTAAATATCATAGGGCATATCGAACGGTGTGGTCCCTGTGATCCCAGTGGCCTCCCTAAAGGGGCCTTGGGGGCTAACTTCTAAATTTCAAATAGTAACATGAGTCTAGTGGTACCTCGTTCGATAAATCTTGCAAAATCTAACATATTGCAGGAGAAAACGATTGATGTGAAATGGCAGTGTTCTCAAAAGGCCGCCGAAACATAGTATCCGTGTCAGAGAAAAGGTTTAGTACCCATAGTATGAAAGCGATTGGAGATAAATCAACAAAAGAAAAACTGGAGTAGCTAACTGACGTAAGGCACATCGAGAGGCGTTGTCGGGGTGACTCCAAGGGCCAACTGAAAGGTATCCGGGGCCAACTTGAAAATTTCAAATAGCAGCTTGAAGCGAGTAACATCACGTTACATAGACAAATTAATATCAAACAGCTTCTGTAAGAAAATTTTCGACATGAGACACCGTTTTCAAAATGATCGCAAAGACATGGTGACTGTGTCTAAGAAAACGTCTAGTGCCCATATTATGAATACGGTTAGACATAAATGAAAATAACGAAAATTAAATAGGAAAACCCCGGAGGCGTTCCAAGGCTCGAGAATAATACAACAGAGATAAAAATATTAGAGTAAAATTGCCATAATGTATAGAGAGAAATCCAAGTGATGCAAAATAATCTCTCCCTGCGCTCTGTATGTGAGTGGGGTGGAAAGTAAAGTGAAAGTTCAAACGAGAACTCTACTTTAATTCGTAAATTAAGGGTAACCTTACAAATAGGTATGGTGTGGTTGAAACATTTGTTTGTAAGGATGACGCTGTAGTGACTAAAAAAGGAGAAACTTTTATGCAATGCGTGCTGGTTATTCAGAAAGCATTTCGGGGATATACGTACACACCATTTCGTCCCTCAAGCTCACAATATGACATGAATGCTAATAGTTAATCAAAATGTAACTGTGGCCATCCGCGTTAACTTAGTGCACCAATTCTCTATGCATGAAGTCTGCCTTCCAAACAGCATTGGGTAGGTCAAGCGTACGCTCGAACCGTTGTCCGGTCGGACATTGAAATTTTGAAGTTAGCCCACAAGACCCCTTCAGGGAGGCCACTGGGATCACAGGGATTACATCATTCGACATGCCCTATGATATTTACGTATTTCAATTTTGTTCCATTCATTTACCTTCCATGGTTTTCATATTACGGGTACTGGAGTTTCCGAACCATATCATGGCGGCCATTTTGAAACTGGTGCAAAATATGAAACATCTTTTGGTACAGCGTTACTTAGTTTTCCAAGACCTTTCGAACGAGATATTACTCGACCCATGTTCCCATTTGACATTTCAAAGTTACCCCCCGTTACCCCCATTTAGGGAGGGCGGAGAGGGGTACTTTTGGCGGAATTGGTTTTCCCCCTTAGCAATATATAACGTGTACTTGAAACATTTCTTCTATGTTTTATCATTTTTCAGATATTTCCGTGGATTAATTAAAATGGCCCACCCTGTATATATATATATATATATATATATATATATATATATATATATATATATATATATATATAGAGAGAGAGAGAGAGAGAGAGGTATATATATATATCACGTCTACAAAAATACTGTAAGTAATATTGCAATCGTTATTTAAGATCAGCTAATTATTACTCTCCAATAATGTTGAGGTTAGTGCCTAAATAGGTCAGTAACGTCCTCATCAATTTAACACTACGTCATCTCAGTCAATGTCAGGAGCGGACGAAGGCAAAATTTTCACCCTGCCACTGAGTCTTTGCCCCCTCACCTAGTCCTAGCCTATACTTTACATTTTATTACAGTGATGTTAGAAAATACGTTCGAAAATTTATTTTGGAGTGCTCGTTTGGCACCCACGGACGTTAGCGTCCCGGGTAGTTGCCCGGTTTGCCCAACCTTTGGTGTTTGTGCTTGGTTCTGCGTGGCCGCAGTACGTGGCAATTGTGCTATGCCTCTTGATAACACTTTTTAACTCGTTTTACTCTAGATCTTATAGGTCATAGAATTTGTCGTTATTGTTGAAAGCCTGTTGCGCAGGGGAATTTTATTTATAGTTAGTACATGTAATATAGGACTGATATCGTATTAATACAGGAAGATTAATTTCCTAATCATACAGTGCTATAACCTCGACGAGTTAACAGTATTGCCAATAATTTGATACGCAAATGTAATAAACTGCGAGCGAAGTGAGCAGGAATCTTTATTCTTGCAATGTTTAGAAATAAAAGCCACGAAAACTTGGAGCTCCATTTATATAATTTGTTTCTCTTTGGCTAAAACCCTGGGGCGACTCCTAATATACCGAAACGTCTTGCGCCCATAGGCAATGCCTACCCTATTGCTAAGCCATTGGGAGGACCCCAAATAACCGTGGAAGTAAATGAAACTTTTCTCGTACGTAGGAAGTATGACAGAGGCCGCAAATTAAAAGAGAAAAGTGTTATCGTTTTCGGTATGTATTGTAAGGAAACCAAACGCGCCCCTATTTCAAAGTGACCAATAAACCAAAACGGTATTATGGCCATATATGAAAATATATATATAAAACGAGAAACAAATTAATCATCTCCGAGTTCGCCCCTCATGACATCACACAGTATGAGTAACGTGAGATGTAGGAAAAGTCTTAGTGACACTTTTGAAAATGTGACAAGTATTTGTTAAATGGTGCTAAATTGGGTAGAATTGTACCAACTTTTTCACAAAAGGGGCTGAAAATGCCAGCGTGGTACCAACGGGCCGATGAATGACAAAAGGGGCTGAATTTGGTACAATTGTACCAAGTGTGGCAACAGTGCTACGAACGATACGCGATGACAGGGGTTTGCAACACATGTGTGGATACACGGAACTGTGGGACGCTCCGTTCGTTGCGCAATCTCTTGTCCACCCGCACGAATTAATTCCTAGACCAAATATATTTAGGTGTATATAGTCTAACACTAGCAAATGTTCCCGCCAATGGCGACTTTAGCGGATAGCCCGGGTAGGCACAGGCCTACCCAAAAATTTTAAAAGAATATATAAGCGCTAAAAGATACAATAAAGAGTAAATATAAACTTCCAAGTTGAATCTCTCGAACAGTTCTCAACCGTACATTAATTTTGTTAGCTTGTAATAAGTAGGGCTTAGAAGTTGAGGAAAAATCCCCTTTTTTTACGAGTTCCCGAAGACGAGGCTTAACATAATATATGTTCATTTTGGATCATTGTAAGTCAGAAAATGGTGGATTTTATTTGTCCTTTTTTGCCTTTTTTATTGGTCTTTCTTTAAGCTTTTAATAGGTCTTAACGTCTTTTCTTGCACTTCATCTTTCGACAATAAATTTACTGGCCATTAACTCGAATCACCACCAGCTCATAAACTTCTTTTCTGTAGTAAAGAAAATTCCAATGATAAAACATTCTTCAACGACTGGACTGATAAGACCAGATCTACAACAATCACAAGTCAGATAAGGAGGCATAACAATGTCCTCCAACAAGGGGTGCTGAGGGTAGGGAAGTTTTCGTATTTTAGTTTGTACTTCAGTTCGTGGAAGAAGGACAGACTGTTAACCTACCAGAAGTTTGTATTTCTTGAGCATTATATTCATTAAATATGTAATTTTAATTAAATTGGATCTCATTTTTACGTCCTTTTTTTTCCAGTTTGTAGGTCTTTTTTTCAAGATATTTTTAGGTCTTTTTATAGGTCGTTTTTACGCATTTGTTTTTCTAGGTCTTCAACTTCCGAGCCCTAGTAATAAATATGAATTGGTCCTTCAAATGGCATGCTTAGTTTCTCTGTAGACGAGTGCTTTTTTCTGAACTTTCCTTGTTAGTTCTAATAACCCAAAGTCAAACTACTGGAAGCGAAATTACTTATATTGTCAGAATAGATATATAAGAAATCTAATGACCTAAGTAAATTTAATGTTCCACAAATACTGATGGGTAATATGGAAATGTATGTATATTCAATTGAAAAAGAACAGTTCGAAAGCCAGATATTCACTCGTAGAAATTAAGATTGTTCTTGTGCACGAAAAGTTGTAAAGTGCAGTTCTAACCACATATTTCGCTGTATATCAAGGGTCAGAGAAGAAAAGGGGGGAAAATGAGAGAACCATTTCATGTTTTGCTTTCTTTGAAAATTTATTCTTCTTAATTGCAAGAAACATAAAATGATGTTCACTATACATACTTAGAAATTTAAAATATACTATATAAACAAAAATTAACGTAAAAGGTAGTCCTAATTCTTAAATAAATAATTTGTACCTGTTTCATTGTTCATTGATTTGCACCGGATTACACAAATGTAGAAAAAGATAGCTGCCTAAATGAGTCAAAACTTAACAGTTTTTGAAAAAAGCCCTTTGTAGGTTACTGCTTTTCCTTGGCATAGTCACGCTTTTATGAAAGCGTTACACGTCTAGTAGATCATTCAATATATATATATATATATATATATATATATATATATATATATATATATATATATATATATATACAGGGTTTTCATAAAGTCTGGACGGATTTAATTTGCTTATAATTTTCATAAAAATGCTCATAATGAAATCAAATAAAGTGCAAACGGTAGCGGAAGAATTAAATTTTTACCTGTAATCTGCACCAGCTCAGTTCATTCACCGCCACACCTCCAACTGGGCGCCATTTACGTTGATGATGCTTTCCCTTACCCTGCTCACTGTTGCAGGCGATGTTGGCGGCCTCCCACTTCGAGGACGATCCAGGACGCTTCCTGTCTCCAAGAACTTAGCATGCCACTTTCGGATTGCACTCTCAGTCGGTGCCGGCTTTTTGAACTCTTTGGTGAACTTTCGACACACCAGAATTGGTGATTTTAGCTCTGCGTACCACAGAACACATTGCACTTTCTCTTTCACCGACGCCATCTTTGATACGGTAAAAAAAATAGTCTTCTCAGAGGAGTTTTTCATTTATTTATTTCTTTAAAAGAGACACACACCAATACAGCTTACAACTTACTTTTAACAGTCAACATTGAAACAACAATGGATGGAATTTGGTAAGAAACTGACCCTTGCGCTCCCTCTCCCTCTCTCAACTTGTTCAGAATTGCCGCTTATCAAACAGTGTTGCCAACTAAAAATTTAATCCTTCCGCTACCGTTTGCACTTTATTTAATTTCATTATGAGCATTTTTATGAAAATTATAAGCAAATTAAATCCGTCCAGACTTTATGAAAACCCTGTATATATATACGTCATTTTGTTACGTAGTTTTTTCCCTCTTCTGTCTGTTCTCTTTTGGAACTAGGTCAAATAGTCGATGGTTTACTGTATACAGGGTTAGAGTAAATTATTCATTCGTTTTGAAAAGGCTATAGTTTCAAAAGTATTATTCCACGTACACACTTGAAATATATATGAAAAGAATCACAAACTCACCAAGTTTGTAATGTGTGGCAGCATGAGTGCATTATGTTCCCGATCGGGTGTGGCAGTATGCAGTGTGGTAGTACAAGTTTATTACCTGTCGAAAATGGAGGAAAAACAAGAAAAAAGTCTTTGTGTGCTTGAATATGCCAGATGTTCGTCTGTTATAGCTGTACAACGTGCTTTCAGAAGAGAGTATGAAAAAAAAAAAAAACAACCATGTAAACAAAGCATTTTGCGGTAGTATCGGCAATTCGAGGACACTGGTTACTTGTGTAAAGGGAAAAAAGCACCTGGCCTCCCAGATCTCCTGATTTAACGCCCTGCGACTTCTTCCTGTGGGGGGGGGGTACGTTAAGGACCTTGTTTACGTATCCCCACTACCGCAATCCTTAGTCGAGCTCAAAGAACGCATCAGTACTGCAGTGCAGACAATTGACAGGACTATGCTACAAAATGTATAGAATGAGCTCGAGTATTGTCTGGACGTATGTCGTGTCACCAAAAGGGCACAAATTGAACATTTGTAGAGGATGTATAAACTTGGTGAGTTTGTGGTTCTTTTTATATATCTTTCATGTGTGTACATGTAATACTTTTGAAAATACAGCATTTCAAAATAAATGAATCATTTAATCTAGCCCTGTATTCAGGGGCGTCATTTCAGACTTCGCTTGGGGGGGGGGGGCAAGAGCACCACCGACGTAAGACTTTCACGTTTTGTACTAGTATATTAGTAGGCAATCTATTAAAGTATATGCATTCCTCAAACTCTTGGGGGGGGGGCAATTGCCCCCTCCTGCCCCCCTAAATGACGCCCCTGCCTGTATTATACACATTTTTCTGTCTTGTAGAAAGATGTAATTTTTTTCCCTTCAATTTTAATGTAGTGGTTTTTCATCTTAAATAAAATAATTCCGTCATTCGTAAGTAATGAATCCTGTCTCAGGTTGATGAGGCCTCATTAGTCACCGCCCAACGTTCAATGTGTCTCGCAATATAACATGGTTACATATACATACACATACCATACGAACCAACAAGTCAAACACCTTCCCCCTTAGGATGCAGAGATAGAGAGACTGCAAAATGGGTGACAGCACCATCTGTTGCCATCTATTCATACTAGACATGCTCTGATGGAAGATAGAAAGGACGGAAGAGGGGGAGAAAAAAATGCTCCAAGCATTTTGAGAGCTGTGGAAATAATCTTTTTACAGTACCTCTTGACGCAGTTGTCGATAAACGAAACAAAATCTCGAATTGTAACTGTTCTTTTGTGCCGTTCTACCCTATCATTATTAATCCATTTGCGAGACACGATTTTTTTTTAATTCTTTATTTTTCTGTTTTGGCTTTGAACAAAAGTACTGTCAGGCAAATGAGTGTATCAGTGGTTTTCCTGAACTGCTTGCTTTAAATATACAGGGTGAACCACTGAAAGTGACCCCTCCTTATAAGTTCTAAACTAATTGACAGAAATAGCTGAAAGTTTATACCAAGCAAATATCAGAACGGGGAAAAGTTTGATATACTCGAAAATATTACTAGATATATCACTACATGTTATATATCACTAGATTAACAGCGTTGCCATCTCAATATAAAGTATCATGCTTTCAAAAAGCACTACGTCAAGTTATTACATATTCCAAATCTACATGTAAAACAAAACATTTTACCACACTTCTTTATCTAGTATTGCCAACTAAGGATGCTACAGTATCACAAATATTCAACTTTCGGAGGGCTCTACAACAGTAGTAAAGCAACTAAGATAAACGAGTCGATGGACATCTAAAGTAACTTAATATCGCATACTGTGACCGTGATATGATGCATTTAAGATATATAGGAACAAAGTTAGAAGAAATTGAATATTTATTATTTTTATACAGGCTTTATTTCGAAAAACTGCTAAGATAAGTATCCTATCTAAGGAGTTGCAAGGTTTCCAACACACAAAACAATCATAATACCGTTTAGAGCAATTTGATATATCAAACCATTCCGGAGATATGATAAAATATTGGTAGAGTGTACAACGCTGTTTAAAATGATTGCTGCTTTCTTTTGCATCGACTTATAACATTACAGCAATAGTATTGGGTTGTTTTAATTAGAATAATTTTAATTTATTTTTTTTTATGTTGTTGCTAAAGAGCATAAAAGTCGTTAGATCTAGCAACAAAGTCGCTAAATTTGCAACACTGTCATTAGCTATAGAACTTTGTATTGCCTAGAGAGGCGTCTGGACGTAATAACAGTGTTGCCACTGCCTTTTACGGAACCTATGTAAGATATTTTTGTCGGGAAAATTCAGAATGATTTACTGTTTGGGATAAATTATTTACAGAAAATTCTCTCAGGAACTATTTAGGCGATTTGGTTCATATTTCATAAATAGATGCAGTTGCTCGATAATAGCTGCACCATGATATAATTCAAGAAGAAATGGGTCCGACAAATGTTAATGCAGTGTTCCGTACTGTTTATATATTTTCATTGACTATCCTCTGTAGCCTAAAAAAGTCATTCATATGTAACGTTACAGTAAAGATTAATTTAATTTCAGATTGTACCGTATTGGCAGTTAAGAAGTTCGTAAAATAATAATAATAATAATAATGTTAATTTCTGTGCCATGAACAGCGTAACGGCAAAAATAGAGCACTTTATCAGACAAGATAAACACATATTACATACGATGTAAGCTACATACTAAAACAATAAAACATAATGATAAAATAAAGTAAAATAATATTGGATTAATAATTCCTTGTCAAATTAACACCAAATATTTTTTTTAGTCTCAAAATAGTCGTCATAAATACTAAAAATAATATTTGTCAAGCTCTCAAATTCATGCTTTTATACTGATAAAAAATAAATTAAACTAAATTAAAAGAATTGGTCAATCTTCTTAAAATTACAGATTTCGGATTCAAAGGAACTAATGTTGATCTATTTCTTGTATTATACATTGGTACCGTATTATTGGTAATATAATAATAATAATAATAATAATAATAATAATAATAATAATAATAATAATAATAGCTAAATTACTAGAGGATCAAATTGTAATAGGGTGACCAGACGTGTCGTTTTAAACAGGACTGTCTTAACAGAAAGGCGTCCGGTGTTTCGAGAAAAATGCAAGTGTGACGGAAAATGATGCTTTTTAAAAAAACAGTCCCGTTTTTGGCTCCTAATTACACGGTATATATATATATATATATATATATATATATATATATATATATATATATATATATATATATATATATATATATATATATTTACTTATTCATAAAGCTCATTAGTTGAGTTTTCACTTGGAAAGATATCGAAATGTTCTAAAATAATTAACTAACTAACTCTGTGGCCTATGGATCCAGGAGGCTCAATGCCACGTTCACAAAAGCTCTCGATCGACTTTTATCCGTAGCCAACTGCATCCAGTTTCTACTCTGTGTTCCTACTTGTGCGAAATCCATCTTAATATTGTTCTCCCATCTGGGCTTAGGTCTTCCTAATGGCCGTTTTCCGATTATACCTCCACTTAAAGCTTTGAAAAGGTTCATACTTTCTTCCATTCTGGCTACACGACCTGCCCAGCCGAGCCTCCTAGACTTGATGACCCTAACAATGTTTGGTAAATGGTATATAAATTATGCAGTTCCTACTTATAAATTTTTTGCCATTCCGCATTCGCGTTCCTCGTGGGTCCAAATATTCGTCTCAGGATCTTGTTCTCAAATATTTACAGTCTACGTTTTTCTCTCAAAGTAAGCGACCATGTTTCGGAACCGTACAGCACAAGACGTTTTATATATTTTAAGCTTGAAATTCCTCGATTTTTGAAATGAATAAAAACATGAATACCTTGCTTTTAGTAGACATTTAATTTCTTCATGAATGTGGTTTTCATTTGTTAATATTGATTCTAGATATTTGAAAGTATCCACTTTATCAAAAGTATTATTTAATATTTTAACGCATCCATAATTTGCTGTATTACGATCCCGACGGACTTCCATGTATTTAGCTTTCTCTGCATTTACTTCTAAACCCATGTCCCTGCAAGCGTTTAATAAGACCTCTGCATTTATTTCTGCTGCTCTCCTAGCATCCTGTATTAAGTTTACATCATCAGCATACGCCATAACCTGGTGAATACCATTGAGCTGTAGGCCCTGGTATACCTGTCTTGATTTTCCTTATAGCGTTCTCCAGGATAAAGTTGACTGATAATGGCGACAACGGATCTAAACTAATTTCATTTTTTTCTTTTTTCGTACAGATGAGTCCGTATTCAGCTTCATATTTCGATATTAATTTTTTTGAGGAGCTACAATTTTTTTCTCTCGCTGGCATGAATAACAACATATCAATGACTATTCTTCATTAGAATGTCTCATGCCAGTTTACCGAGTCCTTTTTTTAAAATCTGGTCACCCTGCGATATGCATAACCTTAAACAAGTGTGTTCAAGGAAAAGAAAGGAAAATCAAACATATTTACGCCATACAGTGCTACACGAACACATTTTGTTTTTTTACTTTTCAATTATTTTTTTTTTATCATTTTTCACATCCCAAAAGGCAAGAAAATAAAAGAAATACTGACAGTTTTGATATGTTAAATCACAGATACATTTGCTGTTGGTCAAGTCTAGAAAAAATAACATGTTGTTTGGCACCTTGTGATGTTAGCATACAGGTTTGGTGACTTTTTTTTTTTTTTTTTTTCCTGCCAAGATGAAACATCACATCCCATCACTCATGTGTGTAACGGTTCTAAGTGAACATCGTGATTAAAATATTTCCGGTTTTGGATAAGAATAGCTTCCGTCTAATTATATAGCAGTTGATTGCAAATGAATATATATACACATGTATTTTACTATGTATAAGTGACGTTTACAACTACCATCTATTCCATACCAGGAAATTTAAGTGACCTTTCTTGAGTGACGTGTTTCCGGGACCTTGGGAGGATGCTTTTGCGCACGTTTTTCTTGTACAGTAGGGAGCAAAAATACTTAACACATACATTTTCGTGTTAAGTTCAAAGATTGGATATAATCGATATATCTCATTAAGCTGAACAAAATAATATGGGCATACATGGGCGCCCATTGTGGGAACCCCAAAACCCCCAAAGTTTGCTTAAGTCTCCCCTAATATTTTCTTGTAGCTTTACTTGGATATCTGATAACGCGGCGCCTCTGTGAGTGAAATGAAGTCTTTTAAGTTTTACGTTCCACGATTATGTCGGCTAGGCTAAAGGAGACGGTGATGATGAGAAATGAATGGCATGATGGAATGAATAAAGTGGGAGGAAACGGAAGAACCCCGAGAAAACCCATGCACACGGTGTTAGTCCACCACAAGGTTCACTTGACGCAAGCTGGGATCCCATGCACCAGAGGTGAACGCTCTACCACTGAGCCACCTCCCCCTTCCTCTGTGAGTGAATACAAATCTTCGTGCGTAGCTGTCGAGAAATTCGAATTTGTTTTTAATCGAAAAGTTTATACTGTGCAGTAGCCACAAAAAGAAATGAAATTTTAGTTAATGTCTTACGATTATGACATTTAGGCTGAAGGTGAGGAATAATTAATTAAAGCGAATGATTGTGAAATTAATTTTTTGTTTTCTTCCACCAGGAATCGAACTCAGGACTCAGGGGCATACCCAGGGGGAGAGTCTACCGGGTTTAGACTCCCCAAACTCCCAAACTTAACGTACATTTGTACACTTTCTCACTAAAACCATACTTGTTTAACGTAGAAATGATTGATGTTGCATGAAAATTTGATCTTACACTTCATCTGTACTCTTTCTCTTATAAAACAGTCTACTTCCATTAATTATTTTTTCTAAAAATATAATTGGAAGTACTTTACAATTACTTATCGTCTTTTCGGGTGCAGAATAATACCCGTTCAATATTACATAGACGTAGTGGCTTGTAATATTGGACCTTCCCAATAAAAATTTCTGGGTGCGCGTCTGTGCTGGACTACATGCACCAAAGGCGCACGCGCTAGACACTAGACCAGTTATAATGGCCATGTCTCATATTAAGATGAAACACTCTCCTCTTATATATATATATATATATATATATATATATATTTTCATTATGAAGTTAGCAATATGACGATAAGCATGGTTAGTAATATATTATCATCCAAAACTATGATGAACTCAGAGGGCCTTATGCAGAATTGTTCTTAGCGTTGTATAAAGAGCTTGACTAAGGCGTGAAGTTCTAATTTCCGTATTTAGTGCCACGTTAATGAAGTTAACAACAATTTATATTGAAAAAGACCAGCCACGAGTTTTTCGCAGGGTTGTCCAAATGCAGTAGAAGAAACCAATAGGACTCAACTTGATTTCTCTTAAACTGTTTTGGACAACCCTGCGAAGAAGTCGAAGTTGGATTTTTTTCTATGCATTTTTGTTAATTTCACTTACGTGTTACTAAAAACAGAAGTTAGAACATCACGCCTTAGTCAAGCTCTTTATATAACGCTAAAATGGACTCTGCTTAAGGCCCTGAAAAGTTTAATTTTAATTTAACTCAAATATTGTCCAAATTGAGACATGTATCGATCAATAGATCACATTGAGCTGAACAAAATGGCATGTTTGGGGGTAAATTCGTATGCGCAGTTTTCTAGAAAATCGAGGAAAACCATTTTTATGGAACTACTTTGCCAGTATTGATAGTGTTTGTTCTACTAGAAGAAATTGATTATTTATTTATGTTCTACTAGCAGCGTTCACCCCGCTTCGCTGCGGTCACCCCGGAACGCAATAAACTTTGTTACTTAGATAATTTTTACTTTTTCGCTTTCAAGTGATATGATAAAAACCATAGAAGATTGCAGTAAATCTTAACATTATATCGCCTGTCATTTATGTTAACCCGCCCCGCTTCGCTGCGGTCATCCCGGTGCTGGCATATTGTAAAAGTGTCTGTAAAAATAAGCAAATCAATTAAAAAATTTTAAACAGAAGATTCAAGCTATTTTCCGCTGTATATCGCCTGTCATTTATGTTAACCCGCCGAGTGACACGGTCATGCGGGTTGCATATAAATACGTTTATTTTTACCTATGATGAACTAATAACAAAGGATTTGTACGTTATGGACACTTGAATGGTCAATTATCTCAAGACACTGGTAATTAAAAATTAAAGTGATATGATAAAAACCATCTAGGGTCCAAATCCTAATAACCCCCCAAAAATGAAAGAAATTGGTTCAGCCGTATTAGCGTGATGAGCGGACAAAGGATTTTGTACGTTCTCTTTTATATATATAGATATATACAAGGCATGTTAGAAATAATGAGACTGGCAACACTGTGCATGCACCGACAACGATCCAGTCTCCACCTTCACCGCAGTCGTTGACTCAGTACAACTTTGAACTTGCTTTGTAGTTGCTTACAGGATTGTTGAGAGCGTCTGACATGAAGTTGTGTTTGTGAAGTTCATTACGAAAATGCACTGGCGATGGAGTTTGACCAACGTTCTGCTATCAAATTTTGTGTAAAGTTACTCGAATCTCCTACTGTGACTTATTGAAAGTTACAAAGGGCTTATGGAGAAAATTCTCTACCCAGAACACAAGTATTCAGATGGCACAAGTCCTTTCTGGAGAGTCGAGAACAAGGAGAAGACGAACTTTGTGCAGCAAGATCTTCGACCTCAAAAACGAATGCCAATGATGAGTAGTGAATTAAATTTGCGAACATCAAGTTTTAAAATAGGATTCGGACATGGGGAAAGTATGCGAAGATGGTTACAAAGAACCATGTCACACGGCAGTCTCCATCAATTTAATTGTTGGCAGAAAAAAGGTTCCTCAGTTCCCTGATCACCGGATCTGTTTCTGTGACTTTCTTTTTATTCCATTTATTCAAAATCAACTTAAAAGGATGTCATTTTGGAACTTTGGATGATATTCAGTAGAACGTAACCTGCAAACTGCAAGGTATTCCAGCAAGAGTGATCCATCATTGCTACGAAGAATGGAAACAACACCTCCATCGCTGTATAGCTGCCGAAGGGGACTATTTTGAAACAGGAGATAACCTTGGTTTGTTACAATAATAAAATTCATCGTTAGTCTCATTACTTTTCCAACACACCTCATTTATCTATTCTTATTTGTCTTCAGTTCGAGTTGAGTTGATTTTGAGTTTCACGTCCCTTTCAGCAGCGAGGCTATATATATATATATATATATATATATATATATATATATATATATATATATATATATATATATATATATATATATGTATATGTATGTATGAGGCGGGGCTTGCTGATTAACGTGGAATCCGAGTCACATGAGCCCACTGTCTTCAATTCGAATAGGACGGATTTGTTTATTATTTTACCCTTGTTCCAATGGGCCTCAAGAGTCACCTTTTAAAAATAGATGAAGCCGCGGTGGCTCAGTAGTAGAGCGTTACTTCTGGTGCATGGGGTTCTTGGTTCGATCCCAGATCGCTCCAAGTGAGCTTTATGGTGGACAAGCACCGTGTTCACGAGTTTTCTCGGGATTTTCCCGTTCCTTCCCACTTCGTTCCACCATTGCACTCGTTTCTCATCATCACCGCCTTCAGCTTAGCCAGCATAACAGTGGGACGTAAAACTTAGATTTAAAAAAATAGGCACTGAGAAAAAACCTGATGGTAAAGACAGCTGGAAGATGCTGCTTGCTGACTTCATCACCTCCTGAGAGTGCTAAACTGTAGCAGGTGAGGGGTTGACCTTCATATTGTTTGTGGAACCGATTGGGGAACGATTTTTTTTTTTCAGCTCGAATTTTGATGGATGGTCTTACGCTTGCCATGATCTTTCTAGACCTGGTTTTGCCTTGGTCTTGAATTGGCATCCTTCATCTTTCTTTAGTCCTGTTATTGGATTTCCTTCCAGAACAACTTCGACTGAATTTGTTCATCCTGCCTCAACTCAAGACTAACTTCGTTCGTATCACTTCAATTCAAGGCTGAATTTGTACATATTATCTCAGTCCAGGGTGCGAATTGGCGGGGGGGATGCCAGGGATTTCCCCCCCTGACAAAAATCTTTCCCACCCTGGAGAAGAAAAATTTTATCCCTGGCAGGGATAACTTTTCTCCCTCTGGAGTATTTTTAAATAGACATAAAGATAAGATAGAAAAAGGGAACAATTCTTACTTTGCGTAGCTAACCTAAATATTACTTGAGTGAAAATCTATGAAAGATCTCACATCTCAACTGTTTTGTACTTGTTAGTATATATATATATATATATATATATATATATATATATATATATATATACAGTGGCGGATTCAAGGGAGAGGCTATAGGGGCTATAGTCCCCCCTTGACGCTCAGGTTTACACTGGATTAAATGGGCTTCAATCCTGCTTTACACTGGATAAAACGGCAAACTATGGTTTAGCCCCTCCCTTGATCATATCCTGAATCCGCCACTGTATATATATATATATATATATATATATATATATATATGGGGGGGACTGGGTGCGCATATGGGTGAAATTCATCCCCCCCTGGGAAAATTTTTCAATTCGCACACTGTCTCAGTCCAATATTGAATTTGTTCACATTACCTCAACTCAAGACATAATTTGTTCACATTACCTTAATTGAAAACTGAATTTATTTAATATTACTTGAATTCAAGACTGGATTTGTTAATATCACTTCAACTCAAGGCTGAATTTGTTCATATTATCTCAGTTCAATATTGAATTTGTTCACATTACCTCAATTCAAGACAGAATTTGTTCATATTACCTTAATTGAAGACAGAATTTGTTCACATTACCTCAATTCAAGACAGAATTTGTTCATATTACCTTAATTGAAGACTGAATTTATTTAATATTACTTCAATTCAAGACTGGATTTGTTAATATCAATTCAATTCAAGACTGAATTTGTTCATATTACAGTAGAGCGTCGATTTTCCGAAGTAATTGGGGGACATGGGTGTTCGGAAAACTGGTTTGTTCGGATAACCGAACTGTACTGTACTGTACTGTACTGTACTGTACTGTACTATACTGCACTGTACTGGTCTGTACTTCTACAGCCAGTGCCAAACCGACAGAAGTATGCTGATTGTTGAAACCCAGCGACTGGCGGCTTGGCCGGTCAGCAGCGCCTTATGAAGGCCCCATTAGAAGCAATGTTCCGCCAGCGGTGGCTCAGTGCGGCGACTACTGTGGGAAACTTGGTTTGGGAGTGAGGGGGATGATGGACGGTAGGGTGGGAGAGTAACAGGTGCGAGCGAGTACACAGTTCGGTTAAGCGGTCGTTCGGTTGACCGACGTTCGGATAATCGACGCTCTACTGTATTTCAATTCACGACCGAATTTGTTCATATCACATGTGAAACATAAATTCTTAAAATATGTACAAGAGGACACGGCAGCTCAGTGGTACAACACTTACCTCTTATGCGTGGGGTATACCTAGTTCAATCCCCGGCCAAGTAAGTTTATAGTGGGCAACACCATGTCCCTGGGTTTTATCAAGGTGCTCCAGTTTTCTCCTACATTCACATTCCACCATTTCTTCCATCATCATTCAGCTATCTTAATCGTCTATCTCCCTTAGCCTAAAGAGCATAATCGTGAAACCTTAAACTGAACGATTTCATTCATTAAAATGTGCGCAAAAATGTGAAGACAAGAAAATCGAAATATGATTATTGTATATGATATTCCTTAAAAGTGCAAAAGAAACACTTTGAAGTCATAGAGTATGAAAAACAGGGCAACATTATATAAACTGCATTCAAGGTCAAGCGTTTATGTAACATGACAAAAGGTAAAATGGTTGATTACTGCGGCAGAAAGTGGAAGAACTTAGTTTCGCCACCAAATTCAGCGAACCCTGAAATTACGAAAAAGAAACAAGATAAAGTTATTATTGTATGTAAAAAGAGTTTGCACTTTTTTGCAACGAATTGTCTTTGTTTATATTAAAAAAAATAATTTATTCTGCTTTTTATTATAATTACAAGCGTCTTATCACGCGTCTGTTTTCTTTAGGTTATTAATTCTTAAGATATAGAAGTACAAGTTATACACTTTTTGATCCCGTTAAGTCTGTTGAGTTCGTAGATACTCGTATATTTTAAGTTTAGTGTGTTTGTCAGCAGTAAAGAAAATAAGTGCAAAGATTTCCAGTAGATGTCACACTTATCCAATGTTAGTCCATTTCTGTTTACATTACTTCAGTGAAATTTAAGAGGCATTCTGAAACTGCTTAACCGCCCTCTGTACATCAAGAGATTGCGCGTAACACCAACAACAATTGTAGACAACTAAAATTGGTATCTGTACATCTTATTAAAATGCTACAAGAACAACTAAAAACGCCTGAGATCGAAACTATAACTTTGGCTTTCAAATCTTTCATTTACTGTTATATGTGATTTCACGTTTAACGAAGACAAACATTTTAAGTGTGTGTACTTTAAGTAAATTATTGAAATAAACATTTTCGTAAAGTTTGTTTTAAAATTAATATTCAAAGCCTTTGTATTTTAATAAGCCTTCTCCAAAATCAATGCAAATGAATCGTGCTGCCACCTTTGGAGTTCTTTTAGACTATATGTTTGTGGACGTTTATATGCTTGTGGCAAATCCTTTCGACAATGAGATCTCGAAAACTACAGGCTCTAGAAAGATGGACGTTTTCACTGATCGATTGCAAATTTTGCAAAGATTGTCTAGTTCTAATTGAATATTTAAAAAAACATGGCCATTATTTCTTTATTACATTTTTAAGGGTACACTAGAAGTGTTGAAATTTTTTTTTTAAAAAAAAAAAAGAATAACTAAAGCATCATATCCTACGCATTATACATTCCAACACCATATGGTTGTATATTGGGGTTTTATATCTCTCAGGCGTTTGTTTCAAGGACAGATGGAAGTGAGAAACGAAGGATAACTATTTCTCCAGCCTAAGATGAGTATTTTTTGAGTGTTTTGCCGAATGAACACAATATATAACTGACATTATAATTATGCAATGAATTTGCTTATTACATACTGCATGCAAGAAGAAAGAAAACACTGGTCATACATGAATTAGAAACTCCAATCGAAAGTAGGCTCAAATCTTGCAAACGGTACGAGTTATTGAGAAAAAAATAATCGAAAAAATCTTCCGTTTATGATACTCCTTGCCGATTTTTTTAATCAAGACGTCTTTCACTTGTGTCTGTAAAGGGACATGTACAGATGTTGTGAGGAATGTCTAGGAGATTTATGCTCATATGTGTATGATGCGCTGTGTAGACAGCGCATATCCAGCTAGTGTATATATTAATATGGTAGGTTTATATGTTTGCGGTCTAGAAAAGTGTATATGTTTGTGGCCAATCCTTTCGACAACGAGATCTCGATAACCACAAGTGCTAGTGACGTGGCATTTTCGCTGGTCGATTCCAAATTCTGTGTAGATTTGCCAGTTTTCATTCAAATTTTTAAAAACTTGTCTATTTTTCTGTTCCACATTTTAGGCGTCGTTTTGACCTATTAGTTTAGTATTGCCCCTAGGACGTTAAGGCAGATACCCCTGTAAAAGGCAACCAAAGAGGAGCTACGTATAGCGGGTTGATGGACATTTCAGGCGTTTTGCTTTAATCTGAATGAGAAAACCTAATGCAAGCTGGCAACTTCGAAAGCCTGTGGACCCACAATGAGGCGTACTCGGATATGGAATTATAAGGAAAAATATTTGCATTTGGTATCATCTATCACTTATCCAAATTTGCCATAATCTCACCCCCAGCATTCTATATATTAAAATACTACATTTATAAGTTTGTCTATATCAATTCACTCCCTTTGAGGGGCCGCGGTGGCTTAGTGGTAGAGAGTTCACCTCTGGTGCTTGGGGTCCCTGGTTCGATCCCAGATCGCGCCAAGTGAACTTTGTGGTGGACAAACACCGTGTGCGTTGGTTTCCTCAGGGTTCCTCCGTTTCCTCCCACTTTCTTCATTCCTCTATTTCATTCATTATTTCATCATCACCGTCTTCTTTAGCCTAACCGGCATAATTATGGGACGTAAAACTCAAATATTTCATTTCATTTCATTTTTCACTCCCTTTGAGAGTCTTCCTGTCCTTTACTTGTGTTCGTAAAGGGACTTGCACAGATATAGTGAGAAGTGGGAAGGAGATTCACGCGCATATTAGAACTGGGCGCTGTATAAATAGCGCAGGATCAGCTAGTTCAGGAGTTCCGAAACCGGAACTTTGTGGCCATCTCTAATATAGACCTTACAGCAGGTGTGTCAAACTCAGTATTCAAGTGGTCGAAGTAGTCATAACTCATCCATGTAGAACAGTGCGGGCCGCATAAAAGAAAAAAAAATACATTTTCGTACCTAATTATATATTTAAAAATCTAATAGCTACTAAAGTGTACTCCCATCAAGCTATCAGACTAGAGAAACAGTGCGGTTAGTGAGATATAACGTAAAATTAAGATTAACCCATTATTTTTTTGTTGAAATAAAATGTTGTATAAAGAGAAAGGATAGGTATCAATCGATCGATGACGACAAGCTGTACAAAATGACATGCTTCAAGATAAATTCGCATGCTTAGTTTTCGAGAAAATCAAATTTTTGTGGGACTCAATTGTATTTTTCTTCTGCTATTACAGTTTCTTTTTTAAAAAAATATGTATTGAATATGTTGGAAGATAAACTACAATAGATACAGTCTCTTACCGTGTGTCTTCTCTTAAGTAGCACTAACAGTTACACATAGTGCAAAAAGTGGCGTACATACTCCCAACAATGACATACATACTTCTATTAGTGACACTCATACTCCTAATAGTGACAGTTCTAACAGCGATACGGATAGCTCTAACCAGGGTGGAAAAAAATCATGATTTTTTTTAAAAAAAATCATTTTTGTTGATTTTTTTGATTTAAATCGATTTTTTTTATTTAAATCAAATCTTTCTCGAATAATACAAGTGACGAACTGAAGAAAAAGCATTAGGAATTAGTATTAAATGCTAATTATGCCTTTAAGTGAAAGTATTGGGGTTGAATTTTGAATTATCCCAAATCGTTAACCTATATCAATTCCAAACAATGCTTCTTAACCCTTTTAAATTATGGCTCTTTTTAAAGGTAAATTATAGACTTTCAGTCAAGCAGCTACAGCATCATCCCTAGTTATCCTAGGATCATGGTACATACATCACTCTCTTTAGAATAGAACATCTTTTGAAACGGTAACATTCAGAATTCCCTATCATGTCCCTGAAGCGGGTAATTGTGAAAGTAATCGGCACTTTTTTAAACTTTTTAAAATTTGATCCCCTCTGGATTCCCCGGTTAACGGACATATCTCAAAAACAACTGGGAAATACTAAGGGGTGTACTAAATGTGTGTACAAAGTTTCAAGCTTCTATCTTAAGTAGTAAGGGTGAGGAAACTATTTAACAATGAGCTAAGAACATTTCCACAATGCCCAGATGACCAGCGGCGTAGCGTAAGGGAACGCCGGTATGCCCGGCATCCCCTGTTTATAAGAAAAAATACGTATTTCATTGTATATGAATTGTTTGCTTGTAATTATCACAATTATTTTCACTGCAATCTTCCGGATGTGCTCTCTCGCCTTACTTTGACAAGCGGAACCTACGCATGCGCGTCACTCAGATGCACATTTTCTGTCTTTCCTCTTGTCGTATGCTATGTTCCTTGGGCATCCAGGCCAACTGCAAGCAACGTGGTTTTCGTCTGCTTTCTGTCGAATGCGCATGCGCAACTACTTGCTTGCTTCCTACAGCATATACGCTGGCGTATTCAAGTATTTCCAACTCTATATATCTTGAACTAAAGTTAAAGTTTCTGTACAGAATGTACGAGCGCTAACACTAAGGAGATAGAACAAAACAGATATAGTTAATTCAATGCCTTTTTGAAGCATGCCAGTTTAATAATAGTTATGCTTTAATCGTAATTAAATGCATCATAATTGTAATCGTAATTAAAGGCAAACTATTAATCTTAATCATAAATACATAGTATGTCCAGTGGCGTGGCCAGAAACTCTTTGAGGGAGCTCACACACACAAGCATAAATATAAAGCATTCTGTAGAATCACGATCACCGATCTGGTAGACGAAGAGAGATTGCTTGGGCCCTTCAGTCATTGGCACATATTCCGAGGAGATGAGGGGGACATGTCCTCTCCATTCGATTTGAAATTGTGATTATTGGTATCCGAATACCACAAAAGAAAGTGAGGTAAAATTGAGGTCCCTTGACTTGTTTCATTTTTTAAAAAGAATTGTATTCTTTAATATTTCATTGTCATTAATTATTGTTAGTCTATTTCAACTATTTGTTTAATTCCTGTAACGATCCCTATAATGCTATTGTGATCATCATAATTTTGCTCAAATAAGAGTATTGTTGCGCTATACATAGTTCATTTTCTTTCATAGTTTTGGAGAAGTCATTATTTATATTATTACAAAATAAGTTTCCTAAAATTTTAATGTGGATCATTGCGGATGCTTAAATAGAAACATATCAATTATCAATATGCATGTATTCAGATTTCAGAATGTGTTCACGGTACTAATACGTATCACAATTTCATCTACATCGCCTGGTATATGAAATACAACAGGTTCACCTCAGAAATCAGATTCATCTACCGTAATATGAGTCTTATCTCCTCTCCCCCGAGAATAAGCCTCAAATCTGCCCTCCTCCCAATGTTGAAGATAACTCTGCTCCTCTGATCCTCCACAGCATTGTTTTTCAACTTCATAAATATTTTGAAATTCGCTTTAAAAAAAATGGGAACGGTCTTACCTTTTCCCTGAATGTTAAAGACAGATTTGAGCCCCTGGATATCTGACAACAAAATACATACACAGAAACAGGCCCCCAGAGTTGGTTTAAGTGCTTTCTATTTGCATCTTCAAATGATATACGTATACACTTAGGCCCATATTCACGAATGAGGGTCTGAGTTCCGGACTCAAGATGACAAATTTCTTGGGGCGACTTTTTAAAGAATGAGATTGAAGTATGGTATGCGAAGAAAGAAGCTGCCCACGAGAAAGAAATAAAGGGAACTATACTGGAAACAATATTCATACAAGAGCGGAGTCGAGTTTTCTTGTCACACGGTAGTGGTTGAGACGATTGCTTATTGGCTTCTAACGTAATCCACGCATTTGCTTCCGTATGCCCCACTAGGTCACCAATTAGGGGGCCTCATCCCTAATTTTTTTATAACCCTATATTTCCCATCGGTATAGCTATGTATTGCAGATTTTAGTAGGATTGTATCGCACAAGTGACTAACTTTGGCATCCCCATTTCGGAATACCACGCTACGCTACTGCAGATGACCCGGATTAATATAAAAATTTCCTCAGACATCCCTATTTATCCTAGGATCATGATTTGTACATTATTCTCTTCAGAATAAAACAAATTTTCAAACTGTACCCTTCAAATGTCTCCATCATGTATATGGGGCGGGTAAATCACAAAAAAGGAATTTTCTGTTTTTTTATTTTAATTTTTACCTCTGTGGACCCCCCTCCCTCCTGTTTTAAGGCAGAGATCTGAAACAAATCTGAAAAATACTGAAGGGTCCACTGAGTAAATGTGCAAAATTTCAATTTTGTAGGTGCAAAAGTAAGCCCGCGAAAAATAATATTCCCCAAATACCCCAGATTCCCGTATAAAACAGGATCTCAGGTAATAGTTTCCTGAGACATCCCTATTTATCCTAGGAGCATAGTACGTACATGATTTTCTTCAGAATAGAACAGCCTTTCAAACGGTACCATTCACGTGTCTCCATTTGAGGCGGGAAAATCACGAAAAATATCCTTTTTGTTAAAAATATCCTTTTTTAAAACATTTTTGCCCCTCTGGACCCCGCTGTTTCCACGCAGAGATCTGAAAACATCTGAAAATTATTAAGGGGTGCACTGAACGAGTGTGCAAAATTTCAGTCTTCTGAATGCAAAATGTAACCCGCCAAATAATAATAATAATAATAATAATAATAATAATAATAATAATAATAATAATAATAAAACGCATAACAAAAAATATCTTTTAAAATTTATGACGTCATCACACACTATGCCTCAATGCAAAAAGGCGTGAAAGCATATGTAACGTGTTCTAAAATGCCTCCAGTCTTGAAGAAAACGAAGTAAAAAGCCTTATTGGTACTTTTTTAATCGAATAATGAAGATTCTACCCTATCACCTAAAAATAGGTGATATAATTTAAAAGATTAAGCATTAAGGAAAAAGTACAGCAACGTTTATCAAAATGACACTTTTTTTCACAAAAGTTACTGATATTTGGCAGGGGCCTATTTTTAAAAAACTCACAAGGAAGGGTCACGCAGCGGCTCCGCTGAGATCCGAATGAGACAATTGTGTTTGCATTTGATATGTTATAATTAGACGAATCCCAAAGTTATACGTGCCACCGAGCGGAATATCGTGAGTTACAACATATTTTGTAATGTAAAAGTTACGAAAAAATGACATTGTAAAATAATTTGAAACGGGCCATTTGTTCGGAAACGATTGGATAAATGGAAAACTCGGTGAACACGTGTCCCATAATTTTCAAGGGAGTACTTCTGGGGCTAAAAATTTTTGCCCCAGGGTCCTCTGTAGGGTCCCAGACGGGGTCCAACTCAAAAGTTTCAAATGGCAAGGGGGGTTAAGTCGCACATCGTTTGAAAGCTGTTGTTAAATGAAAGAAGATGGAGCAAGTCTCGACTCTCTACGACAACTCTGTGCAAAATGGCGGAGGGTCAAAATGTAAACAAAAACTTAATCGAAAATTGCATGGCCACCCCTATAAATCGGAAACGGTGAGACAAATGTGAAAACAGGAAAGGACGTGTGGTATTACTTCCAAAGTACAACGATTTAAGTTAAAACGTCTTGTTCTAGGGCCCTCACAGGGTCCCAGGTGGGGTCCAACTCATAAGTGTCAACCGGCAAGGGGGGTTAAGTAGCACATCGTTTGAAAGCTGTTGTTAAATGAAAGAAGATGGAGGAAGTCTCGACTCTCTACGACAACTCTGTGCAAAATGGCGGAGGGTCAAAATGTAAACAAAAGCTAAATTGAAAAATCTATGGCCACCTTGAATCCAAGATGGCCGCTTAAAACCTATGTCGAAAGTATAGGCATACCAAACTGCTGAAGCTAGGAAAGCTAAATTTGGTATGAATGCTGATCAGGAAAAATAAGTGACAAGAGGATACGAAATATTCAAAAAGTGACATCTTGTGTTCAAAATGCCACACTATTTATCGAACCATGTCCAGCTCAAACCACTGGAATTGGAGAAGCGAAATGTGGTATTTACGTTTATGGTCAATAGTAGATATCCAGAAAATATCAAAGAGGTATCATCTATAATCCATTATGTCTGCCAGCGTGAAAAATGAGTTTGTATATAAATATGTTATTTGGAGTATTATGACCAAACCAACAAACTTTGACGCAGCTCGATGTACTGGAGTGATTTGCACGTGGTTGGTACTGCTCGCCAATCTTGTAAATGAATGTTTTGTTTTATATCTAGTATTGCTTGAAACATTGTGATCAAACCAACTAGTGGCATACAAATATAACCATCACGAATACGTTACAATAGAGCTCTCAACCTAACTGGTGCAGCAAGTCCTTTATGTATTAACTACTTATGAGAAAATTAGAAAAGTCCCGAAGATATTCAACTTTTGTTTAGCATTATGAATAGAAAGTCAGAGTTATGTGTTCATTGCATATTCATTATTTTCACGTAAATGATATCGAAAGAACCGTGACGATCGTACATTAGGAACAAAACATATATGTGTTATTACGGAATGAAATAATAGTTGAAGTGAATCGAAATTCAGTTGTTCTTTAATATTCCTATTGTTTCTAAATACATAATAGAGAAAAGTGGAAATTTACATTTGTCCTGTTATGAATGTACACAATAGCAAAATGATATTGAACAGATACAAAATGTAATGCAACCGGCAAGACTTAATATAGAATACCCAAAATTGTACAAATGAAACAAATATCATAGGATATTGTACTTAACAACTGAATATCTATGTTTAACATATCTATGTAAGTGAAGCAGTGCAAAAGGTGTGCAAACATGCAAGCAAAGTGTGATTGAGGCAAAAACATTTGTTACAATGAGCACATTTCATGAAAGCTGGCGTTTGACAATTGTCCATAGCACAATTGTCTAGCAATCCAGCTTCAAAACAATACTCCAGAGGCGTTACGAACTCTTCTGGCTTGTCATCAACATAACCACTTGCGAAAAACGCATACTTTATCATGTTTTTAAATCTGTCCGCCATGAACTGATAATGTACGAAAGACTGAAGCCGAAGAAAATGATCTCTATGCCACAAATTGATATCAAATTGTGTGAGAACGGTATCTGTGATGAATCGTACCATATTCTTATAAGGTCTGAAAAGGTAAACATCTGTTGGTTGAGTACGTCCTGTACACTTAGGTGGTATCAATTCTTTGATAAGTTCCACACCTGCAGGAACAGTAGAGTTATATAGGTCAGAATCCTTATTGGATGTCCACGAATCAACTAGTAGTAGAACTTGCTTTTTACCCTGCAAATCTGCCATAAGACATCCGTTAAGAAAACAGTAAGGTCATTCTTTGACATGTTTGCAGATTTACCAGCAAAGGCTTTGATGTTAGGTAAATCGATTTGAAAATTGGCAGGAAATTCTCCAGTTGGTTCTGGAACAAGAACGTACATATGTGGTAATAATGTTCCATCCATCGAAATACTTGGCATGATCATGTACGAATGGGTAGTTGCAGTTTGGTATGCCTATACTTTCGACATAGGTTTTAAGCGGCCATCTTGGATTCAAGGTGGCCATAGATTTTTCAATTTAGCTTTTGTTTACATTTTGACCCTCCGCCATTTTGCACAGGGTTGTCGTAGAGAGTCGAGACTTCCTCCATCTTCTTTCATTTAACAACAGCTTTCAAACGATGTGCTACTTAACCCCCCTTGCCGGTTGACACTTATGAGTTGGACCCCACCTGGGACCCTGTGAGGGTCCTAGAACAAGACGTTTTAACTTAAATCGTTGTACTTTGGAAGTAATACCACACGTCCTTTCCTGTTTTCACATTTGTCTCACCGTTTCCGATTTATAGGGGTGGCCATGCAATTTTCGATTAAGTTTTTGTTTACATTTTGACCCTCCGCCATTTTGCACAGAGTTGTCGTAGAGAGTCGAGACTTGCTCCAACTTCTTTTATTTAACAACAGCTTTCAAACGATGTGTGACTTAACCCCCCTTGCCATTTGAAACTTTTGAGTTGGACCCCGTCTGGGACCCTACAGAGGACCCTGGGGCAAAAATTTTTAGCCCCAGAAGTACTCCCTTGAAAATTATGGGACACGTGTTCACCGAGTTTTCCATTTATCCAATCGTTTCCGAACAAATGGCCCGTTTCAAATTATTTTACAATGTCATTTTTTCGTAACTTTTACATTACAAAATATGTTGTAACTCACGATATTCCGCTCGGTGGCACGTATAACTTTGGGATTCGTCTAATTATAACATATCAAATGCAAACACAATTGTCTCATTCGGATCTCAGCGGAGCCGCTGCGTGACCCTTCCTTGTCAGAACTAGCTTGTGACGAAATACATAAATTTCGCCTAAAGTTATAAAATTAACAAAAAAAATGGAGAGGGGATAGGACCCCTCTAAATACGCCCTATTATCTAGGAACAAACAAACAGACACGCACAAAAAAGAATTTTCGTCATGCCGATGGTGATTTCCCCGTTGGAATAGTTAATGATTTTGAAACCCAAACCCAATGTTACGAAAAGAAGGCAGGATAACTCCGTTACCTGTTCAAAACGGGATTTTCCCTAATCATACTCTGCATGACACTTGTTTTCATACTATACTGTACATTTGAGTCTCATTGTATTTTGATTATTAACTTCCATAATCGAAACAACAGATCAGAAACGGGATTTTACTTATTTTTACTTTAAATTAATTTATTTAGGAATTCGATTTAAACCAACGATTTTTATTTAAAAAATCAAGTGATTTAAATCTTGATTTAAATCGTGATTTAAATCAGACTGATTTAAATCAATCCACCCTGGCTCTAACAGTGACAAACATACTCCTAACAGTGACATACATACTCCTAACAGTGACATAATACTCCTAACAGTGACATAATACTCCTAACAGTGACATACATACTCCTAACAGTGACAAACATATTCCTAACAGTGACAAACATATCAGTGACAAATATACTCCTATCAGTGACAAAAATACTTCTAACAGTGACAAATGTTCTTCTGACAGTGACAAACATACTCCTATCAGTGATAAACGTTCTTTTGATAGTGATACACATACTCCTAGTAGTGACATACGTACTCGTAACAGTGACACTCATACTCCTAACGATAGTATTTGTAATACTGTAGGCGTAAGGAAGATAAAACAAGGAAATTGAAAGCTGTGTCAAACCAATCTAGATATTGCATAGAAAAACTAGTGAGTCATTCATTCTCTTTACTTTGGTTCAATGAAACCAGAAGCGTGGCTGAAATATCCCATCTAAACTGATGTAGTTAGAGAGAGAGATCCTTCGCACGACACTGCATTTTCCAGAACTGTTTCTAATGCTCGAGAGAAAACTTGTTGTTGTTGAAGTGCAAGCAAGTGTAAACCGAAACGGAAGCAAAATTTCTAAGTGCTTTTAAACACTGCCGTTGCAAAACTTTACTGGCGTGGGTGATGGTGCATTTCTTTGGTAAAAACCGTTCTGTCTCTCTCGTTCACTAGTGAAGTTTTTCCGCTATGAATTTAGATGTCATGCCGGCTGGCACTATACCGTACGGTAGACCAGAACCAAAGAAAGAAAAAGAAGAAATAGCAGAGTGTTAGCAATGAAAATAACAGAGCATAAACCTTTGTTGTTTGCTCTTTATTCCCGTATTTCACTCCATAACAGTTCACTAAGAGAACAACACCGTAAATTTGACCTGTAATAGAAGACCCAATGCTATTTTTCAGCTCAATATACTCGTATATTAGTTCTTAACCCTTCAAGTATACACTAGGATCAGTACAGACTGATGGACGAAACTTAGTTCACTTTTTATCAGTTCCGATTCACCACTACCATCACCACCACCATTATCGCCACATGCAATCTGCCATTATTGGAGACCACTTGTCACAAACGAACAAACTTCCGTGCACCACGATCTTCACTTTGAACTTTTCTGTTTTAGTTTCGTTCATAGTCTCTTTTGCACTCTCCCTTCTTTCCCTTCCACCGTACCTTTTTTGCACATCCTTCATAATACAGTTCATTCTCAGCCTATGTCCCAATCAGTTTCTTTTCCTCTTCAAGATTACATCTGAAATTGTTGACTACTTCTAACAGTTTCTCATTCACTTTCAAGTTCGTCCCACCTAATTTGCTTTATTATTCTCAACACTCACATCTCGAAAACCAACCAGTGTTTTTCCATTGCATTTTCGTAATGTCCATGTTTTTAACTCATATTCCACACACAATATTTTTATGAGGTTAACTCTATACTCAACGACCCTGGTGCATGGTGTCCCTGGTTCGATCCCAGCTCACGCCAAGTGAACTTTGTGGTGAATAAACACCCTGTGCGTGGGTTTCCTCGGGGTTCTTCCGTTTCCTCCCACTTTCTTCATTCCACCATTTCACTCATCTTTCATCATTCACCGTCTCCTTTAGCCTAATCGGCATAAACGTGGCACGTAAAACTCAGAGATTTCATTTCATTTTTGCATTTCCAGCTGGGGGAATAGTAGTCAGCGACTCTATACTAAACCATAAATGTTACAATTTCTAGCTTTAGTTTCGGTATGATAGCAGGAAATAATACTTTCGACAAAGTAGATACTTCCAAATGTCTAAGATCAATATTAACAGACCAAAACCATATACACGAAGAAATTAAATGTCGACTAAAAGCAGGGATTTCGTGCTTTTATTCAGTTCAAAATCTGTTGTTGTCGCGAATTCCGTCGATAAATTTGGTGCTTAAAAATATGCATAAAACGATAATCGTGCCTGTTATCCTGAATGATTGCGAAACAAGTCACTTACTCTGAGGGAGGAATGTAGGCTTCAAAGTATTTGAGAATATGGACTCAAGAGCTACGGGCATGGAGAATGGCGAAAAACTTCATATCGACAAATTGCATAATTTATACCGTATACCAAGCATTGTTAGGGTCATCAAGTTTAGGAGGCTCAGGTCGGCAGGTCATGTAGCCATAATGGAAGAAAGCTTTTAAAGTTTTAGCTGGAAATTCAATCAGAAAACGACCATTAGGAAGACCTAGGTGCAGATAGAACTACAATATTAAGATGAATCTCACAGAAACAGGAGTGTAAAGTGGAAACTGGATCCAGTTGCGTAAAGACAGAAGTCAATGGAAACTTTTGTGAAAGCAGCATTGAACATCCGGGTTCCATAGGCCATAGAGTTAGTTAGTTAGTTAGCAGGAAATTGTTTTCTTATATGCATTCAGCTTTCCTAGAACAGATTTCATTTCAGACCTTACCTTTCTATTAACACCGGAAGTGGTTGATGTACTAGTTCCGTTTTCAATTTTGAGTTGTGTAGTTTCAGTAGTTTTCTAATGTGGAACAAAAGTCACGTTTTACTCAATATTCTCGTATTTTTCCTGTATTTTTTAATTGTCGTGTGTGTTTACATAACTTAATCAGTGATCACTATTTTTTACTCTTTTTTTATGAATTTTCTTATTACGTCAAAAAGTTACCATAGATTATGTATACACACAGACATCCCCGTTGGTCTAGTGGCTAGCGTGATCACAACTTTGGTGTAAGCGGTACTGTGTTCTATTTCCTGCGCGAGAGGCTTGAAGTTTGATCACATTAGTGGTTTGGATTCCACCGTAAGCCGTTGGTTCACTTCATAAATAGCCAAGAGATGCTATTTTATTAAAACACACAAATACAAATAAAAAAATCACGAACGCAGGGCAGTGACGACGCGAGCTTTAATTTTTGGGGGTGGTGTCGGAAACGTAGGAACAGGAAAAATTTGTGGGGGCAGATATATTTCTGTACGCCGAAAAGGTTAACCTTATATATTACTTGATCTACATTACAAATAAACGTGTCTGGGGAAGGGGCAGACCCACGGAAAGGCGCTCAGCTCCCTTGCCCTCTCTCTAGCATTGCAACTCCGATCTTGCATCGTTTGGCCTAATCCACGTTTTGCCTAACCAATTATTTGACTTTCATGACAGATAAATCATAAGAGTTGTGTCCGCCATTTTAGGCGAATAAGGACCCTCATTTGGCCTAATCTTTATTTTGGCTAAAATGGCGGACTACAAAGAAATCTGCGAAATAAAACTGGAGGGAAATTTCGAAAGGATATTCCCTACTATGTGAAGAACTGCGAAATATTTTATTTCCCCATAAGTAATTTGTAATACGAGTATTTGCTTTTGAAAAAATGTTTCGACAGTTGTGTGACGGTTATTTTTCCTTTCTTTTTTGAGAACATTAACATTAGATATACTTTTCATTTAAATTTAATGCCCTCACAGCGTATGTAGTGGCTATATTTGAGATGAGAAAAAACAAGAAGTTACACGTAGTTTATTCCCCTATTATTAATTTCGTTTAAAGGTAAGTGCTTTTCAAAAATAACTTTGTAGTTTGCAGTTTGTTTCCAAATATCTGATATTATCAGATTATACTGGTAATTGGTATCTTAAAGGAAATTTACTTTGTGTGAATATAAACGGAAATATTTGGATTTTATATTTCTGTTCGTTTCGTTCTTATGTAGATGCAGAAGTTATTTTATTGTACATCTTTCAGAGAATTTCATTCCAGTTTCAGTGCTTCTTTTATGTATTGTAATAAAACCTTTAATGCATTATAAGGGATCCTATTGTGATTCTATATGTATCTTTAGTTCACATAAATTTGTAAACATTTCGAGCTAGATCTGATAAAAAAAAAAAAAAAAAAAAACAACCTAAATTTGCTCATAACAATGGACAACTGTAACATTGAAATGAATGATTTATGACAGTGAGTTGAAGTTCCACATTTTCTTTATTGTCCGCCATTTTAGGCGTAACGAGGATTAGGCCAAACGTGGATTCTCTTTTCACCTAAGATGGCGAACAAAAATCTTATTTATCTGCCATAAAAGTGTCAGTAACTTGTTAGGCGAAACATGGCGACCCGGTAACTGTTGAAGAGACAACTCAATCATATGCAGAAAACCAAAAGAAAAAGAAAAATATTCCCTTTGGCACAAAGAATGATCTCTCCCCCCCCCAAAGTTTCTTGTTCCTTTGTAGTACGTAACAATATTACAATCATAGGAACATTCCAATACAAATATATTGATTAATTTGTACGCGTGTGTGTTGGCGACATATTGACATTTCTTCATTCTGTCACATTAAAATAATAATAAAAAAAAAGGAAATGGTGTTTTCTTTTTGTTTCACTTTTTGTCTTTTGGATTTGTGACAGCCCTGAAAAATGGAGACTATCTTGTAATCTAATTATATATCGATTTTCAATGTTTCCTTCGATACGATTTTGTCTCGTTATATATGGAAATGTAGGTTGTTGCGCAAAATGTGCGTTCAGCTTCCTCACATAAATATTTCACATTAATGTACACCAATTTGCGATTATTATTATTATTATTATTATTATTATTATTATTATTATTATTATTATTATTATTATTATTATTATTATTATTATTATTTAAATCTAGCGACTGTTTTGCAAACTTGGTAAACTTCATTGAGGTATGCAAGGGGATACGGTGACTCGGCGATAGAGCGCTTAGAACCCAGGTTATCTAAGCTTATGGGGTCAACTTTGTGTTCTTAGGTCTTCTCGAGGTTCTTCCGTTTCCTTCCACGTTGTCATCCGACTAATTCTTCCATAATTATTCACTTTTCAGTAATCATCCGTATCCTTTAGCCCAGTAGTGCTTTTTTTTTTTTTTAACAACCGAACGCGCACATCATTGCGACACACTTTTTGATTTTGTAATTAATACAGTGAAACCTCTACTAACGGACACCTCTATAAAGCGGACACCTCCAGTAACGAACACATTTTGTAATCCGTACACACTGTAATAGGAAAAAAATAACATATTGGCAAACCTCTCTAAAGCGGACACTCTAGTACGGACTTGGACAGTCTTTTCTGTCCTTTATAGGTATTATTTACCTCTGTATTACGGACACTTTCTCTAGAAACAAGTTGAAAAGTACTGTAAAAATACATTTTTAGTAATTCATACATGTGTCACCATTTTTCTTCCTCAACTGTCTGCTCAGCAACCCAGACGAAGCTTCTCTGTTTAACATGTCCTTTGCTTGCATTCCACTCCCACCTAACCTGTTTTAGACACAACAGTGATTGACAGTTGCCCTCCGTTTGGGATGACACTTTATTCTATTGTCCCGCTGGAATCTCTAACCAAGCAAAAGACAAATTTGATATATATATATATATATATATATATATATATATATATATATATATATATATATATATTTTGCCCGTGAGTGCGCATATTGTCTCAAAAACGTAATAAATAGTGATAAGTGTAAAGTACAGAGAATTATAACTTATTTCCATGTTGAGACTCGAGCATGGAGTATTGGATGGCGGAAGATAATGCAGGTACAGTAATATTTTGGTAATATGCAAAAATATATTTTTTTTCTAATTGCATATTACATTGTTTACTAATTTACGTAAGAAAATATTGAAACCTCTCTAAGGCGGACACCTCTCTATAGCGGACAATTTTTGATTCCCCACGGCTGTCCGCTTTAGAGAGGTTTCACTGTAATAGTAATAAATTTCAATACTTTAAGACAAAAAGTTTCTAGAAAGTAGTGACTATGTACTTTTGAGCATGGTTGTTGCCACTGGAGGCGTACAATCTGTTTCAAAATTGATTTTAACTAATTACGAGGAGTGATCAGAAAGTAAAGTTACAAAACATGAAGTGAAATGTGTATATATTATTTCATCCAACAGATAGTAGGTTATTTTTCGACAAAGTCTTCATATCAGTTGAGACACTTGTCGCATCGTAGGATGAGTTTGAAGATTTTTTCCTCGTAAAAATCCTGTCCTTGCGTGTTCATCCACGTTGTCACGAAGTGTTTCACCTCCTCGTCTGAGACGAAGTAACAGCCTCCTAGGTACTCCTTCAAGTATGGGAACATGTGAAATTCTGCCATCAGATGCCGTAAGTTAATTCTCCTGTTCCCATGAATTACTCTTCCACGCGAGCTGTGTTCAAATCAGTTGATGCTGTGCCAGGAGCGTCATTTCAGATTTTGCTTAGGGGGGAAAGACCGCTTGATTTAAGTAAAATTTCTCGTTTTTCACTGATTTACCATTATTTTTTTTTTGATGAAATCTATATAAATCTTAAACCCAGGGGGCAATTGCCCCTCCCTGCCCCCCTAAATGACGCCCCTGTGCCGTGCTGGTTCGGCCATTGCGCTCCTCGTCGGTGCCGTTTACTCTACTAGTCGCAAACTTTCGACACCATTCTGCGCAGGGATAAAAGTCGATCTGAAAAGGTAGGGGGACGCATGACGTCACACCGTCCCGCATGCATATCTTTGCTCATAATGTTTTTTTTCGTTTTTTTAAGGAAGTGGGAGGACACCATAGATATTTTTGCAAGTGGGGTAGCGACGCCCACCGCATTCTCCCTAATTTTTACTCATGATTCTGCGGCATGCAGACGAGACATTACAGTCTCTTCCTAAACCTCTACCAGCTGCCTGTGAATTTTAACCACGTTGTCACAAAGTGTTTCACCTCGTCGTCTGAAGCTGCTGGTTACTCCTCGTTCCTCTATAATAGACGAAAACTGTAGAAATATCGACATTATTGTAACCTTAGTTGTTGATCCTCGTATGCGTAACTTGTTTTTCTTTAAATGCTTCATGATTTTTAAATTCTAAACTTTCGCGACACACTCTATGAGGCTCCGTGACACACCATTTGGGGACGATTGCTTTGGCACGTTAATTTCCTTACATTATATATATATATATATATATATATATATATATATATATATATATATAATGTATGTGTGTGTGTGTGTGTATGTATGTATGTATGTATGTACGCATATATACAGGGTGTTTCAAAACAACACCGACAACGTTTGGAAGGTGGTTCTTGACACAAAGATAAGACAAAAAGTATAGACCAACCTGGGTGCTTCCTTTCAGAGTTATAAGCTGCCGAAAAATTAACTTTAAAGATCCATAGTTCCAAAACTATGGGAACTACCGGGTCAATTGGGTCAGGACTCCACTTAGTAACTAATATGTGCGCTATCCAAAAATACATGTTTCAGAATCCTAAGGTACTCACGCAACAATTTTTATGAAGGGAGTTTTATAATTTGAAGTACTCACCAACTGCCTGTATAAAAATCGTTGCGGAAGCAGGGTTCTGAAACTTGGATATATTTGGATAGGGCACATACTAGTTCCTAAGTGAACTCGTGACCCGACTACGGTAGGTCTCATAGTTTTTGGAGCTATGGACCTTTAAAGTTGATTTTTTTTTTCATGTTTTCGGAGCCCATAACTCCGAAAGGAAGCATTTGTGCACCCAGGTTGAGCTATACTTTTTGTCTTATTTTGGTGTCAGGAATCGTCTTCCAAACGTTGTCGGTGGTGTTCTGAAACACTCTGTATATATGGATGGTTAGATAGATATAATTTTACTCGTAGGTGAAAGATAATTTACTTCTTCCAGTTGCTATCTTTCACACACCGTATTTTATGTTGGTGTGTGTCCACAGCCACACACACACAGCTTGGATGAAAATCCTATGGAAGATCGGTTGGAAGAGAGGAGGGAAGACTGTGGAAGCTTTCATTACAGTAGCCTCGTAAAACTTAGAAGCGAAATCCTACTTAAGCCCTTTTTCTTTGTTTCTCTCTCTCTCTCTCTCTCTGCGCACACAGCCCTTGCTCTGAGCACAATCAGAGCTTCCTCTAAATCTTTCTCATCTGTTCTATGTCATATAAGCCGCCACAAGATCTATATAATATCAATTTTGTATCACCTATATGGTGGTGGTCAGCTAAAAATGAAAAATTAAATCATGGTATTCCCAAAGATATTAAACTAACGTTTAGTGTTTTTTTTTTTTTTTTTTTTAATTTGTGTCTTTTCTTTATTTAATTTGTTTTCTTTAGGTGAAAGAAAATATATAGTTTCATTTTAGGTTAAAATAAATTGGAAATTATTACTTCCATTCATGTTACATTTCACACTAATGGGAGTTTTTCGATTAGATTTCCAGTCAGAACTTTGAAGAGTGTTCGTACTTGCTTCCATTCTTGGCTGCATGATCTGCCCACCTGAGCCTCCTAGACTTGATAACCCTAATGATGTTTGTTATAGGGTATAAATTGTGTGGTTCCTCGTTCTGAAGTTCCCGTCATTCCCCATTCCCGTTCCTCTTGGGTCCGAATATTCGTATCAGAATCTTGTTTTCAAATACTTTCAGTCTATGTTCTTCCCTCAGAGTAAGCGACCATGTTTCGCAACCATACAGCACAAGAAGCATGAGTATCATTTTCTATATATTTTAAGCTTCAAATTTCTCGACAGAATTCGCGATGACAAAAGATGTTGAACTAAATAGTAACACGAATTCCCTAATTTTAGTTTATATTTAATTTCTTCGTGGATATGATTGTATTCTATTAATATTGGACCTAAATATTTTAAAATATCCACTTTGTCCAAAGAATTATTTGACACTTTGATGCAAACATAATTTCAAGTATTTACGATCCCGACGAACTTCCATGTATTTAAATTTACTTCTAAACCCATGTCCCTGCAAGCGTTTAACAAGCTGTTTATTATTTATTTATTTATTTATTTATTTATTTATTAGTTTGACTACTAACCAACATGGGATTAGACAAATTGTAATGCTCAAATCTAAATATGGTTAAAACCCTTCTGGTGGGGTGGGGTGATCGGATGAATCAAAATCAAAATGCTCTTTCGGTCAAAAGTTATATATATAAAGTAGTATAGTTTCTTTAAATATATTTGACTAAAATTTGGGGATACGCGTCCCCCGACTCGCGCTAACGACGCCCATGTGTTAACTATCATGAGTATCCCTTTTGAAAGTTGAACTTTATAAAGTGTAAGTTGCAGTTAAATCGTCATAATATACGTATTACTGTAGAAATATACACAAAATATGATGCTCAAATATAGATGTAATTAAAACCCTTGTTCTATTTTGTAGAGGTGCCGATTTCTCTGTAACTTTGAGGGGCCCCTTGGTTGCAGATAAGGTCTGAGAAGGATTTTGAGGAGGATTTTGAGAGAAATTCAAATTATGCCAAATATTGTATATTCATAAAAATACATACAAGAATAAAAAATACATATTCATAAAACTACATGGTGGGCTCATATGAGCATTGGGGGACCGGGCCCCCTCGGCCCTCCAGGATCGGCGCCCTTGATTACATTGAAACAATACAATTTACTGTAGTTTTTTTTTTATCACTAAAACATCCACTATCATCTATTGGTAGTTAAATGGAGCTCTAACCTAAGTTTACTGTTAAGAGATTGACTTCTAGGTCCTGTTGCTGTGTCAGTCTTGCCATTAAAAAAAAAAAAAAAAAAAAAAAAAAAAAGACTTACACCACTCTAATTTTAACCTGTTCAATTAGTAGTAGTGCCTCAGCATCAAGAGACAATTGAGGAGTTGATTGCCGTAAGAGATTGTGAATTATAGACCAAGAACGAATTCTACAATGTTATTAATGTTTAACGGAAGGACCAAAATGTCCAAAAATTGGACATATAGCAATCTTATTGTGCTGAAGAAAGTGGTGTGTGTGTAAGTTCAAAACCTCATGCATAATTTTTGAGAAAATGAAAAAAAAGCTTAATTTCTTTGTACCCCCTCCCCCGAAAAAATGATGCTGAGTGACAAGAGTGACACTTGTTGAGATAAAGTTGATGTTCTTATTAATTCTTCTGCGACATTAGTAAGTCAACAACACATAGTGTGGTTAACGGCATACATTCCAAAATTATCATTATTGTTGACTCCTTAATTTTAATTTCTGTTTAACGAAAATATGGTCCAAAGGTAAGACATATATTGGTCGATAAACCACATTAAGCTGATCAAAATAACATGCCTGACGGTTAATTCTCATGCGCAATTTTCGAGAAAATCGATAAAAAACGAACTTTTATAACAAAATGTGTACCAGTAATAATTGGCAATTTTTATTTTGCTGGAAGAAATTTTCGTTTTTATTTATGGACTTTCAATGTAGCAACCACGGGAGTCCACCAGGTCCGAACTCCTTCCCTTGAAACTTCCTAACTCAACCTACATTTGTACACTTTTTCAATTAAACTGTACTTGTTTAACAGGGAAACGATTGATGTAGCATGAAAATTTGATCTTACACTTCATCTGTACCAAGGGCGCCCATGTTGTGATTTGCAAGCGGGGCCAAATATAAGCGACGTGTAATATGCCATTACAGTCTAATGATATTATGTTTTTAATAGGAGGGTGCCCGAAATTTTTTGCACCGACTGTACTTGATGTTTAACAAAAAAATTTCTGGCTGTTCATATAATTCGTAATATTGTTCATTATTCTATTTCAATTAACATGGAAAACTGTAAAAAAAAAAAAAAAAAAATCATTACGGATTATAGTTTTGGGAATCAATATCTTTATTTATATTTTAAATTAGTTATAAGTCTTGTATATGTATATGTAAATGGATTATTACAATTCTTACGGTGTCAGTGCTATCCGAAAATATAGATCCACTATTGGACGGAACTTTTAGATCAAATAACCAATCTAAAATTCGACAGAATTCTCAGGACCACCCTTCACCTCTCTTTTAGATACCTAGGTCCTTCTAAAATCTAGTTTAATCCAGATTTTACCAAATTTTATTCGTTTCAAAGCCCCACCGCCAAAATGCTTAGTTTTGATTGGCTGATAAACCCACGCTATGATATTAGGGCGCAATTATTCCATTCCACGCCGGAAAGTGCTACTGAAGACACTGGTTTTTGTTCGTCTAACTTAAAAGTCGAAAGGAGTGAGAGAAACTACAAACAAGGTAATATTTGGGAGTTTTTTAACCTCTAAAATCTCTGGAAGTCTCGAGGAGCCATGAACTCTTAAATTCCATAGTAAAACTGGTTTAAAAAAAGCTGAAATAGGAGGTGCAGATATAGATAGTGATGGACAGGCTCCACGAAGTGCATCAGTTTGCTAGTGGTTCTTAAATATCCACAGACAGTTTCGGAAGAGTAGTGTTTTCCCCTTAAAATATTTTTATCCTTAAAGTTATTTCCTTTCGAGTTACGTAAGACCTGTCCATATATAGATTTGTTAATGTAGGTAGCGAGTGATTTTTTTTTTAGCATACATGGCGGTATTTAATTTTGTTGTAGTTAGAATAGTAATCACAATGTACGTGTAAATTTACAGTAAGGGCTCCTATCTGACTCCCAAATTGGGAGTACGGCTTCCAGCGGGATGAGTTGAACATTTAGTTTGTTTCCGGGTTCCTGCCCCTTCAGGGCAGGGGTCCTATTGTTAGCTAATACTTCGATACGTCCCCTCGGGGGCATTGATTAAACACTTAAGAATGTGATTCAGTGAAAACAAGGGCCAGTTGGCCCTGTCCCTTTCTTTCCTTTTCCTTTCGAGCCGATTTAAAATGGTAAAATATGAATGTTTTCTGTGTATATTTATTAGTATAACATGTATTAATGATAGTGACGAGTGGTGTGTATTGGCATGATGTGTCTTGTAGTTTAAGTAGTATGTGTATATTTGTACTGTAGTATCAGTGGTAGTGGTAGTTAAGTGATGAAAGAGTGTGTGAGATAATTAAATACGGACAGTGTAGTATTTACTATGCGATAAATTTTTATTACTCCGTCATTAAGTGAACGTAATATAGTATAATAATTCCGTGTACAAGGTCACATTCCGTTGTTCAAGGGTTGATTATATCGTCGCTAGCCCTAGTGTCAAAAGTCAGTACTAACCGCCATTCTTCCGTCGAGGTGCTTAGTGATTTAGTTTTCATGAAATTGACCTTTCTTTCCGAAATAAAACCTAGAAGGTATAATTCACAGCCCATATGAATGTACAGTTAGGTCAAGTGACCCAAAATTAATATATTCTGAAAGTTTCAACATTCTGCATAGTCTAGAAATCGAGATATTTAAGTAAATAAACAATACGTAAATTTTTAACAGAAGTCGGGCGATATGATGCTAGTTCTTCGCTTTGAAATTATATTAGATGTTCATTTTTCTTCGTGGCTGCAGAAGTTTATTGTTGCTGCAGAATTTCATAAACATTAAACATTATCGCAGATAATTCTATTTTCAGTGAACATACGTAGGATTTTTTTTCTTTCTTCTTAATAAAGCTACCAGGTATTACGTAGTATTGTGTGTGTGGGATGAAAGAGTCTTGGGTTCGAGTGAGGTTGTCGTGCGGTGATCGGAATGGGAAATGTTTGTAGTGACTATAGATTTTAAAGTGTTATGATGAAATGTGTATATAGGCTGGGCGTAGATAGAGGAAACAGGGTGTTTGTGAAATATAGCGACGTAGTAAATGAAAAGATAATGATATGAATATTATATGAATATTAATAAGTATATGAATATTGTAGTAAATGAATATAGAAGATAGAACGCCCATATAGTTAAATATATATAGTAGCCCAGTGAATACTTCGCCGCGTGTTGATATATAGATATCGAATAGATACGTGTAACTACAAACATCTCAGGTTCTGACCCCTGCACCATGATATCACGCGGGCCGGAGGGCGATATATAGTCGGACTATGGTAATACTTTGTAGTTTAATGTGTTATAGTAATAATCAACCATAGTAATACCATCTGATAGAAGGGGTAGCATCATATAATCGTTGACTAGACATATTGAATAATAAATTATGAAAAGACAATAGTAGTTATACAACAGGGCTGTAGTGAATTATATTTTCTGGTCGGTTTTAAAATAGAATATCCTGCTCCGTGAGATTTTTTTTCTTTTTCCCACGTTACCTACTCGGGCTAGCTTACAATGTTTATGGAGGCGACAGCTCTGATAGGGTTACAGAATCAAAACAATTAATTATTGAAATCTATTATAGCGTACCCGGATGTCGACCCCTAGTCCCTTTAAGTATTTTCATTTCTTTTCTTAGTTTAATTAGACGAGGAAAATTAACGACATCCCAGACCGTGGCGTGTCTGCGCAGGGTAGCTATCGGTGAGGTTTGGCAATAGAAATCACCGATCCACAATTCAGTTTATTTAATTTTTTTTATTTCGGCAAATCATTAGTTAGGGATATCTTAGATAATACTTCTATTCTAGTTTCATTACTGTCCTCGAACCTTCTTAGTTTTTCTAAGGGGTCGAATATTTTTTTTTACTTAGAGATTTCAAAATTGGGGACGCAGTTACCTGGTCCCTTTTCCCCTCTCCTTTTATCCTGCTGGTCTGGGCCGGATACGGGGATCGGATTTCAATCTTACAAGCAAACTCTTGTGGGATTGGGATCTGATGGACACAGAACTTGCATCCTTGGCAGCAGGGCGCCCCTTGAGTCTACGTATTTGAGTAGACCACCCTTTTTGGCATGTTAAGAATATTTTGGCTATGGATTTTGTTGAGAGCGAAATTCGACTTCTATCTTTGTAGCGTTAGTTATTTCTCACTTAAGTCTTTGGTGCCCCTATTCTTCGTCTTCCTTCTTCTCTATCTCTCTCTCTGTCTTCATTTCTTCAAGTTTTTTTTAATTTTCAACCTCCCCCCCCCCAAGATTTTGAACTTGTTACTTACGATATATTTAACGTACAACTCTGATCTGAAATTACCAGCTGAGACGTTGCAAGACACGATTCATGAATGGAGTAGATAATGATCGGGTCCTCCATCACATTTTGACCTATCGCTGAAATGAACAAAGACTTAGTATTTGACGACACTTCGATTACGTTCTTTCACCGTCGTTCCTCTTAAGTTTTTTTTAATCCATTGGTCACTTTCTTTTGGTGTTGGTTTTCGATTACTTTGTAGTTAACCTGGGCCCAGAAATTGTATGTTGGTTTATCTAGTTATATCTTTAGAAATGCTCTGTGTTACGTGCCTGCCTTCCAAAGTTTTTTTTTCATTATTTAAGCACGAATTGAATATATAAAAGTGAAAAAATTTATAGATGCGCGGTATCAGGTAGAAAAGCGATTTTCTTTTTCATATGTAATGTCGGAAGTCATTTGTTTTGGGACAATGTTTGCAACCTTGTAAAATTTTTATTATTGGGGTGATTAATTTAAATGTGTGCGCATTTATTGAATATAAATATATATATAGAGAGAAATGAATACGTCGAGATGTATATGTACTTAGTATGTGAATATGATTTTAAAGTAAAAGTATGATATTAAATGTATTATGAATATATGTAAGAGCGCTCGTGTCTGTCCCCCTAAACGTGTATTGGTTGCTATAGTTTGCCAGTGAGCTTTCCGACATATATAAGAATGTAGATTTTGTCAAGAATACCGCCGTCCACTCAAGTAATTTTCCTTTTCTTTTGAATAAATGTAATTAATAACCTCTGTAATTATGTAATGGCATGTATTGAAAAGTAACGGCAGGTCTAAACATAACTCACCTCATAACGCATATTATCCCTGAACTACCAACCTAAAACCATTGTGGAAAGTGTACCTTGAATCCTTCTCACCTGCATATGTATCCTGTGACTTGACCAGTTTTTTTTCTATCCTCAATTTGAACCATCATAGTCCGTACATCTGTGGAAGATCGTTTTTTTTTTAAATCCGAACCATGTATACATATATACCAAAGTGATCTAAAGGAAAGGTCTCATGACGTGTCCCAGTGTTGAATAAATAACTTAAAACTATCCAATTAATAAGTTTGGAAATGGACCGTCTAAGAGGAGAAACATCCTCTGGCGAAAGTGATTTTTCGAAATCCCTAGATGGGTATAGACGTAGCAGTGTGCGATTGCAGATATAAACTGTTACCAGTTACAAACCTAATATAGTCGAGGAATGGTTTTTGTAAACCAATAGTTATATATATATATATACATATATATACATATATATATATATATATATATATATATATATATATAGATATAGATATATATAAATACAACCTAAGTTAAATGGAGCGAAATGTTCTGGACACTACTAGTAGTGCGTGATCTGTGATTTGAACGCTCAAAATCATTAATATTTTATTACCCGATGTGAGGTAGAGACTCATATAAGTTCGGATACACCAAAAAGTTTTTTTTCTCTTTTCTTTCCTCTTTGTCCATATTTTTTTTTTTGTGAAATAAGTGTCTCCTTTGCGTATGCCGCAAATCATAATTTTGATTTAGCATGCCTAAGATACATGTAAATAATTTTTTTCTTTCTTTTTCATTTGTCAATATGATTGAATATATAAAAATTTACTAAAATATAACTCTTTGTATTCTATTGATATATAACCAAGAACTTGTGCTTTTAATATTTTCTTCATAATTATTTGTTTGTCTTTTCTTTTCACTATGGATGTAATAAATTATTTGTATCTTTGTAGTTAGTTGGTTTCCTTTAACCATATATACACTGTCCTGAGTGAGTGAGCGAGTGAATGCATGATAGATTTAACTTAAGTAATTTTAGTGATGTCATTTGTCATATTAACATCTGCAACATATGTGTCATGTTTTAATATATGTGTTAAGGTAAATAAGCTAGGTCATGAAGGACCGCTACTAATGGTTTAAATCGGCTCTAGGAGTGAAACAAAAATAGCAGGATGAGCCTAAATACGACATCTTTCTTCCAGGAAGTTGAAATTCTTATTGATACGATACATAAATTTATATTGAGTTTATAAGTCTGATTTTTTTTTTCTTGGCTAATTCATATGTGTGGTCGATCCTAGAGAACAGAGTCCAGATGCTGGATGGTAATCAATTACCGGTTGGAATAACAGTACAAAGAATTAAATTTCACTTTTCTCATTCCCAGGTCTAGGTCTGGGCAACCCCACGATCGTGGTGCCTGGAGCTAGGTCTGGGTGGTATGAGGGAACATGTGTCTATTTCGAAGCATTCCAAAATTGATTAGTCGTTAATAACATTTAGAATGATTCATCTTTCAACGACTTTCCCGACCTTTTACTATATTTCCGGAATTATCCAGTAATCTGTTTCTTATTAAAATACCCTATTTCTTTTCTTTCTTCTTTTCCTACCTCCTTCTTTTACCCTTCTACTTTCTTCTCTTTCTTTTCTATTTCTAAATGAAAGAAAACGGAGTCATGACAGAGTAGTCGCTATTGGCACGGTCAATAAGTTGTTTCAATGAGTTTTCTTCGGGAGTCCGATATGGAATAATTAACAATAACAAAAGGTTTATTGGAAGTTACTTTATTGGAGAATAATCATGATTTCAATTAGTAGACGATGTTTCGTAAATCGTCCTCGTAAAAGAGAATTAAATTGTAGCGACTCCTCTACATTAGCTCTTTTATCTTCGTTTATTTTTTTTAACGTTTACTTTCAATATTGGCTAACCGTGACATTATCTGTTGCCCTGGAAACGGCGGTTTCTATGGCAACGGACTAAGGTTTTCTTTCAAAATTGGCGACCGTTGACATCGGACAGTTACCATGGAAACAATTGTTTTCCCTGGTAACGAATCTGAAATTATTTATTAAACACTGTTTAGGATCGAGCACATATTGACTTGGCCACAAAAGGTGCATAATTAAAAAGTTACAGTGAGATTAAATAATTATAGTCATTGGCTGTTCTGCTATCTTTGTCTCTCTCTGTAGAATGGGGGAAATGAAGGAATTTGCTAAAGTGACTTCTAAAATTTGAAAATGCTGGAAGTTGGCCCAAGGAGGGAATTAGATAGGAGTTCCTTAATTTATGAACAGTACCTGAATAGCAAGTTTTGTTAGTCTGTAAGTATATAATTGCATGTGTTTATATTGTGTCTTTTTTGTATGGAAGCTATGGCAACCAATAGAGAAGTTGTATCACACGAGAACGCGGAAGTCTCATGTACACAATGTACATTAGAAAGTAAAGAGAAAAGAGCTCGCGTCTCCCGTAGGCTAGTGAGGTGTCACGAATGGGGGCTGAAATGGATCCATTTCAGTTGTATTAATTTAGAGGATACTGCTGAAAATGCAGAAAAGGTCCGGGCTGGTGAGATAGTTAAATACTGCAAAGAATGTGAGGGGAAGCTCCACCAGTCGCGTGAACCCATGAGTTTATCCTCTGAGAGAGAAAAGGAACATGCCGATTCAGACGGTGAGCGAGGGTATAGTACCCCGAAGAACCGAGGCCAAATATCTCCAGTGGAGATATCTGACCTCGATGATGATGAAAAAGATGGGGATCCAATTGGTGAGAAACCCAAAGAAAAGCAAAGGAAGACTGTGTCATCTAATAATGACGCTCTCCTCCTTTCATTGCAACAAATGCTACAAGAAATGAATGAAAATAACCGGGAAATGAGACGCGAAATAAATGAGAAAATAGATAATAATAGCCTGGAAATGAGACGCGAAATAAATAATAATAGCCTGGAGATGAGACGTGAAATAAATGAAAAATTTGACACCTCGAAACGAGAAACCGAATCTCGATTCGAGGTATTAACCCAGAAAATCGACAACATATGTTTGGACTTTGCTTCCTCAAAAACTACATTGAGAGAGCAAATGTCTACTGAAATTGATTTGGTCAGATGCGAGGCTCAACAGTCCCTAAAGCAATTTCAGCAGGAGACTGAGGGTAAATTAGAGCATGTAAATTCTGAAATTGAAGAAATGGATACCAAATTGCATAAAATCAACAATAAATTAGAAACACAGCAGGCCGAAATTGATAGTTTAAAGTCAACCTTGTCAGACTTATCATTGGGAACCAAACTGGAAGTAACTGACCAGAAAAATTTCGAAAATTCAAAACGAGATAGCAAATATTCAAAAAGAAATGACAAAATCTAGTCGCGACAAATCAGAGGTAACCTATCCTTTCCCCGGTAGCGATTCCTCAGAAATATTACCCGCTATAACAACTACCCGTGGCGCAGGAAAAGAAAATTTAACGTCAGTTGATGCACGGGATATTGCGACGCACTACACCATGCATCGGTCAGAACCAAAGTCGTGGTTCAATTCCAATAGTGTGCCGAATCAGTCGAGTGTTGTGACGACTACGGTCACTAGCGTGAGTGCTCCCTCCTTACATGGAGGTATACAATCACATAGCGCGTTGCCGGGAAGAGGAGATGGGTGCCATTCTGAGTCGTTGTTCATGGGTGCGATTGGTCCGGGGATGGAGCCCAACATATTCAATACGACCAACAAAATCCCTTTCACTTACATGGGTAGTTATAACACCGCTACGACGTCGTCGGTGGTAAATCCGGTGACGACTCCGATTGTGCAGGATAATATGTTAATTCCCAGTAACTATTCCCCTGCTTATGTTAGTATGAACTCTAAAGTGTCCCTCCGGGATATTGAACATTTTCCCACGTTTGATGGGAACATTGCGAACTGGTTACCTCGTGTTTTCCTGCTACCTAAAAGGTGAACTCACAATTTCCAAAATCTTAAGCTTTTCAACTGTACTGAGGACAAAAAACGGGAACTTCTATCTCAATACCCAAAGTGAATGTTACACTGTCTCATTTGAGTGCATGAGTGTATGAGTGAGTAGTTAGTTTATTAGTATTAATACATGTTAATTCTATTCAACAAAATTTTGTTATTCAAACAAAATTTTTTTAACGACGCCGGGGAACTGTAATATGCCATTACAGTCTAATGATATTATGTTTTTAATAGGAGGGTGCCCGAAATTTTTTGCACCGACTGTACTTGATGTTTAACAAAAAAATTTCTGGCTGTTCATATAATTCGTAATATTGTTCATTATTCTATTTCAATTAACATGGAAAACTGTAAAAAAAAAAAAATTCATTACGGATTATAGTTTTGGGAATCAATATCTTTATTTATATTTTAAATTAGTTATAAGTCTTGTATATGTATATGTAAATGGATTATTACAATTCTTACGGTGTCAGTGCTATCCGAAAATATAGATCCACTATTGGACGGAACTTTTAGATCAAATAACCAATCTAAAATTCGACAGAATTCTCAGGACCACCCTTCACCTCTCTTTTAGATACCTAGGTCCTTCTAAAATCTAGTTTAATCCAGATTTTACCAAATTTTATTCGTTTCAAAGCCCCACCGCCAAAATGCTTAGTTTTGATTGGCTGATAAACCCACGCTATGATATTAGGGCGCAATTATTCCATTCCACGCCGGAAAGTGCTACTGAAGACACTGGTTTTTGTTCGTCTAACTTAAAAGTCGAAAGGAGTGAGAGAAACTACAAACAAGGTAATATTTGGGAGTTTTTTAACCTCTAAAATCTCTGGAAGTCTCGAGGAGCCATGAACTCTTAAATTCCATAGTAAAACTGGTTTAAAAAAAGCTGAAATAGGAGGTGCAGATATAGATAGTGATGGACAGGCTCCACGAAGTGCATCAGTTTGCTAGTGGTTCTTAAATATCCACAGACAGTTTCGGAAGAGTAGTGTTTTCCCCTTAAAATATTTTTATCCTTAAAGTTATTTCCTTTTGAGTTACGTAAGACCTGTCCATATATAGATTTGTTAATGTAGGTAGCGAGTGATTTTTTTTTAGCATACATGGCGGTATTTAATTTTGTTGTAGTTAGAATAGTAATCACAATGTACGTGTAAATTTACAGTAAGGGCTCCTATCTGACTCCCAAATTGGGAGTACGGCTTCCAGCGGGATGAGTTGAACATTTAGTTTGTTTCCGGGTTCCTGCCCCTTCAGGGCAGGGGTCCTATTGTTAGCTAATACTCCGATATGTCCCCTCAGGGCATTAATTAAACACTCAAGAATGTGATTTAGTGAATACCGGGCCAGTTGGCCCTGTTTCCTTTCTTCCCCTTTCCTTTCATAGAGCGGATTTAAAATGGTAAAATATGAATGTTTTCTGTGTGTATTTATCAGTACAACATGTATTAATGATAGTGATAATTGGTGTGTATTGGCATGATGTGTCTTGTAGTTTGAGTAGTATGTGTATATTTGTAATGTAGTATCAGTAATTGTGGTAGTTAAGTGATGAAAGAGTGTGTGAGATAATTAAACATGGACAGTGTAGTATTTACTATGCGATAACTTTATTTTTCCGTCATTAAGTGAACTCATACACAATATTTAAAGGTGAACGTAATATAGTATAATAATTCCGTGTACAAGGTCACATTCCGTTGTTCAAGGGTTGATTATATCGTCGCTAGCCCTAGTGTCAAAAGTCAGTACTAACCGCCATTCTTCCGTCGAGGTGCTTAGTGATTTAGTTTTCATGAAATTGACCTTTCTTTCCGAAATAAAACCTAGAAGGTATAATTCACAGCCCATATGAATGTACAGTTAGGTCAAGTGACCCAAAATTAATATATTCTGAAAGTTTCAACATTCTGCATAGTCTAGAAATCGAGATATTTAAGTAAATAAACAATACGTAAATTTTTAACAGAAGTCGGGCGATATGATGCTAGTTCTTCGCTTTGAAATTATATTAGATGTTCATTTTTCTTCGTGGCTGCAGAAGTTTATTGTTGCTGCAGAATTTCATAAACATTAAACATTATCGCAGATAATTCTATTTTCAGTGAACATACGTAGGATTTTTTTTCTTTCTTCTTAATAAAGCTACCAGGTATTACGTAGTATTGTGTGTGTGGGATGAAAGAGTCTTGGGTTCGAGTGAGGTTGTCGTGCGGTGATCGGAATGGGAAATGTTTGTAGTGACTATAGATTTTAAAGTGTTATGATGAAATGTGTATATAGGCTGGGCGTAGATAGAGGAAACAGGGTGTTTGTGAAATATAGCGACGTAGTAAATGAAAAGATAATGATATGAATATTATATGAATATTAATAAGTATATGAATATTGTAGTAAATGAATATAGAAGATAGAACGCCCATATAGTTAAATATATATAGTAGCCCAGTGAATACTTCGCCGCGTGTTGATATATAGATATCGAATAGATACGTGTAACTACAAACATCTCAGGTTCTGACCCCTGCACCATGATATCACGCGGGCCGGAGGGCGATATATAGTCGGACTATGGTAATACTTTGTAGTTTAATGTGTTATAGTAATAATCAACCATAGTAATACCATCTGATAGAAGGGGTAGCATCATATAATCGTTGACTAGACATATTGAATAATAAATTATGAAAAGACAATAGTAGTTATACAACAGGGCTGTAGTGAATTATATTTTCTGGTCGGTTTTAAAATAGAATATCCTGCTCCGTGAGATTTTTTTTCTTTTTCCCACGTTACCTACTCGGGCTAGCTTACAATGTTTATGGAGGCGACAGCTCTGATAGGGTTACAGAATCAAAACAATTAATTATTGAAATCTATTATAGCGTACCCGGATGTCGACCCCTAGTCCCTTTAAGTATTTTCATTTCTTTTCTTAGTTTAATTAGACGAGGAAAATTAACGACATCCCAGACCGTGGCGTGTCTGCGCAGGGTAGCTATCGGTGAGGTTTGGCAATAGAAATCACCGATCCACAATTCAGTTTATTTAATTTTTTTTATTTCGGCAAATCATTAGTTAGGGATATCTTAGATAATACTTCTATTCTAGTTTCATTACTGTCCTCGAACCTTCTTAGTTTTTCTAAGGGGTCGAATATTTTTTTTTACTTAGAGATTTCAAAATTGGGGACGCAGTTACCTGGTCCCTTTTCCCCTCTCCTTTTATCCTGCTGGTCTGGGCCGGATACGGGGATCGGATTTCAATCTTACAAGCAAACTCTTGTGGGATTGGGATCTGATGGACACAGAACTTGCATCCTTGGCAGCAGGGCGCCCCTTGAGTCTACGTATTTGAGTAGACCACCCTTTTTGGCATGTTAAGAATATTTTGGCTATGGATTTTGTTGAGAGCGAAATTCGACTTCTATCTTTGTAGCGTTAGTTATTTCTCACTTAAGTCTTTGGTGCCCCTATTCTTCGTCTTCCTTCTTCTCTATCTCTCTCTCTGTCTTCATTTCTTCAAGTTTTTTTTAATTTTCAACCTCCCCCCCAAGATTTTGAACTTGTTACTTACGATATATTTAACGTACAACTCTGATCTGAAATTACCAGCTGAGACGTTGCAAGACACGATTCATGAATGGAGTAGATAATGATCGGGTCCTCCATCACATTTTGACCTATCGCTGAAATGAACAAAGACTTAGTATTTGACGACACTTCGATTACGTTCTTTCACCGTCGTTCCTCTTAAGTTTTTTTTAATCCATTGGTCACTTTCTTTTGGTGTTGGTTTTCGATTACTTTGTAGTTAACCTGGGCCCAGAAATTGTATGTTGGTTTATCTAGTTATATCTTTAGAAATGCTCTGTGTTACGTGCCTGCCTTCCAAAGTTTTTTTTTTCATTATTTAAGCACGAATTGAATATATAAAAGTGAAAAAATTTATAGATGCGCGGTATCAGGTAGAAAAGCGATTTTCTTTTTCATATGTAATGTCGGAAGTCATTTGTTTTGGGACAATGTTTGCAACCTTGTAAAATTTTTATTATTGGGGTGATTAATTTAAATGTGTGCGCATTTATTGAATATAAATATATATATAGAGAGAAATGAATACGTCGAGATGTATATGTACTTAGTATGTGAATATGATTTTAAAGTAAAAGTATGATATTAAATGTATTATGAATATATGTAAGAGCGCTCGTGTCTGTCCCCCTAAACGTGTATTGGTTGCTATAGTTTGCCAGTGAGCTTTCCGACATATATAAGAATGTAGATTTTGTCAAGAATACCGCCGTCCACTCAAGTAATTTTCCTTTTCTTTTGAATAAATGTAATTAATAACCTCTGTAATTATGTAATGGCATGTATTGAAAAGTAACGGCAGGTCTAAACATAACTCACCTCATAACGCATATTATCCCTGAACTACCAACCTAAAACCATTGTGGAAAGTGTACCTTGAATCCTTCTCACCTGCATATGTATCCTGTGACTTGACCAGTTTTTTTTCTATCCTCAATTTGAACCATCATAGTCCGTACATCTGTGGAAGATCGTTTTTTTTTAAATCCGAACCATGTATACATATATACCAAAGTGATCTAAAGGAAAGGTCTCATGACGTGTCCCAGTGTTGAATAAATAACTTAAAACTATCCAATTAATAAGTTTGGAAATGGACCGTCTAAGAGGAGAAACATCCTCTGGCGAAAGTGATTTTTCGAAATCCCTAGATGGGTATAGACGTAGCAGTGTGCGATTGCAGATATAAACTGTTACCAGTTACAAACCTAATATAGTCGAGGAATGGTTTTTGTAAACCAATAGTTATATATATATATATATATATATATATATATATATACATACATATATATATATATATATATATATATATATATATATATATATATATATATAGATAGATAGATAGATAGATAGATAGATATATATATATATATATATATATAGATATATATATAAATACAACCTAAGTTAAATGGAGCGAAATGTTCTGGACACTACGAGTAGTGCGTGATCTGTGATTTGAACGCTCAAAATCATTAATATTTTATTACCCGATGTGAGGTAGAGACTCATATAAGTTCGGATACACCAAAAAGTTTTTTTTCTCTTTTCTTTCCTCTTTGTCCATATTTTTTTTTTTTTTTTTTTTTGTGAAATAAGTGTCTCCTTTGCGTATGTCGCAAATCATAATTTTGATTTAGCATGCCTAAGATACAATACATGTAAATATTTTTTTTCTTTCTTTTTCATTTGTCAATATGATTGAATATATAAAAATTTACTAAAATATAACTCTTTGTATTCTATTGATATATAACCAAGAACTTGTGCTTTTAATATTTTCTTCATAATTATTTGTTTGTCTTTTCTTTTCACTATGGATGTAATAAATTATTTGTATCTTTGTAGTTAGTTGGTTTCCTTTAACCATATATACACTGTCCTGAGTGAGTGAGCGAGTGAATGCATGATAGATTTAACTTAAGTAATTTTAGTGATGTCATTTGTCATATTAACATCTGCAACATATGTGTCATGTTTTAATATATGTGTTAAGGTAAATAACCTAGGTCATGAAGGACCGCTACTAATGGTTTAAATCGGCTCTAGGAGTGAAACAAAAATAGCAGGATGAGCCTAAATACGACATCTTTCTTCCAGGAAGTTGAAATTCTTATTGATACGATACATAAATTTATATTGAGTTTATAAGTCTGATTTTTTTTTTCTTGGCTAATTCATATGTGTGGTCGATCCTAGAGAACAGAGTCCAGATGCTGGATGGTAATCAATTACCGGTTGGAATAACAGTACAAAGAATTAAATTTCACTTTTCTCATTCCCAGGTCTAGGTCTGGGCAACCCCACGATCGTGGTGCCTGGAGCTAGGTCTGGGTGGTATGAGGGAACATGTGTCTATTTCGAAGCATTCCAAAATTGATTAGTCGTTAATAACATTTAGAATGATTCATCTTTCAACGACTTTCCCGACCTTTTACTATATTTCCGGAATTATCCAGTAATCTGTTTCTTATTAAAATACCCTATTTCTTTTCTTTCTTCTTTTCCTACCTCCTTCTTTTACCCTTCTACTTTCTTCTCTTTCTTTTCTATTTCTAAATGAAAGAAAACGGAGTCATGACAGAGTAGTCGCTATTGGCACGGTCAATAAGTTGTTTCAATGAGTTTTCTTCGGGAGTCCGATATGGAATAATTAACAATAACAAAAGGTTTATTGGAAGTTACTTTATTGGAGAATAATCATGATTTCAATTAGTAGACGATGTTTCGTAAATCGTCCTCGTAAAAGAGAATTAAATTGTAGCGACTCCTCTACATTAGCTCTTTTATCTTCGTTTATTTTTTTTTAACGTTTACTTTCAATATTGGCTAACCGTGACATTATCTGTTGCCCTGGAAACGGCGGTTTCTATGGCAACGGACTAACGTTTTCTTTCAGACGTTTCAAATATAGTTTCAAATCTTGCTGTAACTAATGTAAAAATTCTATTGGGTTTTCGATATTCCTAAGTACAATTTCCTCTTAGGGTTCAAGCGCCCCACCTTGCTCCCCCTGATGCTCGCCCTTGATCTGTACTCTTTCTCTTATAAAAACAATCTAGTTCTATATTTTTTAAAAATATAGGTGGAAGTATTTTGCAATTACTTATCGCCTTTTCGGATGCTGAATAATACCCGTTTAATACTACATAGACGTAGTAGCTTGTAGAATTGGACCTCTCCCAATAAAAAATTATGAGTGCGCGCCAGGTTAACTAGCAGATCATCTTTTCTTTGTCTTTTCCTGACTGTGACACCATATACTCCTTTATGTGCATAGTAGTTGTAATACTGGAATTGTATTTGCACTATTTTTCTGCCGGGGCTTTTGTGGCGTTTGTGTCCATTTCTAGTAATCTGCCTAGGCTATATGAGACGTGAAATTTTGAATAAATTCTTTAAATTTTACGTCCCACGATTAGCTGTGTTGGCTAAGCTAAAGGAAAAGATGATGATGAGAATTGAATGAAATGGTAGAATGAAGAAAGTGAGAGGATACGGGTAACTCCGAGCAAGCCCACGCACACGGTGTTTTGTCCACCACAAAGCTCACTCGGCGCGAGCTGGGATCGAACCAAAGATCCCATGCACCAGAGATGAACGCTCTAAACTTTCACGTAGAGCCACGGTGCCTCAGTGGTAAAGTGAACAAAGCTAGTAAATACGTCTAGAGATAATCCTATAATATTATTGAGAGAAATAAACTGAAATAATTCAATAAAAAGGAAGATTCCTTAAATTGGTGGTAGGTAAGGAAGATCTCGATCAATTAATTTTGGAAATCAAGATAGACACCGTTCTTGTAAGGGCGTAGCAGGAGTAGACGAATGGTGTATGAGCTATAGTCGTTTATGGTGGGCTAGTTGTTGTGCCATTTGGTGTCCATTTCCAGTATCTGCCTAGGGTATATAAGACGTGAAAGTTTAAAGTGAACAAAGGTAGTAAATACTATAGAAATAACCCGTTAAGATTATTGAATTTTATAAATTATAGTAATTAATAAAAAGGAATGTTCCTTAAGTTGGTGATAACGAAAGTTTGGAGGACAATATAGACGTCATTCATGGAAGGACGGAGAAGAAGTAGACGGATGCTATTAATTTAATGTTCCTTTTTAGCACTGAAGCTATATGAGAAAGAATATGCAGATAAAAGTGACATGAGTACTGCATTGTAAAAGATTAGCAGGTAACCGTAGTGCATGGTAAATTTTCAGTTTATATCAAATTACGACGATGATAACACATGTTGTATGAGGAATTGAAATCAATTCGTGTACTTTAGTGTATATGCATACCCACACTGAGAAAAATCCATTATTCGGACAGGTGTATATTGTACAGCGGGGGACACTTCTAAATGGTACAGCCATATGGAGATTTACGGCTAAGGTGTACCATTTAGAAGTGTCCCCCGCTGTACAAATATACGGATTCCATAAGTTTACCTTGGAAATCTGTACGGAGCGTACGCTATCCATATCTAACATACGTACTGTCTATTCCCCGCTTAGATGTTACATCATGCCGCTGCGGGATGCCTGACATCTAACAGTCTTCCTTATATGACGTATGCTACTTACGTCAGCTGTATGTTATATACCTATACGTCCATCTGTATATGAGATCGGGACCGCCTCTATACATTTCTTTGTTTCATACGGAAAGTAAGTTTATTCGGAACACTTATGCGGAAAGTATTATAAAATATACGTTTTAATTTAGGCCTATACGTTTGCTGCAAGATGTTATCTATAGTAGTGGTGGGCACAAAAACCGGTTTTTCGGTTTTTGAAAATTTTCAAAAACCGGTTCCAGTTTTCACCGCACCGAAACCGGTTCCGGTTTTCTTCAAAACCGGTTCGGTTTTTCACCTGATCCGGTTTCGGTTTTCTTCAAAACCGATTCTGTTTTTTTTAATTTGTTCTATTTCTGACCAGAATGGTGTTTGGTTGTTCTCCGGAAACCAAATCCATTTCCACAGTAATAGCCTTATGTGTTTTCGAAAGGTTTTCACCGAAACCAGTTTCGGTGAAAACTGAACCGGTTTTGGAGAAAACCGAAACCAGTTGTGAAAAACCGAACCGGTTTTGGAAACCAAACCGGTTTTGGAGAAAACCGAAATTTCGGTTTTTCGGGTTTCGGTTTTTATAAAAACCGGTTTTTCCCATCCCTAATCTATAGTTGTACGTTGCAGAATTTACGCATGAAACCTACGATTTTACGTACGCCACATAAGTTTTATTTTTGCTCTGTGTAAAATCTCAAAAGCTGCTCATGGGGGAAAGGTGCTTCAATGGTAGAGCACTTGTCTCCGATTCTAAGGATTCTTGGTTTGATCTCAGACCAAGTGAGTCTGTGGTAAACAGCATCGTATCCATGGGTTTTATCGGTGATCTCTTACGTTCTCATTCCACCATTTATTTCATTGCCAGTAGCTTTCATTAATCATCCGTTTCCTTTAGCTAACCTTCGAGCGTAAAACGAGAAATTTCATTTCATTTCATTTCATTTCAAAGTCGCGTAGATCTGTCGTATCTATACGGATACTGTACGCGCCTTAAATGCGAGTCTCGGGTTCGATTTCCAGTGGAAGCTTATGTGATTCCGGTCTACGTCTTGTATAGCCTCTCGGGGACACGGTGGCTCAGTGGTAGAGCGTTCACTTCTGGTGCGTGGGGTCCGTGGTTCGATCCCAGCTTGCGTCAAGTGGAATTTCTGGTGGACAAACACCGTGTGCGTGGGTTTCCTCGGGGTTCTCCCGTTTCCTCCATTTTATTCATCCTACCATTTCATTCATTTCTCATCATCGCCGTCTCCTTTAGCCTAGCTAGCATAATCGTGGGACGTAAAACTGAAAGGTTTGACTTCTTTTCATTCCGTATAGTCTCTTTGCTAAATGGGACGATAAACTTCAGTTCAACATATCAAAGTTTTTCCTTTATTTGAAAAAACAAACATATAATCACAGAGATCGTGTTATTTATAAGCACATACAAATGTATTTACACAAAAATGAGACAGGAGCCAAGCAATAAAAAATGTTCACCGTCGCGACAGGTCGCGGAATGAGTGTTACATAGAAATGAAACTCTATTATGTGTAGCTACAGGTTAAAAGAGTAATACAGAAACAGGGTCTCACTCTTTTTTTTTAAAAATAAAAATCAAAACATCCAGATTACAAAAGCAAAAACATGTAATGGTTTATATTTTTAAAAATGTGAATATTACTGCATATATAATAGAGCTATATATTTTTTAAAAAAAAAAAAAGATAAAATAAAATAAAAATTCTTCTTGTGCAATTGTGTTCTCTGTGCTCATGATGGCCTCTGCTGTGCATCAATGATTATCTGTGAGAGAGAGGTCAAATAATTCTATAATCTCTCTCTCTCTCTAATATATATATATATATGCTTGGTTGGTGATGCGACTAGAACTGATGGGTCGATACCAACTCAATTGGCGTGAGCTGTGTGTGTGAACTCTCATTCCATTTTTAGAGCTGCAGTGTTTACTATTCTTGTTAGGTCTTTTGTCAATCTTCCCTCCCTCCCCCCTACTTCGTTTAATCTACTCTATCCCAATACGATCCAATGTTTGTTTTACTTTGTGTGTTCTTTGGTCCGCTGAGTTTGTTTAATTTCACCAGGATAAAAGTTTAAAAAAAAAGTAGTTCGTTTTATTATAATGAAAAGTTTTCTCTTTGAATTAAACAGATGTACCAATCGTGGTTGGTTTCTCTTGTATTCCAGTATTTTACATTCTTTTGTAGTTTAGTTTTGATGCTTGTAAAATTACCTACCACTTAATATACGTAGATCAGATACGTTAAGTGGCAAGTGTTGTTTGTAATTAAACGTGGTACTATTCTTTATGCTTCCTGTTTTGTTCTTTGAAATTTTCGTTGATTTCCCTATTACTAAGTCACTGGGCGCTGTTCATGATTATGCTTCGTAAATTAGCAGATAATGTATCTTTGGTTACTTCAAACAAAGTACAGAGTACAGTATTACTTGTGTAGACTGTAGCATCGTAATTACATGTATGCAAAATCTGAATTTCAGCTTTCATTTTGGGCCGCGGTGGCTCATTGGTAAAGTTGAGTTGAGTTGATTTTGGGCTTAACGTCCCGTTCAGCAGCGAGGCTATATGAGACGTGGACCTACTCATTAACTTAGAATCCGAAACACATGAGCTCCTGCCGGGAATCAAGCCCCGGGTCTCCCACGCCAAAAGCTCGGTGGTAGAGCGTTCACCTCTGGTGCTTGGAGTCTTTGGTTCGATCCCAGCTCGCGCCAAGTAAATTTTATGGTGGACAAACACCGTGTGAGTAGGTTTTCTTGCGGTTCTTCCGTTTCGTCCCACTTTCTTCATTCCACCATTTCACTCATTTCTCATCATCACCGTCTTCTTTAGCGTAGCCGGCATAACTCTGGGACGTAAAACTCAAAGATTTTATCATTGTTGTTTCTAGTTTTCATAAGTAAATGTTATAGATTCTTTTTTTCTCTCTGAAGCGTACTATTGGAATGTTTATTCACTCTTGGAATGTGTGAATATGTATATGTCCGACTTCTATATTGAGCCACAATATATACAGGATTTGTTCATAAAGTTTCAAGACTGATGTTTTCCTGAGTAGGGGCGCACGCGCATTCCCGTTCAACCGACAGGGTGTGGTAGTGGGGGGTGTCAACTAGCGGATCACACGCGCGTCAGTTGTCTCCAAAACGTTGGCGTGAAAAGATCGCTAGTGGAGTGAGTGCGTGTCATTGACCTCCGTCGAAAACTAATTGCTAAAGGATTGATCCACAAAGAGTTTGTTCCTGCTGGACAGTGTCACAAGTCAGTTTTACGCTGGAGTGCTCCGCCGTTTGAAGGATCTAGTCCACCGCGTCCGCCCAGAGATCAAAGACGATTGGGTTGTTCACCACGACAATGCGCCCTCTCACACCTCGTTTGCCGCCTCCGAAGTTTTGGCTAAGTTCAACGTGGCAACACTGCCACAAGCTCCTACAGCCCCGACCTCGCTCCCTGCGACTTTTTTTTTTTTTTTTTTATTCCGCCGGATTAAGAAAGTCCTGATAGGAAAGCAATTTGACACGATTCCAGCGGTCCAGACAGCCTCGACGAGGTCCCTTAACAGCCTTGCGCGCGAAGACTTCCAGGGAGCCTATGAACAATGGAAAAAACGCTGGCAGCGGTGTGTTGATGCCCAAGGGTCATATTTCGAAGAATTTTAGTTCGCTGTACGAAAATGTTTAGTACATTTTGTATTCTCAGAACAGTCTTGAAACTTTGTGAACACACCGTATATTAAATGTGGCATGTGTAACATTAGACCTAGAACCTTCAATTAATCACGATTTACATCCTATTGCCTCCAGCGAGCCAAAGGGTTTGAGGGATTAACTAGTAATAGAAACGAAAAGTATAGTTGAAAGAGAACAGTTTTACACAGAGCCGTGCCGTGGAAAATCAGCGCCCGGGGCGAGAGTATACGACGGCGCCCCCATACATATATTCCAAGCAATTTCCCCATCTTTTTTCCTGTTTTCTCCCGAATTTTTCGCCCCCCTTATTTCGGCGCCCGGGGCCGTCGCCCCCCACGGCACGGCCTTGGTTTTACAACTGAGATTTTTTGAGATTTAAAACATAAAACCTTAATTATAATCCCGAAGAGTATAATTGACCACAAAAGGTTCTTCTCGATATTCCATCTGTCAGCAGTTTACAGTAGTTACTAGAATGTCGAAATGAAAATAAAATGAAATATTTCAGTTTAACGTCTCACGATTATTTCCTTTAGGCTAAGGGAGACGACGGGTAAGAAAAGTGAATAATGATTAAATAATTGGTGGAATGAGAAAGTGGGAGGAAACCGAAGTATCCCGAGAAAACCCACGGACTTCGATTTTATCGATCACAAATTTACTTGGCTGGTGATCGAACCATGATTCCATGCACCGAGGGTAAGCACTCTACCACTGAAACCACGGTATGCCCCCTCTACAACGTCCAGAGAGTGAGTTAAGATAATGAACTTATTAATACTTAAAATCCATTACATTTACATTTAAGGGAATATTCCAGCAATTTATTGAAAAAAGAAAATTAATTACGAAAGAGGGCGTTAACTGTTGCGCTGTAAGGCAAGTATACTATAAACAAATGCGTGATGCGTACGTTAGTAGTCCCTTGACGGATTAGCATGACCTACATTATTACAAGGTAATTATGCTAATGGAAAATAGCAAACAGAAAAGAAACGATGCGCATACTCATTATAAATTAATTGAATAATGTCTGTAATGATTTTTATTTGGGATTTTCGTGTCTGTAATTTCTCGTTCGTTGTGTTCCTGAGTAAACAGATTTAGAAAGAAAAAAAAGGAAAAAAAAAAGAAAAATATACATATGGACACTGATGTAAGCACGGAAGGTTGAGAATGACCCATAGCGTGATATACAGTATATTAACCAGCAAGCTTCGTTCTATTCGCTTTGCGTGGATTACTTGAAGAAAATAAAATGCTATGTAAAAAAAAAAAAAAAAAAAAAAAAACCTCTAAAATAACCACAAAAGGGAATAATGAGGATCACGTAAAATTTCAACTTCGTCCGGTATATGGCAATTCACTCGAGGATGTTTACTGCCTTCTAGCGGCTCGACGTGAAACTTCTTGCATCCTACAGTTATACAACTTTGTTTCAATTGTAGAAAATGGAATATGGACTGCCATCATTAAAGTCACCGTCACCCGTAAAGATGCTAACGGAATTGACTCCGTTAACAAACTCAGCCGAGATAATCGCTCTTAGCTGTCTATTGGAAAAGAATATAATTCCAAAAGTCGCATTTGTACAAGGGTTATCGTATGTCGTAACGGATGTCACCGTGTCAGTTAATGTTAACGGATTAGCTCCATTAACGAACTTGATCTCAGATAAATTCGCTTTCGTACAAGAGTTACCGCATGAAGTAACGGATGAATGAAGTCTCCCTTACAGTTAATCTGTTTAACGGATTGACTCCGTTAACGAACTCGGGTGAGTTAATCGCTCTTAGCTGTCTATTGGAAAATAATATAATTCCAAAAGTCGCATTCGTAAAAGGGTTATCGTATGTCGTAACGAATGTCACCGTTACCAGTTAATGTTAACGGATTAGATCCATTAACGAACTTGATCTCAGATAAATTCGCTTTCGTACAAGAGTTATCGCATGAAGTAACGGATGAATGAAGTCTCCCTTACAGTTAATCTGTTTAACGGATTGACTCCGTTAACGAACTCGGGGGAGATAATCGCTCTTAGCTGTCTATTGGAAAATAATATAATTCCAAAAGTCGCATTCGTAAAAGGGTTATCGTATGTCGTAACGAATGTCACCGTTACCAGTTAATGTTAACGGATTAGATCCATTAACGAACTTGATCTCAGATAAATTCGCTTTCGTACAAGAGTTATCGCATGAAGTAACGGATGAATGAAGTCTCCCTTACAGTTAATCTGTTTAACGGATTGACTCCGTTAACGAACTCGGGCGAGATAATCGCTCTTAGCTGTCTATTGGAAAATAATATAATTCCAAAAGTCGCATTCGTAAAAGGGTTATCGTATGTCGTAACGAATGTCACCGTTACCAGTTAATGTTAACGGATTAGATCCATTAACGAACTTGATCTAAGATAAATTCGCTTTCGTACAAGAGTTATCGCATGAAGTAACGGATGAATGAAGTCTCCCTTACAGTTAATATGTTTAACGGATTGACTCCGTTAACGAACTCAGCCGAGATAATCGCTCTTAGCTGTCTATTGGAAAATAATATAATTCCAAAAGTCGCATTCGTAAAAGGGTTATCGTATGTCGTAACGGATGTCACCGTTACCAGTTAATGTTAACGGATTAGATCCATTAACGAACTTAATCTCAGATAAATTCGCTTTCGTACAAGAGTTATCGCATGAAGTAACGGATGAATGAAGTCTCCCTTACAGTTAATATGTTTAACGGATTGACTCCGTTAACGAACTCGGGCGAGATAATCGCTCTTAGCTGTCTATTGGAAAATAATATAATTCCAAAAGTCGCATTCGTAAAAGGGTTATCGTATGTCGTAACGGATGTCACCGTTACCAGTTAATGTTAACGGATTAACTCCATTAACGAACTTAACCTCAGATAAATTCGCTTTCGTACAAGAGTTATCGCATGAAGTAACGGTTGAATGAAGTCTCTGTTACAGTTAATATGTTTAAAAGATTGACTCCGTTAACGAACTCGGGCGAGATAATCGCTCTTAGCTGTCTATTGGAAAATAATATAATTCCAAAAGTCGCATTCGTACAAGAGTTATCGTATGTCGTAACGGATGTCACCGTTACCAGTTAATGTTAACGGATTAACTCCATTAACGAACTTGACCTCAGATAAATTCGCTTTCGTACAAGAGTTATCGCATGAAGTAACGGATGAATGAAGTCTCTGTTACAGTTAATATGTTTAAAAGATTGACTCCGTTAACGAACTCGGGCGAGATAATCGCTCTTAGCTGTCTATTGGAAAATAATATAATTCCAAAAGTCGCATTCGTAAAAGGGTTATCGTATGTCGTAACGGATGTCACCGTTACCAGTTAATGTTAACGGATTAGATCCATTAACGAACTTGATCTCAGATAAATTCGCTTTCGTACAAGAGTTATCGCATGAAGTAACGGATGAATGAAGTCTCCCTTACAGTTAATGTTTAACGGATTGACTCCGTTAACGAACTCGGGCGAGATAATCGCTCTTAGCTGTCTATTGGAAAATAATATAATTCCAAAAGTCGCATTCGTAAAAGGGTTATCGTATGTCGTAACGGATGTCACCGTTACCAGTTAATGTTAACGGATTAGATCCATTAACGAACTTGATCTCAGATAAATTCGCTTTCGTACAAGAGTTATCGCATGAAGTAACGGATGAATGAAGTCTCCCTTACAGTTAATATGTTTAACGGATTGACTCCGTTAACGAACTCGGGCGAGATAATCGCTCTTAGATGTCTATTGGAAAAGAATATAATTCCAAAAGTCGCATTCGTACAAGAGTTATCGTATGTCGTAACGGATGTCACCGTTACCAGTTAATGTTAACGGATTAGCTCCATTAACGAGTTTGACCTAACATAAATTCGCTTTCGTACATGAGTACGCATGAAGTAACGGATAAATGTAACTCAGAGTATAAATGTTACTTCATGCGATATGCATGAGACAGTATCGCATGAACTAACGGATGAATGTAAATCAGAGCATAAATTTTGAATATAAATTTGCAAAATCAAACGAGAAAAGCTGTTGGAGAATCGAGTCTAGACAAAAAAAAAAAAAAAAAAAAAAAAAAATATTTCTCGTCTCGCGGGCAATACTACTTTTCCTAGGCTGAGTTGAATTTACTTTGAGTTTAACGTCCCTTTCAGTAGCGAGGATATATGAAACAGGATCTACTGATTATCGTGGAATCCGAAGCACATGAGCTCCCGCCAAGATTCGAACGCGGATCTCCCACGCCAAAGGCGCGTACGCTAACCACTTTTCCACGAAGGAGCTCTTACTTTTCGTAGGTTTTCGTATTGTGATATACCATTCATGCTACCTGAATAACTCATGCGAATAACTTGACCTTTCTCATTTTGAAGTTATCAAAACAGAAAATCAATGTTACATTTACAATCACCGAGAAAGACATTTTGATTAATGTTGTTTGAGATACTTTATGCATATACAAGAAAGAAAATTAATATAGAAAAAATAGATTTTAAAAAAAATATTCGTCATTTCTGTCCCTCTCTTTCTTACTATTTGCTAAAATTATCACTCCTTCGCTTTCTTTTAATCTATTTCATTTTTCTCTCTTTATTAAAGTTTGTTTTCTTAGCTGATCACATCTTGTTTAAATATATATCTATCATTATCATTAGATCGCATGTCTTTCTCGTTTTACGAATCCAAAGGAGCTGAGTAAATTTACCTTCTGCGCTGTCAACGAATATCGTTGTAACGACCTTCATCGTTTTGGACCGTTGACTTTCATTACGTTCTCTCTCTCCCTCTGTTTGCTTTGTTTAGTTCCGGTGTCGTCCCGTCCGGCACAATTACATTAACCTAGAAAACGCCCTCGGCTAAGCGACTGGGTTCTCGGGTTTCATTTTAACTCATCGACGCTGACGGGACACGATAAAATAAAGAAGACACGATAATATAAAGTGAAGGAAAGAGGGCGACATATACGGGAAAGGCTATAAATGTATGGACATTCTTAAAAGCAGTTTTTCGATACCAAATTAACATCGGTGTTAATGTGGTATATAGAAGCTGTTAACCACGAACTGACTGGCTGGCTCCATCTCTTTTCAACAGTTGAAAGATTAAATGAAGCGGCCACTCTGGAAAATCAATGCGTAGGCGCTTCAGATTTACGCGATAAAGGGAGGGAAAGTTACATCAGTAAAGCGTGGGATGAACTATTCTATAAATTTAATAAAGTTAAGAGTTTCGGTTCTTTGTGTCTTGGTAATCAAATTTTCCTTCTAATTCGAGCTACCCAAACAAATTATCTAGTGTTATTGGCATTTAACAACAACAACAACAACAACAAGGTCAAAGACTAGACATATACCAATCGCTAAATCTTATTCAACTAAACAGAATGATATGATTGAGAGTAAAAGTTCTTTACTCACTTGAACAAAATGGTATGATTGATTGTAAAAGCTCTTACTCAATTGAACAGAATGATATGATTGTGTGTAAAAACTCTTATTCATTTAAACAAAATGATATGATTCAGTGTAAAAGCTCGTACTCATTTGAACAAAATTATATGATTGAGTGTAAGAGCTCTTATTCAACTGAACAGAATGATATGATTGAATGTAGATGAACATTATGATATGATTCAGTGTAAAATCTCGTACTCATTTGAACAAAATTATATGATTGAGTGTAAGAGTTCGTATTCAACTGAACAGAATGATATGATTGAGTGTAAATGAACATTACGATAAGATTCAGCGTAAAAGCTCTTATTCAATTGAACAGAAGGATATGATTGAGTGTAAGAGCTCTTATTCAACTGAACAGAATGATATGATTGAGTGTAAATGAACATTATAATAAGATTCAGTGTAAAAGCTCTTACTTATTTGAACAAAATGATATGAATGAGTGTAAGAGCTCTTAATCAACTGAACAGAATCATATAATTGAGTGTAAAAACTCTTATTCAACTAAACAGAATGATATGATTGAGTGTAAATGAACATTATGATAAGATTCAGCGTAAAAGCTCTTATTCAATTGAACAGAAGGATATGATTGAATGTATAAGCTTCTATTCAACTGAACAAAATTATAAGGTTCAGTGTAAAAGCTCTTATTCAATTGAACAAAATGGTATGATTGAGTGTAAAAAGCTCTTGCTCAATTGAACAAAATGGTATGATTCAGTGTAAAAGGTCCAGTAGTTTTCCAGAAAATTGAGAACGAATTTCTTTGTAAATCCCCCCAAAAAATTGTGCTGTACGAGAATCATTATTGAGGTAAGACTGATCTTGAATATACCCGCATTAAGTTTTTCATTATGACACTAGTGGGGCCGCGGTGGCTCAGTGGTAGAGCGTTCACCTCTGGTGCTTGGGGTCCCGGGTTCGATCCCAACTCCCGCCAAGTGAACTTTGTGGTGGACAAACACCGTGTGCGTGGGTTTTCTCGGGGTTCTCCCGTTTCCTCCCACTTTCTTCATTCCACCATTTCATTCATTACTCACCATCACCGTCTCCTTTAGCCTAACCGGCATAATCGTGGGACGTAAAACTCAAAGATTTCATTTCATTTAATTTTCATTATGACACTAGCAGTGGTGGAATGGGTCATGGGTCACCAGGTTACTTCGGACAAGAGATTGATCTGGGTCATCCGAGTTTGAGTCTCTCTTCTCAGACTCGTTGACCCAGGTACTTTCGGTGACCCAATGAACTAGAAGCAGCTCTGTAGCATTACTGCAGAATTTTTAGTCGATTAATGATTTTCACTGCTTTAGCTTGAACTTTCGTATGTTCGATTCTTAATCAAGATGCGACGTTTTGAATATTTCAAAAAATATATGTTTATACATCTTCCCATACGCGGTTTTTCAACATAACCTATCCAGAAAGTATTAACAAAACACTGTTTGGGCCCAACGGTATCTTTTATACGTATATTTTAAACGCCAAGTTTTACAGATCGATTAAACTTCGACAGTCATTTATAAGAGAAATATATTGCTTACATTTTCTCTGATTCTGACGTGTTTTAACTCTGATAAACCTTGCACTTATCTTTCAGTGCAATGGTTGACTTACACAGATGCCAGGAATTTGGAGTGCTAGTTCAGGGAAGGCAAAGCTTCTTTTTCTAGTTATTTGTGGTCGACATTTCTGATGAGTGTTCATAAAACCCTGTCCCGGAATACTTCCTTTGTTAGACCTTTCTCCTTGAACGCATTCTTAACTATGTCCATCCATTTTCTTGGTTTCCCTCTACCTCTCTTTCCATCTACTTACATTGCTGTCATTCTTGTGACGACATAGGCGTTTGTTGTTCTCATTAGATGGCTCTACCACTACAATCTTCTTAGATATCTCTAACACCATGCTTGTTCCGTTTACTCTCTCATTCTTCATTCTGTCTCCTCTTGTTATCCCACACATCCAGTGTAGCATTCTCATTTCGGTAACATTCAATCTTTTATCATGTGATTTTTTTCTTTATCCGTGGTTCTGCTCCGTAAATCATTGCTGAAAACTCTGAAGATCATTCCTTGCTTTTGTTCTCCGACTGTGGTCAATGAATGCCAAATTACAGGTCAAACCTTTTTTATGTTGCAATACTATAGCGCTTGATCAAACTTTTAAAGGTCCGCATCAGCATTGTCTTTTTGTGTTCCAATGGAGGACAAAATATTCTTTTCAGCTTCGATCAGGACCGATGGGTTTGGTTTCCTTGTGCTGTACTGTGCGTTGGAGGGATACAACCCACCCCACGTTGATCAAAAGGCATTCTCGTTCAACGCTGATTCCGAATAACATGGAGAAGAGGAATGAATTCTTTATCATTCAAATGTGATTAAAGTCGCAGAAGAAATATATCCTGTTCAGTTTCGCTTTAGAGGGTAACCAATCAGATTTTGGTTTTTGTCTCTGTCTTTTTTTCTTGATCTATTCCTGTTTCTTTATTTTGTGTACATTTCTTTCCTCCTTTTATTTGCTTATTTCTCTTCATATACTGTTCTCCTTTTTTCTTTGTACGACTCTCATTTTCTTCCCTTTGGTCAATCAGTCGTTTGTTTTTATAGGTGAGTTCTATGGTGCTTTGTTGCGTGTTCTTTCAAATCTTTAAGTCTCTATCAACTTTGGTAATTTCGATTAATTAATTTTAGTGAACGGTCTTATTTTTTATTGAAGTCTAGGGTCCCTTCTCAGTACCGAAATTATGTGAAATTATGTGTGTACGTTGATCTACAATTTAAGGAGGGATCCGAACTACCGTAATTCAGTTCAAATTTTAATGATCTTTTACCGGGAATCGAAGCCGGAACCAGATGCACCAACGATGAGCGTTCTAGCGACTAAACCGGTGGGCAGGAGGGTATTATTCTTATTCTTATTGTATATTCCGCAAACAGCTACGCCATTTCTTCAGTTTCTTCAAGAGCATAGAAGTTTGTTTGATATTATGTAATAGTGGCTCCGCATATCATAGTCGCTACCACTCTTGCCTTTGGTGCGAACGGTTCCGGGTTCGATTCCTGGTGAGGATACTCGGTCGAAAAAGTGTAAAAGGTTTTTGAGGCCAACCATCCTGAATAAGGTTTACCTCACTCACACCAGGCAAATGCCGAGATGGTATCTAACATACAGGTCTCAGGCCACTTTCTTCTTCCTCAAAACTTCTACCTCTCCAATTCCTCGGGTGATGTGATCGCTGACGGACGTCATCCCTTATACGTGACATGGTAACAACATGGCCATTGATGCCAAAAGCCCAGAAATTTAATTCCTAATCCTAATCTTGTTGGCCTAGAGAGACAAAAAGCTAGGACAAAAGTAATTAGTAACGAAGGAAGAAAACAGGGAACGATAACGGAAAAACATTTTTTCCTATAGAAGCCAATTAAGCGAAGTGATGTCGAAATATATCAATGATATGCGTTGCCATACGTATAATTATAGTATAAGTTTCCTACAATAATCTTGAAGTTTCATAAAATACGCTATTTTCTTCGAATACCAACCAATTCTAAATATTTAGATATTAAAACAGTGGTCATAGTCGAAGGTAACTTAATTTTAAAAAAGAGTATGCACTAGTTGCACTAGTTACTATACAAATCAATTGTTCGCAAAAGTGAAAATAGAATTTTGCAAAAGTTGAAATTTCAAAAAAAAAAAAAAGAAAAAGAAAAAAGAAAAGAAAAGAAAAAGAAAAAGAAAAAAGAAATATATAAATTCTTCCCGAACTTGCTGTAAGATTTCACACAAACATGTTCATCAGCCAGGCCACTCATTCTGCACTTCCATAGACACGTGCTTCCTCGAATTGCAATATCTCGAAGACTAATCATGCCTACGTGACGGGTCAAATGACTTACAGATGCTAAGAAGACGTCGCTACCTGCCATTTCAATGATCGGTTCGCACGTTATTGAACCAACTCCGGTCTTTTATTCAGTGGGCCATGTATATAATCAGCCTCACAGGAATCAACTACGAGCAAAGAATTTCTTGCATACCTAAACCTGCCAGATTTTCTTCGTGAGAATACGGGACACCTTCGATCGCCCCCGCCTCCCCCAAAAAAGAAAACTTTTCAACACATCCATTGAACTGTAGCTCTGGTTATGAACAACAATATAATAGGCCGTGATGGCTCAGTGGAAGAGCTTCCATCCTTGGTTCGATCCCAGCTCGCGCCAAGTGAGGCTTGTAGTAGACAAACACCATGTGCATCGCTGTTCTCCAGTTTCCTCCTGCTTTTTTCATTCATTTCTCATTATCACTGTCTCCTTTAATCTACACTGCATAACTATGGGACGTAAAACTTAAATATTTTATTTTATTTTTTCAACAATATATAGTAATAGGTTAAAGTTCCGTAAGTTCCAGTTACTTTTCTCTCTTTGTTCCCTGCAATTAATTGTACGGAGTGAAGATATTTACAATACAACTACAAAAGAATCGCCTTCAAAACTGAAAATGACGTCTTACATAAATGCTTTACGGAAAAACTATATGCAAATTATTTAAATCAGTGACACACTCTACCTTCAACATTCTTCGTGCATTTAGCAATATTTATTTACATGGCTGTATTTGCCAAAATTACGTTTGTCAGTTTAATCTGATGAAAAGCTGATTTTTCTCCTTGTGTCGTGAGTAATTCTCAGGACCAGATTTACATATTTCTAAGCCCTGGACCAAAGTACATTTCTGTGCCCCTAGCCTCTCAGACATTTTATAATTCTTGTTAACTTATCGAATGTCTTGCTGGAGAAAAAGTCACTCACCTTCTCTGTGCTTGTACATGTAGAAACACTCAAAGTGATCTTACTTTTTTTTTATGTTGGAGAGTGTCCGAGTTTCTTCTACCAATGGAAAATTCGCTATCAAGTCGGGTGATAACTTACTCGGAACTGATACATGCTACAACTTACTGTTCATTCATTAATTACAGGATTGCCAGCCAATGTCAGAATTTTTCATTTTTCATTTTTCGAATAAGCTGATATTGATAGTAGAAATGGAACGGAATTACAATACGGGACATTTGCCTGTCCCGACTAAATTTTCGGGGACGCGGGACACTCGGGCTGTAAATCGGGACTGTCCCTTTTTCTACGGGACGTATGGCAGGCTTATGCATAGCAAACGAGGGGAAAAATTTTTTTCAAGTTTAACCACTTTGCTCGAACTTTGGATTTAGAAAAAAAAATTCTTCGTCAATATAGAACAAATAAGAGATTTTATATAACAACTGCTACTTGATTTTTCTAGAAGTACGTGACTGCACGGCGCACTGACTCCCTTTGAATTTCAATTTAATAATAATAATAATAATAATAATAATAATAATAATAATAATAATAATAATAATAATAATAATAATAATAATAATAATAATAATAATGCGGAGGCACATCAGAAACTATGCTCATGACGTAGATCTATAATGGCTCCCACAGACTATCTAAAAAGACACAACAATGATGCAAAAAAAGATTCATCAATTTTTGGCACATAACATGGAATTGATTGCCGATACCAAGCATTACTACAAATGCCAATCAAGTCCAGTAGACTACTTGAAAACGGTAAATATAAACTCTACTGGGATCGAGAAATACGAACGGATGTCACTGTACCTGCAAACAGACCCGACATCACTATTATAAAAAAAATAAAAATAAAAAAAATAAAAAATAAAAAAAGACTAAGGAATAGCCCTCATAGATGTAGTAGTACCATTAACTCATAACACACGTACAACATTCACTACAAAAATAAGCAAATATAAAAGAGCTTGCAGACGAAATCAAGAAGTTATGGAAATGTCAGAAAGTCACAGTAAGACCAATCATTGTCTCAAGTACAGCAACTGTCCCTGAAAGTACTGTGACGCAACTGGAACAGATACAGATAAACGCAAAACATCTAACAAATACACAAAAATCAGTAAGTAATACTAGACGCCTGTCGTATGATCAGGAAGTTCTTTGCAGAAGAAGAACTCTTCAAATAATCTGCACTTGCCAGAGACGGCCATCAGATTACTAAGCTGAAATCCAATTAAACCGAGATACAGCAATAATAATAATAATAATAATAATAATAATAATAATAATAATAATAATAATAATAATAATTTGTGTTTCTGAGTGAAGAATCAAATCTACATCTGTAGTTTTAGTAAACACAATAATAAAGCATCTATTTATTTTAAATATCTATGTACTACATTTAAATTTCCTCATTCTATGAGGATATAAATAAACTTTCTGGTATTCTGTGAAGAAGTGCATTAATATATAATATTTGAATTAAAGTTATTCATTATTTTTTTCTCTTTTATGTTTTAGGTTCTTAGGCAGCGGCCATGGCGCTGAGCTTCACGCCTCTGCGTCGACGCCAGTGGCTGCTTATTCTATTGGCTGTGGTGTTTGTACCATGGAGTGTCCTTGTGCTTCTATCCGGACCAGGTAAGTCCCATCATTTATTTTTCATATTTCACAGTAGGCTACACATTACCACTAAAACTGACATTACACTTTTACAGTCTCGTTTTTGTTAAGGAAATATTCAGCGTATATGCGTGCTATTTCGATCGGTCCGATTTTCGATCCTGTGATGGTGTGAACAGCTCCATTTGTAAAATCTAAAAAGGAGCTAGGACATGGCCCAAACCAGCATCTCTATAAGACCATCGGATCCATGTTAGTTTCATAGCTCAGCTTGCTTTTTATGAAATACCTTTAGAGTTCGATTTTTTAATAGACAAAACTAGAAAAAGAGCAATAAATTGAGATTATTGAATCACGCCCTGCTTGCCGTGTTGATTTTCAACAAATGAAAGTAATAAAATAGTTTTAAAAAATCACTTTCTGTAGTAAATGCTAGAATATGGAATCATAGTAAAGTTAACTCAATAGACAGCGAGCAGGCAGCATACCTAACAGGAGTTAGACAAGAAATGAGATCGTTAGTTCAATCTTTTATGGGTGAATATTATGCTAAGAACTTGGGGGGGTTGAAGAATAATTTCTTCGTGCGTTAAATAGTTGCTCATCTAGAGACGCCCCAACCTGATTTAGGTCAATGCAAATCAGGTAGCAGGTCTAGTTGTATGATAGGCCAGCGTCGTCAGAAAAAAAAAAACAATCTTAATGGTTATTAATATGATACTTGTCAGAAGACAACAAAGAAAGCGAATGTTCGATTACATAAAGGTCGAATTAATTGAAGGAATCGAAGAATCTTCGATCGTATCAAGTGCATGTAAAGAATTAATTTTTTTTAAAAATATCTTCGATCATATAAACTGCATGAACCCATGAATTCAAGGTATCAAATAAACCTTTTATCGTATAAAGTGTACATAGTTTACGAATTGAAGGAATCAAAGAAAACTTCGATCATATACAGTGTATGAAATTTACGGATTTAAGGAACCGAAGGAAACCTTATATAAAGTTTATATGGTGTAAAAATTTATCAAATTGAAGAAACAGTTTGTGATATGAAGTACATAGAATGTATAAATTGAAGGCATCGAAGAGACCTTTGATCATATAAAGTGCATGGATCCCATGAATTGAAGGAATTATAAAACCTTCGATTCTATAAGGCAGGGACATGTAACATATGAATTGAAGGGATCAAGGAAATCATTGATCATATAAAGTGCATGGAAAGCATGAATTCATATGTCCTTGAAGGAATCCAAGAAACTTTCGATCATATGTATAAAGTGCATAATGCATAGATAGATGAAATCGAAGAAATCTTCGATCATACAAAGTGCATGTAAATGCATGAATTGAAGAAATCGAAGAAACTTTTGATTATGATCATATAAAGTGCATATGATAATGGGTGAATTGAAGCAATCGAAAAAATCTTTGATCATATAAAGTGCATGTAATGCATGAATAAAAGTAATCGAAGAAACTTTCGATCATCAATGCGTGTAATGCATGAAGTGAAGAAATCGAATAAACCTTTGATTATATAAAGTACTTGTAATTGTTAAATTAAAGGTATCTAAGAAGGAAAAGAGAGTGCGTCATGGCCAATACCAAGTTTGTGAACATCTATGATTGGCATAGAAGATATATATGTCTATAAATAAGTCAATTCTAAATACGACCATTGTAAAATGCATGTAAGTTATTAATAAATCTATTAGATATCAAGGCTGATATGTTAATCACTTCATTAATGACATAAATGGGTACGCAGAAAGGACCAGCCCACTTTGAGAAGTAACAGAGAAAATCATGCTTGATGTACCAGAAGGAGTTAAGCCTTTAAAGACCATCCATAAAAATACTCTAAAGAACTTTTGGTGTATTTCTAATTAAGATGAGACTAAGAACACTTTTGCTTTTATATGTAGTCTCTCTTACTCTAGGTAGGAGTTAGTTGAATTTCTATATAACAGATGGCAGCAGTAATCAGTACTGCAACATGGTTTCACCGTGTAATCAGCGGGAGACAAGAGAGGAAACCTTTTAAAAGGATGTTTTCATGGCGTATCCACTGGTACACAAAGGGTTAAGAAAATTATGGTGAGGAGGAGAGTGGAAACACAAATGTAATAGTTAAACAAAGATTCGTACTGATTCACTGATCACAAGAAGAAGCAGGACAGAAATAGAGCTAAGGTAATCTTTCCCTTCTTTCCTTCGTCTCCTTTTTTCCCTCCTCCTCTCTCTCTTTCTTTTGTGGTCGCAGAGTGGGGAACAAACTGATTTTTCTTGCATTTCATATACTTGAACAGCGGCTGAGAATAAGATAGAAAAAGTTATGTAGTCACTCTATTACCGAAGTCACAACCTTATTAATAGATAAACAAATATAAAATAAACAAAAGTAGCTATATGCAAATAGGTAGATTCTAATAACAAAGATTAAGCAAATGGTATACGGCGGCCTCTACTATAGCCCTGGTAATTTGATGTACGTATAAGGCATGATTTCGCCTACTAGGCAACGTCAACAGTGAAACAGCAGTTATTAGACTGCCGAAAATTCCAATGTTGCCGAAATCCACAATCTCCTGAAAACGTGGTATAAAGTTAAGAAAATTGACGAAATTGTGAACTCTGAACCACAGCATACGATCGCATATTCAAAAAATTTATGGAGCAATTCGATGAGATAAGTTGACGAACGGCTACTTTCAACAAGTTGGTACATAATATGTCAAATCTTCAATGCTTCCATGCTGCTTATAACCAACGTCTTTGCAAGGAGCATAATTTCAAAGAACCTATGGCCTCTCGTATCACCCGATCTAACCTTGCCTTACGTGCAAAGCGACCTGAAGCTAAGAATCTTCCAGGAATACTGAATGGACCGCTGAAACTATTAGCAATAAAGTTAACCACATTACTGTTCATACATTGGATTAAACATTACAGAAATGACAAGTTAATAAGATGGTAATTACTTATATGAATCACCCTGTATATGGTGAAGCTATTGTTCACACATTCTTTAAATCAATTGCAGTTAAGAACAGTACTGACGTGCGTCTAATAGAAGCAACAATTTGGCATAATTTTCTGAAGGGCTCGAAAGGGTTAATCGTACTGGTAGATCTTGAAAAGTCTTTAAAAAGAATAACTTATGCACATTATAATTAGTTATCCCGTGTATATCCGTTTAGATGCAATAAAACTTGTCTAAATATGATAAACACATAAGAAAACCATCATCATCCAAACTGATAAGGCACATGACATTTAAGTTAATTCTCTTCACGATGTGCTTTCATGGTGCAATATCTTTTTAAGCTTTATGCTTGCATAATCTTTTTCACAGTTGTATCTATTCTCTCGTTCCTTTCCCTTTTGTGTGTTTTGCTCTCAATGACCTTCATACTAATTACTTACAACGTGTTCGCTTGTTTTATGCTGTTTCACTTAACTACTTCCGTATAGTTTTCTGCATCCAGCATCCGATAGTAGCTTGCAGTTAGCTGTACAGACGTTCTCTTGCCCCCCAGAAAGACTGTTTTATTTACTTCTTTTTTCGAGTGAAATTAAAAGGTAACGTCATTTTGAACCTGGACGCTTGTTTGTACTTTACACCGTTAAAGAAACCTAAGGTAACATAATCATTCTGAAAACTGCAATAACCAGAGAAAGGTATTAAGTTTTAAATATTTTATTCTTAACTAGCTAAATCTGCGCTCTCTACACAGCGCATCATTCACATATGAGCATGAATCTCCTTGTCATTCCTCACAACATCTGTACATGTCCTCTTACAGACACAAGTGAAAGACGTCTTGATAAAAATCGGCAAGGGATACTATAAAGGGAAGATTTTTTCGATTATTTTTTCAATATCTCGCACCGTTTGCAAGATTTGAGCCTACATCTTGTTGGAGTTTCTAATTCATGTATGATCAGTGTTTTCTTTCTTCTTGCATGCATATGTAATAAGCAAATACATTACACACATAATTAATTATAATGTCAGTGATATATGTTCATTGGGCAAAACACACCAAACAATAAAGATTCATCTTACAAGGCGAGGTACCTCGTTGTAACACACCGATGTTGATAAGATGGTACAGAAATAGATAACATCGAAAGAGAAGCGACGCAAGGCAATGAGCCGGAAATGGACCTATTACGTGTACAACATTGTTACAATGTGTTACGGAAATGAGCGAAAAGAGTGGTAAGGTGCAAGAAGAAAGAGGAAAAGAAAACAGAAAGTACGTGTTTTTACTTTTGATGCACACGTCGCCCGTATACGAAAGAGACGCAGATTCATCTCAAATCACGAAGATGAAAGAACACACAGGATGGATGCAAACGCCGTTCGTATAGACAGCCAGCGAGACACTACTACGCAGTGGGTTGCATATATCGCGTAATGTGAACAAAAATGTATAGCACAGTAGAATGTAATATTAAGTGGTCCACATACGTAAGATAAACAGCAACAGTAATATCTGTACCACGCATACGTATCAACATCACATCATTACGAAAATACGCGTATAACATGACAGCAATAGTAACATTTTTGTTATTACTGCCTACACACATTTTCGTTTTCAACATCCATCTAATCGTTGTTCCCATTACGCGATACATGCAACCCACTGCGTAGTAGTGTCTCGCTGGCTGTCTATACGAACGGCGTTTGCATTCTTCTTGTGTGTTCTCTCATCTTCGTGATTTGAGATGAACCTGTCTCTCTTTCGCATACGGGCGACGTATGCACCCAAAGCAAAAACACGTATTTTCTGTTTTCTTTTCGTCTTTCTTCTTGCTCCTTACCACCCATTTCTCTCATTTCCGTAACACATTGTAACTATGTTGTACACGTGATTGGTCCCTTAGCAGATGCTCTGGTTTCTTCGCATGAGTGTGTTCTAGCCCATTGCTTTGCGTCGACTATGGGTAGTATTTCGTACATTTAACCTTTTCCAGTATCTCTTCTCGTTCTTGTTATATTCCGCATAATCTCATTCTGACCCCATTTGACCCTTTCAATGCGCTTGTTGGCCGATATAAAAATACATGTCGCTTCTTTTTCGATGTTCTCTATGTCTGTGCAATCTTATCAAAATCGGCGTGTTACACCGGGGTACCCTGCCTTGTTAGACTGGATAAATAATTATCCTTCGTTTTTCATTATCATTTGGCCATGAAAGAAACGCCGGAGAGAGATACTAACCCCGTATACAAATGTGTGGTGTTGGAATGTATAACTCGTAGAATATGATGCATTACTTTTTAAAATTTCAATACTTTCAGCGTACCCCTAAAAAATGTAATAAAGAAATAACAGCCATTTAAAAAATATATATTCAATTAAAACTGAACAATCTACACAAAATTTGCAATTGATCAGTGAAAACTAGCTCTTTCTAGAGTTTGTGGTTTCCGAGATATCATTGTCAAAATAATTGACCATAAACATAGAGAATTTTCTTAACCACAAACATATAAACCAGCATTTTAATATATAACTAGCTGAACCTGCATCATCTACACAGCGCATCATTCACATATGAGCATGAATCTCCTAGACATTCCTCACAACATCTGTACATGTCCCTTTACAGACACAAGTGAAAGACGACTTGATAAAAAAAAATCGACAAGGAATATCACAAAGGGGAGATTTTTTCGATTATTTTTTTTTCAATATCTTTCACCGTTTGCAAAATTTAAGCCTACTTCCGGTTAAAGTTTCTAATGCATGTATGATCAGTGTTTTCTTTCTTCGTGCATGCAGTATGTAATAAACAAATTTACTGCATATACAATTAATTATAATGTCAGTTATATATGGTGTTCATTGGGCAAAACACTCCAAAAATATTCATCTTAGACTGGAGGATTGGTTATCCTTCCTTTTTCAGTAGTATTTGGCCAGGAAACAAACGCATGAGACATATTCAACCCGTGTGGTGTTGGAATGTATAATGCGTAGGATATGATGCTTTAGTTTTTTTTTTTTTTTTAATTTCAACACTTCCAATATACCCGTAAAAATGTAATAAAGAAATAATGGCCATGTTTTTTTTAAAAAAAAAATATTCAATTAGAACTGGACAATATTTGCAAAATTTGCAATCGATCAGTGAAAACGTCATCTTTCTAGAGTATGTAGTTTCCGAGATCTCATTGTGGAAAGGGTTGGAAACAAACATATAAACGTCCACAAACGTATAGTTTAAAAAACTCCAAAGATGGCAGCACAATTCATTTGCATTGAGTTTGAAGAAAGCTTATTAAAATACAAAGGCTTTGATCAATAGCTTTAAAACATAAACTTTATAAAATGGATATATTTAAATAATAATTTATTTAAAGTACACATACTTTAAAATATTGTCTTTGTTAAACGTGAAATCACAAATAACCGTAAGTCAAAGTTTTGAACTTCAAAGTTAGAGGTTGGAGTTCAGGCGTTTTATAGCTTTTGTAGCATTTTAATAGATAGATTATTTTTGTCTGAAAGTATTATTTGTTTTTATTTTTTTAATTTTATTTCAGTGCAAGAAATTGGGACTGCCTTATAATTATAAAATCTTTTAAAATATGTATTACTAGTTTCATCTTGTTAGAGTAACTCGAGATTATCTAACTTCTTCACATTAACCTAGTAACACCAAGGTATTTTGTTTTCCATTAAGAACTAATAGCTGTGGGCCTCAGACCCTCCCCTCTTGGTGTTCCTGGGGTAAAGTCAAGAACAATGTGTGTGCCTTCTTATAAAATACATGCTTGCTTTGTTCTGTTGCTTTCATATCCTGTGCTCATTTTCATCCAATTTTAGTACAGTGAAACCTATCTATGTTTGCCTCTATCTGCTATTGAAAAGCGTGCAACTTACTGAAAATAAATATGAATAACGTGTTTAAACCAGAGTCACTATTATTGCTTGATAGTAAAAGTTTTTCAATAAGCAATGGCATGACAACTGCTTTTGAATAATGTATCTATGAACGAAATCATAACAATATACAATACTAACGTAAGACAATGAGTACAATATATTTAATATGTGCACATTTCTTCTTGACTATATTTCTTCCTGAGTACCAGTGTAACACAAGAACACGAACGATCACAAAATAGAAATACATGCACGTAGTTTATAGAAGAGCACACTGCATTATTTAAATTGAAGAAAGTACAAATAAAAATAAAATGAAGATCGTAAATAAAATGTATATACAGTTTATATGATTTTTTTTCGGAAACCATGACTGCAGAATACATATCAGGAAACCGTTTATCGTTGTTTTTTTTTTTTTTACCGTTTTTTGCTCTAATACTTGTCGAAGCACGTAGTCGTTCTAGAAGACTTCTCGTCCTTATACATATTTTTGCCCTCCCCTTTGATCTACTGACTAGCGTGCGCGTGGCTTTAGTGAAAGTGGTCCTGGGTTCGATAACTGCTGCGAGTAGAGAGCCTTGCAATTTGAACGGTGGTTCGAATTTCACCTTAAATTGTAATTAGATTGGAGTTTAACCTCCCCTTCATCACCGAGGCTATATAGGACGTAGATGTACAGTTTAACGTGGCACCCATACCCCATGAGCTTCCACTAGCAATCGAAGCCGGATCTTCGGTGTCAAAGACACGTATATTAGCCATATGGCCACAATAGTATTTCCCTGAACCCTCGCCCTACCAACGGGGGATACTTTGTGCCCAGCAGAATGTTTTTTTTTTTTGTAATTATTCTTCTGTTTCTTTAAAATTGTAATTATATATATATATATATATATATATATATATATATATATATATATATATATATAAAATTACTCAACATGTTTAGCTAAAGCATATACCTTTCTGTGGTGAAAATTGAACGTTAGTGTGTCCCATAAATTTGCTATTTTAAGTTGGTGGGTACACAATACCCCCCTCCTTGCTAGTAGGAGACGTGACTGACCTTTAGAAGTGTCACTCCTAGATGGCAGTATAATAAATAGCTATATTCCGCCTTTTCTGAATTTGGCAATGTACTGTTCACTTCAGTCCCTGTAGATTTTTGTGAGTGTTTCTACGAGGTGGGTACGAAATTACTCATCCTTTGTAGTCCGCGTTACAAAAAAAAAAAAAAAATGTAGTTAAGCGAGAGTTAAACTCTAGGTTCACGTTGTAAGACGCAGTCTTACATTAGTTTTATTAATAAAGTTTATATAGTAGTATATTTAAATGTTATCATTAATTTGCATATCGAAATGGAAATGGTTTTCTTTATTTTCAAATATTATTTATATTATTAATTAACTTAGAATCATATTTATTTTATTTCCTAAGTATTGGTAAGATTCAAGTTTATATCGAGAATGTAACGATAGATATTGGATTTCGTATATAGAAAGATAGATTCTAGTGAGTTAGAGATTTTTTTTTTTAAGGAAAACTTGTAGAAGACAACGAAGCTCCAAAAGGTCAGTCACCTATGCTTAGTCAGCCTAGCCAACTATATTGTGAGTTGAAACTAAAAATTACTGTTTTATTTCTGTTAAGCAGCTATAAGAATACTGTATAGAACTAAAAAACCATAAAACACCCTGAGTTGTAACACTACCGAAAAGGCGACAGAAAGACTGATATTTGTCTATTGTCAAAATTTAACACATAGATATAATAACAGAAGGACAATGATGTGTTAAAATCTTGGGTTGACCGCCGATTTCACAAGAATTCGAGCTGGCGTAGCGAATCTAGCAAAACAGGCTGTGAATTCGTTCCAGGTTTACCAGATGAAGCAGTTTGTAATATCAAATACTAATAATAATTAAAATATGTAAGAATTAGTGTGTTTAAGAGTCAATTATGTATTGGAAAGCTACGCGTACCCGTATTGTTTGTTTTACCTTTTCCGTCCTTACGTATATCGTATCATAAAACTTTCTTTCAGCCGTGAAGAAAAAAAAAAAAATAACAAGTACTATCTGGTATTGGAGGGTGGAGTTTTGGCTTTCTGCTGGGGACAGACGGAACTGGGAATCCTTACCCTAAGAAATTGTTTCAAATAAAGTTAATAGAGGATGACAACTCCATACCACATATGTATATGGTAGCAAAGATATGTATATACTTGTAAGTAAAGTAGATGTATGTTTAATTTCATTCTATAATTAATAATTTGTATAATTGTCACGCGGAAGCAGAAAACTCTGAACTATTATGGTTGTCAGTGACATTGTTAATTCTTTCCGCTAGAGGGCTCCAGTGACTAGACACACATAAGAAAAGAACATATGTCAGGTGGTGAAAATATATTAACCGGCCTATTTTAAATGCAAAATTTTAAGGTTATATCAGAAGTGGACTATAACATATTTGGTATCTAATGAAAGGCCAAAGAATGCAGATTTTAGTGCTTGATTCGAAATTACGTGACAATCTATAAGAAGTGAATTATTTGCGTATAAAGTCAATGTAAATAAAAATAAACATACTTCCTTGCAAAGTTCCGTTAGCAGGTAGATAGACAATAGAAAAGGTTATCTATATTGAAAAGCCAGTAGCTTTGAGGCGAAGCACGACTCTTGGGCGTCAAACCCCTTTTACAAAACCGAAATTCTGGAGAGGAACAAGGGAGTTAGCGGTTGGATCGGGTTTGTGAAGATGCTGCTCGTGTGAAAATAGTTATTTTCCTGAACACTATAAATTCAACGGTGTTAGTTGCAATGGAAGATAGGTGCATATATTTATTTTAAAAGTGAACTTAATTAAGTGCGATAAGTTGCACCATTGGTGTTCAAAATAAGTTAAATAAACTGAGTCAGTTTTCTAGACTATATGCATTTTAGATCCAATCGGACAACACTGGAAACGAATACACACATCTTATGTATGCAGCAACAAACATTTAAAATATATATATACATAGAGAGAGATAGAAGTGCAACTATAACCAAGTTTGAAGTGGTTACACAGTGGTGGACTCAAAGTTATAATCAGTTACCAAGGACTTAATCTACCTTAGGATGCTACGGAAACTATTTTTAAAAGAATACCATCAACTTGAAAGAATAGACACTAAAATTGTGATTAATGCTGTGAAGTAACGGACACACCTACCTGGAAATTAAAGAAGATGAACTGTGCAATAGATACAAATACATATTATTAACTATGAACTAGTGATAAAAAAAATCATAAGTTTTTTTAAAATTATTTTAGTTCATCTGTGAGCATATCTTATATCGATATCAATTTAGTGTTGTGATTTAAGTGATTAAGTGCTGTGTTATAATAAAAGTGTTTATTAAACTACATGGAGTTATCAACTTCCCTAACGGAATTTCGGCTGGTATGGTAAGTACCAGAATAATTTGTTTGTTTCTTGCAGGTTTGCTGGATTCCATGCTCTTTAATATCAGATGTTCGAAACTAGTAAGGTAATCACACACCTATTCTTTGATAAACCAAGGTGGCAGATAATTCATGCGTAAGTCCACATATCAAAGAAAGTCCGAAAGGGGCTACAGGACTTTAAATAAGGAACTCACACTTACAGGAATGGCATTATAGAAATTATAGATATATTATTTTTTTTTAATCTTAGCTCTACCGACTTTTATCTAAATTTCAGTAATTTCTATTATTTTATTTGGCATATCTTTTGATTTTCTTTAAATTTGGATGATACAACATTCCTGTAGGTAAAGGGGTAGTAAGAGAGAGATTTACATATGAGTTTCATACAGAGATTTCTCTTTTCCTTCCCTGCACTCCACATAATTTTGGCGCCCAGCGTGGGGCAATTACTACGCTTGTGTGCATAGTTATTTTACACATTAGTTTGGCACCTAGCGTAGTAGCCATATTATATGCTAGGATTACAGGCAAAGGCTCAGTACAATCACATAATTTTGGCATCCATGTGTGAGAGCTTAACCACGTTGATCATTTCTTTACTTAAATGTTTTAACACCCTACGTGTTTAGCAAGAAGTGTGCAGGTTACACACTGTTGTTCACATCCTAGCATATAACCGAGTGTGTGATTACTTAAAGATTAGTAAAATTCTCGTGTAATGTATTTATTTTGTCCCAAATGCTTTCCAAAACATAATTGATATAAAAGTAAAATGTGTGTAGAAATGTGTTTATATATAATACTTGAGAAGTTGTAAACTTGAAGGGGGGAGATAATTTTATAGAGATAACATTTAGATAAAATAGAGATTCTTTCCTTTTTATTAGTGAACTCATTAGATTAATTAAAATTGATGGTTTTGACTAGGTTGAAAAGCAGAAAGATGAATGAAGAACTTAGAGATTTAAAACAAGCGCAAAGTATGTCATTTACAGAAGTAGGAGATCAGGGAGATGAAATTCAAGTGAGAGACGAAAACATAGAAGTAGGCAATGAGACAGATGGGATAGGAAACACAACTAGTTCATCAGACCCAGTGTTGCAATTCTTGATGCAAATGCAGCAAGAATTAAATAACAAAATTGATAAATCTCAGCAAGAATTAAATAGTAGGATAGATAGATCTCAACAAGAGTTACAGCGTGAACTGAAAACCGAAATTAGGAAAGAGGTGCAAGAGTTGGGCTCTAAACTAGCACAAACTCACCAGGAGTTAGATAGTAAAATTAGTGCATTGTCTAGTAAGCTAGAAGATACAAATGAAGAGCTGAGAAATACAAGAAGGGATTTAGAACATTCACAGAAAGAGCTTGAATCTAGGCTGAGTAGGTCACTACAAAATACAGAGCAACAACTACATAACGATATAGAGAACACCGTACAACAATTAAATGTAACAGTAAATCAAGTTTCTGAAAATTTAGACCAGACAGCTAGAAATTTAGAAGAAGTTAGAAATGATCTAGGAAATAAGATAGGATCTTTAGAAGAGCAAGGTGATAATATTATTGGTCATGTCGAAAGAAATCGGGCAGAAGTAGAGACAAAATTAAGTGACATAATTTCTGTACACGAGAATGTAACGGATGAATTAAGAAACAGTATTGAGAGTGTAGATTCGAGAATAACTGGAAAAGTAGAGGCCATAGAAGAAATGATTTCTGCCAGATTAAATATCATTGAGTCAAATCGCGTAGAAGTCTCCTCACACACTAGCATTCCACCAGAACAGGCTATGCCCTCATGTTCACGTACTATTCCTAATGAAACAATTTCGCCGAGCATAGCACCACCTGCATCCTCTGTTTCACCACTCGATCATCAGACAGCACAGTTGTCGACATTCATGAACCCTTTTATTCATCGTGATCTAAGCCTTCCAAATTATCAGGGTACAGAGGACGAACCCCAAACATATAACTTTTTGCTAGACTTAGACAATTACTTTGCATTAACAGGTGTACCTAATGAAGCACGTTTGTCATTCATTAGTAGAACGTTAAAAGGGCCAGCACTTTCGTGGTTCAAAGTCATGCGTCAGAAAATTGTTACGTATGAAGAGTTTGTGATTAAATTTAGAGAAACGTATTTAAGTCAGGAACGATTGGCTACACTAAGAGCTAATTTGTTAACAGTTCAATTCGACAATAAGGTTCATAAAAATCCTTCTGATTTTCTGTTGAACATCCTACATCAAAATTCAATATTGGATCCTCCTGTAGACGAATCTTGCTTATTGAAACTCTTACCGAGAAAACTTCCAGTATATATATTTAGGACCTTAGTGGCTTCGAAACCACAATCTCTTACAGATTTACTCGCGATTGTGAACGAAGTACAGGCAACTCATTACGACCGAGATAGATTTCCTCCTCGTAGAAATATGAATATGTTGCAAGTGTCCTCTGAGAGGGTAGACACACACCCTCGTAGGAATAATAGAAGGAATGTCCCTTACACACGAGGACAGCAACAGAGAGACAATAGAGGCAATAGTAATGAGAGCCCAAATTCAGGTCATAACGGGAGAAGGGAAGGAGGTCAATCACCCCGTAATGAGCGCTACCCTTCACCTGAAAATAGACAAAACAACAGGAGACCGCGAGGTTCGAGAAGGGGAAATAACAACAGTACACGGAATGGAAGTAGAAATCAAAACAACTACATTCCGGAGCAACAAATACAACTGCTAGAAACCTATCATAATAGCGAAGGACAAGGTTACCAAACTAACCAAAATGCACCAAGTGTGACAGGTGGTCCTCATTATAATAACTGATGCTTTCCAGCACATACAGCGGGAAAGTTGGATGTAGTACTTGTGAATAGAACATCTGATATCCAACAGACGAATAAAGCCCTGTGTGTGCTCGCAAACAATAGTTCTGACTTGGCAGACGATAATGAAACATATGTTAAAAGTATTGAGGAGAATGAAAATAAATGTGTAAAATGTGAAGAAATAAATAATACTCAAAATTTTGAAAGTAATACTAAAGACACTATTTCATTGTTATTGAAAGATGGTAGAAAGGTAGAATTAGAGAGGGAAACATTTAATGAGGCAAATGGAATTTTTGATAATCTGTTAGATACAAAAGACGACCCAGTTGTTAGAAACAATGTAGTAGTTTTACCAGAGATAAATGTAAATATTTATGCTCAATCTGTAAATGCATTGTTAGATTCTGGAGCAAGTATATCCGCAATAAATAACAACTTATTTGAAACGATACTAGGTAGCCAAACACAGCCACCATTTTTAAAAGCAAATAACATAAAAGTTACTTCAGCGTTTGGTAAGAAGATAGCCACAGTCAAAGGTCAAACTCTTCTTGAGGTTATTGTACAGGGGAAAACTTATTATACAGTTGGCATCATTGTAGAAGGATTAAATAAAGATGTGATATTAGGATCCCAATTTTTCGTAGAATCTGCTGCTATTTTAGATTATTCAAGAGCGCTGTTGATATTACAAAGACCCCACTATGTTGAAGTTAACTTTAGAGATCAAGAAATATCGAGTGATGATTTAGTTCTTAGACAATTAGAGGAATCATTGCACAGTGGCATTATTAGTGAGTTAAGTGAGAAAAGTGAGATAGGAGAGAATGTAGAAAGTATACAGTTTCCTAAGGTAGGATTGGGGAATTCAAAGGCGAGGCTATTTGATAGTGACCCCACACTGCAGTTGGGTAAAAGAGTATTCCCAAGTCCCACAGAACTGAAAGAAAGAGTGTTGTCTCCCGAAGAATGGGAGAAAATCAACACAAAGGCCACTGAGAAAGATATTTATGAACATGTAAATAACTATAAAGATCTCACTGATGAACAAAGGGGTAAATTAGCGTCCGTGTTAATAAAACACATAGACATTTTTGACGAAAAGCCAGGAACAATTAAAAATTATGAACATAAGATAGAACTTACAGATCCTACACCAATAAAATCAAAAATGTATCCTTTTCCTCTTAAGTACAAAAATCAGATACAAAATGAAATTCATCGGTGGTTAGCTTTTAATATTATCAAGAAAGCACCTAGTGAGTATAATCATCCGTTGGTGGTCGTTGAGAAAACGAATGGGTCTATTCGTTTATGTTTGGATGGCCGTAAGTTATCAAAAGTGATAAAAAACGAATTAGATAAACCTCTTCCAGCACTTGAGATATTACAATCACTAAGTGATAAATCTTTCTTTACTAAGCTAGATATAGTTGAGTTTTTCTTGAATGTAAAAGTTAGAGAAGAAGACCAAACACTCCTTGGCTTTGTGTATGAAGGCCTCTCATACTGTTTTATGAAATTACCTTTTGGAACTAAGACTAGTCTAGCCTCTTGCATTAGAGCATTAGATCAAATTTTGGGACAAGAAGTAAGGCCCTATTGTAATAATTACGTAGATGATACAATTATTGCTTCGACAAGCTTTGAAGAACACTTATTACATATAGATAGAGTATTAACTTTGCTAAAAGAAGGTGGTGTAACTTTACGCCTAAAGAAATGCGAGTTTGCTAAGCCGAAAATAAAAATTTTGGGTTTTGAATTATCACATGAAGGGATTGGGAAACATGAAGGGATTGGGAAAGATCCACAGAAAATTGAACATGTAATGCAGTTTCGAGCACCACGCAACGTAAAAGAGTTGAGAAAGTTGATTGGATACTTAGGGTTCTATAGATGTTTTAGCCACCAATATTCAGAAGTACTACACCCACTCTTTAACTTGCTTAAAAAGAATACTAAATTCAAATGGACCAAAGAACATCAAGATGCTCTTGAGAAAATTAAATTGATTTTTCAAGAAGATATAGTACTCAAGAAGCCTCTTCCTAATAAAGAGATGATTTTAGAGGTAGATGCCAGTAATGTAGCTTGTTCTAGTCATCTCTATCAAATTGATGACAATAATGACAAACGAATAATAGGCATGTCATCAAAAGTGTTCAATGCAGCACAGAGAAATTATAATACAACTGAAAAAGAATTAGCGGCACTAATAGAGGGTGTTTCAAAATTCAAGCATTATTTGATAGGAAGAAAATTTAAAATAAGGTCTGATCACTTGGCTTTGAAGTTTATTTTGTATTGCAGGTTAACGAACCAACGTTTAGTTAGGTGGTCTTTATCTTTGGCAAATTTAGATTTTATTTTTGAACATGTTCGGTCCACGGATAACTTGGCAGATTTCCATTCAAGATATCCTCCTGATGGAAATTTTACTTCTGAGATAGATGCTAAGCCTGTAATAAAAGAATCTCTAATGGGCATCATAGAGGAACTGCCAGGTGAACTGAGAAACTTCATAGCAATGTTGTCAGAGTTACAGACCTCTGACACATTCTATGGAAACATAAAACGAAAAGTCGAATCAAACGACACATCTAAATGCATCAAGGGGAAACATCACTCATACGAGTTAATAAATGGAAAACTTTGTAAACGTGATACAATAGGAGTACGCATTATAGGAGTACGCATTTGTATCCCTGAAGTAATGGTGTATCCCTTACTCCATTATTATCACGATCAGAATGGCCATCTGTCAGCAAGTAAATTGTTGCCACAGCTAAGTGAAAACTTTGTATGGCCAAAAATGAGGCACAGTATACGAAAATATTGCGGTTCATGTGATTTATGCCAAAAGGCCAATCCACCAACATGCTATTATACAGGAAAATTACACTCTGTAGTTACAGATAGACCTGGAAAGCTGATCTGTGTCGATTTTTGCGGGCCTCTTGTAAAAGGCAGTGGTGGATTCCAATATATTCTAGTATTTTTAGATGCATTTTCAAAATTAGTTGGACTTTATCCCTGCAAGCGTGCTACTACACACGTTGCCATTCAGAAGTTAACAGACTTTCTGAAATTATGCCCAAATGCAGAGTTCATTTTAAGTGACAGAGGATCACAGTTCCATTCGAAACAATGGAAAAATCACCTCCAGAGTTTAGGAATAAAACACATTATGAGTAGCGTGTATTATCCTCAAGGAGAGATGGCTGAAACTGCTGTCAAAGCCACTATTCGCATGTTAAAGAAGTACACGAATAGTAATCATAAGAATTGGCCAAAATACTTAAACAAAGTGGAAAAGTGTCTAAACTCAGCAAAGCACCTCAGCTCGGGTCTAGCCCCGTACGAAATCCATTTAGGATTGTCACAATCTAGTGATATCGCTAAATTATTTGACATCCCAGACGTGGATAAACGAAAAGATATGAAGTACTACATTGAAGTAGCACATAGAAATCTGAAGAAAAAGGCTGAATCCCGTAAAGCTTATTTTGACAAGCATCATAAGACAATCGAGTACAATTTAGGTGATTTGGTACTCATCAGACTATTCCCTAAATCCGATGCTTTAGCGGGAATATCTAAAAAAAATGATGTTAATCTATGGAGGACCGTTCCGTATCGTAGATAAAACAGATAAAAATGTCTACACACTTTGTGATGTAGCCACAGGAAAAGAGATAATTAAAAGAAATACATTTCTCTTAAAGAAGTACAATCTCAGAGAAGACAAAGAAAAGGAAGATAACACATCCGAGCCACAGACATGACATAGTCTTGCCTCGTATAAAAAGAAAAAAAAAAGAAAAAAGAAAGAGAAATAACAATGTCTATGTACATATTTTAAAAATATCATATGTAGTAAGAAGTCTGTATCGTCAGTATGCTATATATAGGTATGTATTGTCAATCTTATTATTGAAAATAAGTTAGGAATATTAATTTGCCAAGTAGTCATTACATAGTTATTATAGTTCTTAAGTATTGTATCTGTGAGTAATATATTAATTATCCTGTCCATTAATATATAACTCAAAGGGGGGAATGTAAGACGCAGTCTTACATTAGTTTTATTAATAAAGTTTATATAGTAGTATATTTAAATGTTATCATTAATTTGCATATCGAAATGGAAATGGTTTTCTTTATTTTCAAATATTATTTATATTATTAATTAACTTAGAATCATATTTATTTTATTTCCTAAGTATTGGTAAGATTCAAGTTTATATCGAGAATGTAACGATAGATATTGGATTTCGTATATAGAAAGATAGATTCTAGTGAGTTAGAGATTTTTTTTTTTTTAAGGAAAACTTGTAGAAGACAACGAAGCTCCAAAAGGTCAGTCACCTATGCTTAGTCAGCCTAGCCAACTATATTGTGAGTTGAAACTAAAAATTACTGTTTTATTTCTGTTAAGCAGCTATAAGAATACTGTATAGAACTAAAAAACCATAAAACACCCTGAGTTGTAACACTACCGAAAAGGCGACAGAAAGACTGATATTTGTCTATTGTCAAAATTTAACACATAGATATAATAACAGAAGGACAATGATGTGTTAAAATCTTGGGTTGACCGCCGATTTCACAAGAATTCGAGCTGGCGTAGCGAATCTAGCAAAACAGGCTGTGAATTCGTTCCAGGTTTACCAGATGAAGCAGTTTGTAATATCAAATACTAATAATAATTAAAATATGTAAGAATTAGTGTGTTTAAGAGTCAATTATGTATTGGAAAGCTACGCGTACCCGTATTGTTTGTTTTACCTTTTCCGTCCTTACGTATATCGTATCATAAAACTTTCTTTCAGCCGTGAAGAAAAAAAAAAAAATAACAAGTACTATCTGGTATTGGAGGGTGGAGTTTTGGCTTTCTGCTGGGGACAGACGGAACTGGGAATCCTTACCCTAAGAAATTGTTTCAAATAAAGTTAATAGAGGATGACAACTCCATACCACATATGTATATGGTAGCAAAGATATGTATATACTTGTAAGTAAAGTAGATGTATGTTTAATTTCATTCTATAATTAATAATTTGTATAATTGTCACGCGGAAGCAGAAAACTCCGAACTATTATGGTTGTCAGTGACATTGTTAATTCTTTCCGCTAGAGGGCTCCAGTGACTAGACACACATAAGAAAAGAACATATGTCAGGTGGTGAAAATATATTAACCGGCCTATTTTAAATGCAAAATTTTAAGGTTATATCAGAAGTGGACTATAACATATTTGGTATCTAATGAAAGGCCAAAGAATGCAGATTTTAGTGCTTGATTCGAAATTACGTGACAATCTATAAGAAGTGAATTATTTGCGTATAAAGTCAATGTAAATAAAAATAAACATACTTCCTTGCAAAGTTCCGTTAGCAGGTAGATAGACAATAGAAAAGGTTATCTATATTGAAAAGCCAGTAGCTTTGAGGCGAAGCACGACTCTTGGGCGTCAAACCCCTTTTACAAAACCGAAATTCTGGAGAGGAACAAGGGAGTTAGCGGTTGGATCGGGTTTGTGAAGATGCTGCTCGTGTGAAAATAGTTATTTTCCTGAACACTATAAATTCAACGGTGTTAGTTGCAATGGAAGATAGGTGCATATATTTATTTTAAAAGTGAACTTAATTAAGTGCGATAAGTTGCACCATTGGTGTTCAAAATAAGTTAAATAAACTGAGTCAGTTTTCTAGACTATATGCATTTTAGATCCAATCGGACAACACTGGAAACGAATACACACATCTTATGTATGCAGCAACAAACATTTAAAATATATATATACATAGAGAGAGATAGAAGTGCAACTATAACCAAGTTTGAAGTGGTTACACAGTGGTGGACTCAAAGTTATAATCAGTTACCAAGGACTTAATCTACCTTAGGATGCTACGGAAACTATTTTTAAAAGAATACCATCAACTTGAAAGAATAGACACTAAAATTGTGATTAATGCTGTGAAGTAACGGACACACCTACCTGGAAATTAAAGAAGATGAACTGTGCAATAGATACAAATACATATTATTAACTATGAACTAGTGATAAAAAAAATCATAAGTTTTTTTAAAATTATTTTAGTTCATCTGTGAGCATATCTTATATCGATATCAATTTAGTGTTGTGATTTAAGTGATTAAGTGCTGTGTTATAATAAAAGTGTTTATTAAACTACATGGAGTTATCAACTTCCCTAACGGAATTTCGGCTGGTATGGTAAGTACCAGAATAATTTGTTTGTTTCTTGCAGGTTTGCTGGATTCCATGCTCTTTAATATCAGATGTTCGAAACTAGTAAGGTAATCACACACCTATTCTTTGATAAACCAAGGTGGCAGATAATTCATGCGTAAGTCCACATATCAAAGAAAGTCCGAAAGGGGCTACAGGACTTTAAATAAGGAACTCACACTTACAGGAATGGCATTATAGAAATTATAGATATATTATTTTTTTTTAATCTTAGCTCTACCGACTTTTATCTAAATTTCAGTAATTTCTATTATTTTATTTGGCATATCTTTTGATTTTCTTTAAATTTGGATGATACAACATTCCTGTAGGTAAAGGGGTAGTAAGAGAGAGATTTACATATGAGTTTCATACAGAGATTTCTCTTTTCCCTGCACTCCACAACGTCTTATGTACGCTTGGTGCTGAAAGAGACGCTAAACTCCAATTTAAAGAAGCAGCATATTATACTTTAGAAGTTTAATAAAACAAAGGTATCGCGTGAACTGTGTTTTATACTACATTTCAAAAGGTTAGGTAAAATGTTGGTAAAAACAGAACTCTCGGAAACGTTTTGAATGATGGAGAAATGTAGCTGTTTGTTTGGATGGGAGACCATTGATAATAACAGAGGTGACAGCATATTAAACATATATTTTGCATTTGAAACTCTTTCAATATGAATTTCATGAGAGAGAGAGAGAGAGAGAGAGAGAGAGAGAGAGAGAGAGACAGAGATAGAGACAGAGAAAGAGAGAGAAAATTCAATGGCTGTGTATTCTATATTCGTTTCATAAAGTAAAGTTTTGTAAAGTTCATATTTCAAATACTACTTTATGATTTTGTCGTTCTTTTTGAAGTTTTAAAACTGTTTGAAAATGGATTTCACAAACTACAAAGTAATGTATGACAAAAAGAAAAAAAAGGTACATAATACTGAATATTTTAAAATTCCCAGTAGTGATCATATCATTATATATATTTATTGGACAGGTCTGAAACATGTTTCAGAAGGAATAATGTGTTTTTATGTGTGTGTGTGTGCGCGCGCGCGCAAGTTTGAATCTTCTGAACGGAGGTTAAATCCACATTTTATAATTTTCTAACGTTTATTGTTTATTCGGAATCCTGTAATATGTGTACAGAGTGGGCCATTTATTTTAAAATGCCTTTGTAACTTATAAACTAAGACAGTGGTTCTCAACCGACAGTGAAATCTTAGAATTTAAAAATCATGAAGAATTTAATAGTTAAAATCCAGTCAGCATCCTCCAGCGGTAGCAATAATGCTCAGTGCAATATAGAAACATAAAACTAATAGGTTTCACTATTATTATTATTATTATTATTATTATTATTATTATTAATAATAATAATAATAATAATAATAATAATAATAATAATAATAATAATAATAATAAAAATATCAAACAAATGTGTCGAGATGTTTTGGAGGTTCAGTAAATTTGTAGTCAGTCAAAAAAGGTTGAGAACCACTGAACTAATAGATAAGAAAACAATGAAATTTTGAACGATGCAAATATCGACAAGAGAACTTCGTTTGACATACTTTGCAATACCACCAGATTAACGCGGTTAGCATTCTACATAGTTATATATTTTTCCAATGGAAGTACGTTAGATTATTACATATTTCAACTCCGCTTCCATAGCTACAGTGGAAGTGCAACTTCATAGTATGATTCACAAGTTCTGTTTGTTTCTGCTGGCTTCGTAGAGCAAGAAAATAAATGGAAATCATGTGATTCACTTGATCTAAAATCCAGTTTTTTTTTCCGAACCTAAATACTGATAGACACGTCTTCAACTCTTAAACGAATATAATATATATATATATATATATATATATATATATATATATATATATATATATATATATACCGATATATATATTAAAGTTTTTTCATGTGAAGTATTTATTTTCTGTGTCTAATGTATGACACAAATGTATGTATTTCTGGTAATTAAATTGAGGAAGAAAATTAATGGAAAACCAGAATTTTCGTGATCTAGAAAATTTCATTTCATCGAGATTTTTAATGCTGACAGATCAGTAGCGTAGCCAGGGTGTGTGTTTGGGGGGGGGTCCCCAAGTGCTGTTATAGGTACATAGTAATTAAAACAAAAATATATAAACATAAAAATATATAAAAAAATTACAAACATCAAAGTAGCAAAGTACATTGTCGGACCCCTTTGGGGGGGCGCCCCCTCTGGGCCCCCCCTTCCCTACGCCACTGTGACAGATACATCTTCATCTCTTACTAGACCAAGTGTATGACGTTCAGTCGTCTTATTTTTGGTAGTTTGTAGTGCAGAAAAATGAATGGGAAGCATGTGATTTTCACTGATCTAAAACTGTAGTTTGGGTAAACACCAAGAAAGTTCTCTCTTCTTGAATCGATCAGAGGACCATGCACTTCAAAAAAAAAAAAAAAAAAGTCTCGGTGCTATAGTTATGTTGAAAATGTGATCTTTCAGTTTAACGTCCCACGAATTATGCTCTTCAGGCTAAAGGAGACGGTGATTAAAGCAACTGAATGGTGGTGGAAAAATTAGTGAGATGAGAAAGTGGGAGGAAACTGGAGTACCCGAGAAAAGCCACGGCTACGATGTTGTCCACCACAAACTTACTTGGCCAGGAATCGAATCAAGGACCCCACACACCAGAAATAAGAACTCTATCACTGAGCCATCATCATCATCATCATCATCATCATCATCATCATCATCATCATCATCATCATCATCATCATCATCATCATCATCATCATCATCATCATCATCATCATCATCATCATCATCATCATCATCATCATCATCATCATCATCATCATCATCATCATCATCATCATCATCATCATCATCATCATCATCATCATCATCATCATCATCATCATCATCATCATCATCATCATCATCATCATCATCATCATCATCATCATCATCATCATCATCATCATCATCATCATCATCATCATCATCATCATCATCATCATCATCATCATCATCATCATTATTATTATTATTATTATTATTATTATTATTATTATTATTATTATTATATAGCTGTATCGTTAGCCTTTGACGCATGTAGTTCTATGTTCGTTCGTTTTTCGGGCGCTGACCTAGCATGATAAAACAATTGGAAGGTTCTTGAATAAAGAAGTCCAGTCTAGCAAACCAGGAAAAACTGCGATGGAAGTTACTATGGTGAACCAAACATGACCCATCGTTCGTGAGCTAAGCAGGAAATATATTATTATTATATCACCGGCAGGTACGGAACCATTTCTTACTTGTGAGAATAGAATCCAACACGGACTGTTTGTGACTCTTGTTCTGTGGCAAACCACCGAATGTTATGTCAGAGTTCCACAGTTTAATGTCATTCAGATACCGCGTATTAATGACTAACATTCCATAAATTTCTGTTCTTCAGTGGCTAACTAGTTTGGCATTCTTGACACGTTTCTGTGACGTGGGAGTTTGATTCGTTCCCTAACTTGGTTGGTTGCGTACCGCATAGGCATTCCGTGTTTTTACTTCTTTATTAAAAAAAAGAAGAAAAAAACTTTTTTCAGAATTTGTGCGTTGTTGGTTGCAATTTTTCGTTTTCTATGTTTTTCTTCGTTTTCTCTTGTCTGTCTTCCAGTGAGATTGGTATCTTGTCGTCATTTCTCCTCCTCCCTATTTCGTAGATATTTCCTGCAATATTTGCCCTTTCGTTCCTTCCTTTTCGACTATTTTTCAACTCCCTAATCGCTATCCCTCGACACCTAAAGTTTAACCCAATTTCACAAGACCAGAGACTAAGTTTTCGCGTTTCAATTTTCTTTTTCTTCTCTCGCTTCAGTTTTGAAGAAAGAAAAAAAAAAGTAACAGAAAAATCAATATTTCTTTTCTGTCTCTGGAGTCTGTTTTTTTTTTTTTTTTTAAACTTATTTTGTTCTAAAGGAGGTTTTGAAGGGTAGGTTCATTCTTAGGTTAGCTATTGGGAATGGTAGCTCAAATATTTCGGTGTTCACTCAAACACATTGTCAATCCCCTATTCCCCAAAAAGAAAATCCAGAAGTAAGAACGATATGGTCTAGGAATCGATGTATTCTAAAGTCACGCTGCGCCATTCCGCAGGATCGTAGCCTCTGGTAGGGTGTAGCTCCGGGAAATTTCCTAAAATTCTTTTTCAAGGGATTTATATTGTCCAACTACTTCAAACATTTTCCTAAGTTTAATTAATGACTTGAAAGCTTGCTTTTGATGTAAGTGTTCACAGGATCAAACCTTGCTACGAGCACAGTACTTATTGAAATGGGCCACGGAATTGTGGTGCGTCACTTGGAACCCGCAGAGAAGCAATCAGACCCGTGACCCGGGGACAATGAAACATCACGATACACATGGAGAGTATAAAGTTGCTAATGCAGAGGCTGTACTGTTCAAATTATCCGGATCAAATGTTAAACTTACGGTTTTCATAAAATTCTTATTAAAAAAAAAAAAAAAAAAACAACTTCATTCCTACTGATAAAATAAGGGGTTTTCTATTGAGTGAAAATTAATTGCGAATTTCTGAAAAACGACTCTAACAATTTTTGTTTATATTTCATAAATCAATATGTTATTAAGAACCTTATAATATGGTGTAAGTAATTTTAGTAGACAAATTCAAAATAGTAGTTTATTCTCGGAGAGTTTTTTTTTCTTTTTACGATTTTCTAAAAAAATGTTTGAGATTATTTTATGCACATTTGGTAAATATGGCACAAGTTATTTGTCATGAAAAGATCCACAAAATGTGAGTGGTTCCGGGTTGAATTCCTGGTGGGGATATAGGTCGAAAAGATGTAAGAATTTTTTGAGGCTAGTCATCTTGGGTGAGGATTCTCCTGGCTTTTCCTCGTTCATACCTGGCAAATGCCGGAATAGTACCTAATATACCTGTCCGGAGCCGCTTCCTTTCTTCACCCTTCCCGGTTAGCAGGGTTGGCAAAAACCATGTTTTTTTGAAAAAACAAAACAAGTTTTTTTGTTTTAAACCCGTTTTTTGTTTAAACCAGTTTTTTTTTTTTTTTTTTGGTTTAAATAATTTTCTCTATGTATTTATATCACATATGGACAAAAATAAGTGTGTTTCGCCTTGGTGTTACTATGCAACAACCGGGTTATGCTGGAAGGGATTACATAAGCTTAAAGCGGAATCCAAAACGCGTCTCGGCTTACATCCGAGAGAAATTGTCCTCCATTTGAACTCGAAACCGGAACTAATTGGCCACAAGTGCTATACGTCTGCCGACTCACTCACGAAGGACTCCTGATAAAAAATATGCTGTACTGATCTTTACATACTTGTTAATATAATTGTCAAGAGTCATGTGAGAAGGACAAAAAGATAAACAGTTGCACAAGTGAAACCATTATACAGAATTTCATATGGACAATTTCAAAATACTGTAGAGTACAGAAGAACTATTTAGTCCAAGTTAGTTCACCACGACTTTTATTAGTTCAAGTTAAAGAAATACGACGACTTAATTTGCATATCAGTAAGAAAAGTGAATAAGGATACGAATTATTTGAGTCCACTTTGGCTCTGACCCATTTATACATAAACAGATACCAAAGATACTTTTGATTTCAATAAATGTCTCTCGTGGGGTTTGTATGATCCCCTCCCCTCAAAAGAAGTACGTCATTTCGATGTATTTTATCAATAGTAAACATTATTAAAACGAAACAATATTTAGAATATTTCTTTGATTACAATTGCATAACAATAATAACAAACTATAACAAATCACAGAAGGAACAAAAAGTTGCTTTTGTAGTACGATCTCTTTGAGTAATGAATGGGGAATTTACGTCTAAATATAATATGGATAATATACGAGAGTGAAACATGATAACCCATAAACATGTGTTTATCAAGATTTTACGAATAATTACACTTTTACGAACTTTTTTTTTTTTGGTTTAAACCAGCCAACCCTGCCGGTTAGTGTGCTCGTCCGAGAGATATCATCCCTCATGCGTGACAGGCTTAAGGCCATAGATGCTGGTAATACCTGGATATACAAATAAATAAATATATTCTGGTAAAGGTAGTAGAGAGGATCACGTGAAATATACGTATGGTATATGGATAGTGCGTGGCCTTCCAGTCATTAGATGGGAGCAACTTTCTTGCCGTTTGTCCAAACTACAGTTTTAGAACAGTGGAAATCACATGCTTCTCCTTAATTGTTAAGCACTACAAAACTACCAGAAATAAGTCGACTTACGTACATCATGCATTTGGTCTAGTAAGAGATGAATAGATATTTGTCAGCATTGAAACGTCGATGAAATGAGTTTTTCTAGATCACGAAAATTCAGGTTTCCCATTCATTTTGCTGCTCCGTCTAACTACCAGAAATACATAGATTTGTGTCGTATTAGATGAACAAGATAAATACTTCACATGAAAAAATTACAAAATTTTCGTTTAAGAGTTGAAGACGTGTCTATCAGGTTTCGAAAAAGACTTGGATTTTACGAGGGCTATCCAGAAAGTAGATTACGTTTTCGTCTGTGTCCGCTAGGGGCGGGGCTAGCGCGGCCATCTTGGGGTCAGAGCGTTGCGCAGCTCAGTCGGCATCTAGCCGTGCTAGTGAGAGGTTCGTGCTGTGCTCCGTTAAGATACTGTGACGGTTTGAAATGTCTGCGTTAATTGAAAATCCCGCGAGCTGCGAGGTGCGTGCAGTAATAAGGTTTCTGACAGCAAAAAACTGTAAACCGATAGAATTCTATCGGCAGCTGTGTGAAGTGTATGGGGACAACATTATCACTGAAGGAGTGCGACAGTGGGTCATAAGATTTAAAAATGGCCGAACCAATGTTCACGACGAAGATCGAAGTGGGAGACCCAGCAAAGTGACTGCCGAACTTGTCGATGTTAAAGTCCGTGAAAATCGAAAGTTCACAATAACGGAACTTTCTTTGAGTTTTCCACAAATTTCGCGAAGTTTGTTGCACGAAATCATCAGCGAAAAGCTTGGTTACCACAAGTTTTGTGCAAGATGGATTCCAAAAATCTTGACAGAGGACCACAAAAATCAGCGAATGGCTGCAGCGTTGCACTTTTTGGACGCCTACAATAAGGATGGTGACTCTTTACTCGATCGCATCGTTACTGGTGACGAAACATGGGTGAAACACGTGAACTGTGAAACGAAATTGCAATCAATGCAGTGGGGGCACACAGGTTCTCCCCAAAAACCCAAGAAATGCATGCAAACAATGTCGGCAAGGAAGATGATGGCGACTGTTTTTTGGAACAGAAAAGGTGTGATTTTGGTGGACTTCCTGGAAAGAGGCACTACAATAAACGCTCAAAGGTATTGCCAAACTCTGCAAAACCTCAGAAGAGCAATTCAAAACAAGCGCAGAGGAATGTTGAGCTCTAAGATCTTGTTGATTCACGACAACGCACGGCCCCACACGGCAAATGTCACGCGTGAAGTTCTTGAATCTTTTCAGTGGGAGTTGTTTCCTCATCCGCCGTACAGTCCCGACCTGGCACCGAGCGACTTCCACCTATTCCCAGCAATGAAGAAGTGGCTGGCTATGCAGCGTTTTGATGACGACGAACAGCTGCAAGAAGAGGTAACGAAGTGGTTGAAGTCGCAGGCGGCCGAATTTTTCGACGAAGGAATTTCCAAGCTCGTACATCGCTACGATAAATGCCTTAATTTGAATGGTGACTATGTCGAAAAGTAGTATTTGTGTGTGGCTTTCATCTGTATATAATAAAATTTGTTTCCTATACTTTGTTGATTTTTTATTCCAAAACGTAATCTACTTTCTGGATAGCCCTCGTAGATCACGTGAATCACATGATTTCTATTTATTTTCCTGCTCTACGAAGCCAGCAGAAACAAACAGAACTTGTGAATTATACTATGAAGTTGCACTCCGACTGTAGCTATGGAAACGGAGCTAACGGGCTTTCATTTGAAAAATTTATAACTATGTGGGTTAGCAACTATGTTAATCTAGTGGTATTGCAAAGTATGTCAAACAATGTCCTCTTGTCTATATTTGCATCGTTCAAAGCTTCATTGTTTTCTGATCTATTAGTTTATTAGTTACAAAGGGGTTTATAACACGAATGACCCACTTGGTATACGTACTACAGGATTTCGCATAAACAATAAACAATAAAATGTGGGTTTAAACTCCGAAGAGGAGATGCAAACCTGTGCACACATACAAACACTTTACTCATTCTTCGTAAAACATATTTTTCAGCCCTGTCCAATAAAAATATTGTGATATGGTCACTACTGGGAATTTTAAAATATTCAGTATTATATAACTTTTTTTTTTCATCATTACTTTGTAGTTTTTGAAATATATATTCAAACAGTTTTAAAAAATAAAAAAAAAAAAAAAAACGACAAAATCATAAAATAGTATTTGAGGTAGTATCTATTGAACTTTATAAAACTTTACTTTATGAAACGAATATAGAATACACAGCCATTGTATTCTCTCTCTCTCTCATGACATTCATACTGAAATTGCTTTAATGCATACAAAGAGTTTCAAATGCAAAAGATATGTTTAATATTCATTCGTATTAACTAGCGCCGTCACCTCTATTATTATCAATGGTCTCCCATCGAAACAAACAGCTAAATTTCTCTCGCAGTGGAAACGTAATAGATTTGTTTCCAAGAGTTCTGTTTTTTACTAACATTTTATTCAACCATTTTTAATACGATATAAAGCAGTTCACGCGATAGCTTTGTTTTATTTTACTTCTAAAATGTGCTATGCTGGTTCGTTAAATAGTTCAGCATCTCTTTCTGCACCGAGGTTACATGAGATGTGAACCTATAGTTTAAGGGATAAAAAATAAAAATTCGTATATAGCTGCATGGGGGATGTGCTATAGATAGCCAGCGTTAAAGCCACGTTATCCGTTAATATGTGACCACACTAAGGACCCTGGACATAATATTGCGAAATGTGACCATTCTACGGGCCTTGTGGAAAGTGGCGTGGCAGAGCAAATATGCTTATAGATACCGCGAATGTGAGTATTGTATGTTATTTGTGACAGTATGCGACTATTAAGACTTGCATGATGATGTGGTATCATTTCATTACAGATTGAATTATGTGGTGAAGAAGGGATATGACTGAGTGGCAAAAGGGAACCATGTATCTTCAGGTGTGAACGTGGGTACCCTGCGCTTAGTGACAAGTTCGTTGAGTGTCCGAATCCACGGTGAATACTGTCTATGCAGAGTGGAGGACGTCTGGCAAAAATCAATGCTTTCGGAGGAACAGTGACTGGGAACCCGTAATGTCCGAGCACGGGCGTAGATGGAAGATTAGCGACTTGTAAACGGTTCCAAACTTGCAAGGAACTGCTGCAGGAGTATTATACAGGATTCAGTTGTCAAATCTCTGAGTAGAGCAAATCCTGCGACGATAACTGCATGATGTAGGCATATTCAGTCGCGTTCGAGGGTACACTCCAGGATGAATGCCATACAGAAGAAAAATCGCCTGTCGTGGGGGACGAATTACCCCACTAGACTAGAGACCAATGGCGACACATCCTCTTGTGAGACGAATCCTGGTTCTGCTTCTGATCCAATGACGGCCGCTCCAGGTCCGGAGAAGCGTACAAAGCTGAATGTGTGCAAAGGGCTGTACAGAAGAAGGGAGGGGTAGTGTCATGTTGTGGGGTGTATTTCAAATATTGGTATGGGTCCCTTGATAGAAGTACCCAACCGCATGAAGGCTGTGGATTGAGTGTCCATTCTGGATAATGAAATGTTGCTATTTGTCCAGTTTCTGCGAGATAGTCAAATCCCAGAGTCCCAGTATCAAGACGACAACTTCACCGTTTAGCGAGTCAGGAGCCAGGCTAGTATGGAAATTGTTTACTGAACATGAGATGGAATTCCCACATCTCATCTGGCCCGCGACTTCGCCTGATCTCGAAGTTATCGAGAAAATTTGGGACATGTTGGAACGGGGCGTGAAGAAGACATATCAACATTCCCCACGTTGGCCCCTCTGCGGGACCAGTTAATCAAGGAATGAGCCAAATTGGACTTGAACGTCATCCTCTTCTACATTGACAGCATGTCAGAGTAAATCAACGCTGAAATCCGTGCCCCGGTGATGTAACGGTTATTGAGCAATCAAGTACGCACTTTTTTTTCTTTTGTCCAGGATTCTTATTTGGATTACACATTTAAAGGTTTTTCCTCCTCCTTGAATATCTGTGGTTTACTGTTTGGATTATACAATTTATAAGCTTTTGTTTATTCATACCTTTGTTTTACTGTTACAGTTACACGATTGAAAAGTTATCTTCCCTTATACCACTATTTGAATTACACAATGTTTTTTTTAAAGGTTTTTCTTCTTTCATATCTTTGTTTTACTATTTCAGTTGTACAGTTGAAAGATTTTTCTTCTTTATCATACTTTACAATAGCCTTACTTAGTTTGTTTACAATACAAACTTAGATGGATCATAAATTTATAGTTACAATTCGGAATAGAATATTTGATTAACTGGGAATGTGTGTCTTTAGACATATCGTGTTGAAAATTGTTAACCATTAATTTATACGTAAAAGCATCTTTATCTTGAAACTAATATGTAGGGAAGATTCTAGTACTGGTGTGTGCTGCGCGTGATAGAGAGAATCCAGATTTGAGAACAGAAGGATTGTGAATGTTTAAAAATGTCGTCGACCTCCCCCGTCACTCGAACTAACATTTTACTCGTAGGCGATTGAAATCAAGAGTATCACTGGAGTCCAAATTCTTAGATAATACGTAATAATAATAATAGTGGTAGCAGTAGTAGTAATGTGACATACGATGTAATCATGTTTTATAGTGGTCTCATTTCTGGTGCGAGGGGTCCCTGTATTCTCCTGCTACGCGAGTTTGTGGTGGACAACGGGGTTCTCTAGTTTCCTTCCACATTCTCATTCCACCAAATACTTTATAATCCACCAAATCACTCATTCCCATTAATCATCGGTCTCTTTAAGCCTACAGGGGATGAACGTGCGATGTAAAACCTTTCAAAATATCATATTTGAATCCTTTGTTAGATGTTAGTTTGTTTTGTGTGTGCCAATGTGATTTCCGTACAAGACTTCTTAAAACCTCATTGCAAACTACGTGTGTAGTCACTTAAGCTGGTCAAGTGTAAATATATATAATCAGTTGGTCACATGCAATAATGTTTGTTTCTTGTCCTGACAAATTATATTTCAACCATAGACATTAGTTCTCTCTTCCTGTTTGTGCGATGACTAGAAGGTAAACAAAACAATGATAAAGAAATGAACGGCTATACTATATGCATCTCTGTTCCGTATATGAAAGTTATGAACTTTTCGTCCCGGTCAGAACCTTTCGCCTGTTCTTCCACTTCGATACGTGATCCTCACCTCTGTAATTTCGTACGTTTTTCTTTGCAGTTGCTTTGCTATTTGTTTTTATTTCTTTCATTTTCTAACAGTACTTCCAAGAAGTGATCAGGGATTTCTTCAAAACATGTTGCTTACTTTCACTTTGCAATATTGTCTATATAAAACAGCTTTAAGTGAGGATTTTTTTTTTTTAAAAAAAAAAAAGCATATTTTAATACGAGTATACTGTTATTTTAAAATGTTATTAATTAAAATTTACCATTCGACAAATACTCGAAAAGAATTGGGAATATAATACCCCAGTACGGCTCTTATTTATTGATTTTTGAAAGGCTTACGATAAGATTAGGATAGAAACATTATGCAACATTTTTATAGCACTTGGAATACCGAAAAAGCTAATTAGATTATTTAAGATATGTTTAAATGAATTCCAGAGTAAAGTCCAGATAGGAAAACGTTTGTCCACGATCTATCACGTCGAGAATGGCCTGAAATAAGGAGATGCGTTGTTGCCATTATTATTCAACTTTGTCCTGGAATACGCCATAATTAAAATCAAGGATAGTAACTAGGACCTAGAGATGAATGGTGTTCTACAGGTTATGGCGTATGCTGATGATGTAAATTTAAAAGAAATGCAGAGATCGTATTAAACACTTGCAGGGACATGGGTTTAGAAGTAAATGCAGAGAAAATTAAATACATGGAAGTTCGTTGGGATCGTAATACTGCAAATTATGGATGCTTTCAAATATCAAATAATACTTTTGATAAAGAAGATACTTCGAAATATCTAGAATCAGTATTAACACACCAACACCATATTCACGAAGAAATTAAATGTATACCAAAAGCAGGGAATTCGTGTTATTATTCGTTTCTAAATCTTTTGTCGTCGCGAATTCTATGGACGAACCTGAAACTTAAAATATATAAAACGATAATCATGCCTATTGCATTGAGAAAAATCAGTTATCCGGCCAGTGGTATATTGTACAAATATACGGAATCCTTATGTTTGTTATGGAAATCAGTACGGAGCATACGTTATCCATATGCTACATACTTTTCCCGCTTAGATGTGACATCATGCCGTTGCAGGATGTCTGACATCTAACAGTCTTTCGTATTTTACATACGTATACGCATGTTACATACGTCCATCTGTATGTGAGATACTGACAGCCTATACACAATTCTTTCGTTCGCACGGAAAGTACGTTTATTCGGAACACTTATATGGAAAGTAAGTATAAAATATGCTTTTTCAATTATACGTTTGCTGTACGCTATGTCCAAAAACTACAGGATTTCACATGTAACCTACATTTTTACGTACGCCACATACGTGAATTTTCCGCAGTGTGTTCTGTATGGTTGCGAAACATGGTCGTTTACTCTGAGGGAAGGACGTAGACTGAAAGTATTTGTGAGCAAGATCCTGAGACGAATAATCGAACCTAAGAGGAACGAGAACGGGGAATGGCGGAAACTTCATAACGAGGAAGTACATAATTTATACCATTTACCGAACATTGTTAGAGTCATCAAATCTAGGAGGCTCAGGTGGGCAGACCATGTAGCCAGAATTGAAAAAAAAAAAGGAACGCTTTGAAAGTGTTAATTGGAAGTCCAGTCGGAAAACGAGCATTAGGAAGACCTAGGTGCAGATGGGTGGACAATATTAAGATGGATCTCGCAGAAATAGGAATACAAAGTAGAAACTGGATCCAGTTGGCCAAGGATAGAAGGAGAGCTTTTAATGGAGAGCTTTTTGTGAACGCGGTATTGAATCTCCTCCTTGTTCCATAGGCCATAGCTAGTCATTAATTAAAATTTCCTTAGTAGAAGAAATGTGGACGCCTTAGCTGGACTGGCATATTGCTTATCGTGAGATCAGTGAAGTCTAACTATATATACTTTACAAAGTGTAAAGTTGAATACAGGCAGGTAAATATGTCCTTTTGTAATTTTATGAATCCTGTGATACGGTATCAGTCTATTTCAAACCAAGCATTAAATATAATCCTTTACGATCGTGAGTCAACTACACTAAAGAAAATCTAATAAAACCCATGGAATCTCAAATTACAAGAAAGTGGCCACTTTCCTAAAAAATCTATTCACTTTGACGATAGAACTTAGGGGAGGAGGTAAGAGGGGGAAATATGTAAAAATAAATAAAAGTTAATAACTCTTGAACCACCGAACCGATCTCGATCAAATTTTCAAACCTAGATGAAGTCCGAACATGAGATGATTGTTGTCATATCACATTGACGATGTGACTTAAAGTAAGGGAAAGACATTTACAAATGATCGAAAATGGCCGATATTAGTGTGAAATCTATAGTTTTTGAGGTCGTTGAGATGAAAAGTGACACTTCTGATGACATTTAAATCCAAATTCAGCCCCTCAAAAATTGTGGGAGGGGAGGGGTGTATATACTTCCGATGCCGTGGCCGCAACATGGGGAGAAGAGGGGATATATAAAATAATCGAAAATGACCAATATCAAGGAGCGCTTTAGTAATAGTAAAAAGTGACTGACTAACGAAACACATTACTATTTTCTCTTAATTTAACCCAGTAAAGCGGGTAATTGATGCTAGTATAATATATATATAAATAGTTTCTTTCCTTCCACTGCAGTTTTCGTTCTATTGGAATAAGGATTGAAACCGGAAGTAATAGTTGTAGTCAAGCAGTTCCGGTTGAGATAGAGAATTAAAGTTGAGATGGAATTCCGTACTGGACCCATATCTAAAAACTGATTTTAGCTATCTATTACCGTTTTTCCACTATAGTGGTTAGTATTGAAACCGAAGTTTTAGATTTCTACTACTTCGAATTTTAATATACGCCCCATCAGGATTCTGCCGCCTATAGTCGGACAATTTGTCCATGCCGACCAGATGCCGCGGTTGGATTGCCGGCGCCGGACGCCGGCATCTTTCAGCGCGATTTTCGAAGGCGACGAATAGTTGCCTTGGCGAGCAGTCGGCAAACAGCCGGAAATGAGCATTAAATGCGCCGGCACCGCCGTCTGAAAGTTGTCTTGCCGAGCAGTCGGCAAACAACCGTAAAGGCGCAGTAAATGCGCCGGCGCCACCGTCGAAAAGAGGGTGGCATAAGGAGTCGGCAGAGCGTCGGAAAGAGGCCTTTCCGATTGTTTTGCCGGCTCTGACGGTCGGCAAAGAGTCGGCAAAGGTCGGCAAAAGGTCGGCAACTTTGAACAAGTAGATCATCGTGCCGCCGCGGACGGGTGCCGGCTGCCTCCGGTGGCCCGCCACCGTCGACGGCGGCAATCTCTCTTTCCGACCGCGACTTCCTGATGGGGCGGATAAATTTGAAAATCAAAACTTATTCTTGGAACGATGAAGTCATACAAAAAAAAAAAAAGCCATTTTTTGCTATCTGTCACAGTTTTATTTTATGCTTATCAATATTGAAACTGGAAATGGTTGATTTGTTTTCTCACGTTCTCTTAAATAGAAAGTTAAAAAGGAACAGGACCTATTGTTGGGAAGCTGAATCCTTATGAGAAAATAATGTCCCGATATTTCTTAGTGTTTGTGCTCTATGGAAACCAATATTGAAACCAGAAATTGCAGTAAATTTCAACTAGATCTGGTTTCAGTAGAGAGATAAGAGCTCAGATTAATCAGTGAATCCATATCAGAAACCTGTTTCTCGCTATCTGTTACCATTTTCTGCTTTGTAGTGATCAACTTGAATCCAGAAGTGGTGAATTTCTAATACTTCCGTTTTGCGTAGAGGGTTACGAGTTGAGGTGCGTGGGGGGTACTCAATCCGTATATCAAAAACACACCTGTTGCTGTCTTTTTACAGTTTTTGCTCTGGTACACTCATGTCCAAAATTATTGTCGCATTTCTATAAATATATTGTCGTAGGAATATAATTTGATAACGAATCCGCCCGGTATTTCTTATAATGTTAGTATGTGTATAATCGGCAAAGATATGTATGTGGCAAATATCATGTCAAAAGAGCAGTAAATAAGAACAATAAAAGGAAAATAAAACTTTTTTGTCCATTTAGCAACATTTTGTTTTACTCATTCTAATTTTCGTATATACATACCGGTACATATATATATATAAATATATATATATATATATATATATATATATATATATATATATATATATACTATGAAATTTAGCACAAATATACATTTCCCGATTACACACAGAGTATCAGTATTAAAAGTACCCTGCAAAATCAATATCAAATTATATTCTTACAAGAAGTCAGTTATAGATATGCGACAGTCATTTTGGACATGAGTGTACCTGTCGACAGACAGACGAAACGAACATAGCTGTTTCGTAAAGACTTTTCGATACTTAGACCTGTGCATACATTGTTTGGAAGTTTTAAAAATAAAACTACGCATTTATATGGATTTTGAATCTCAAGAATAGATTTCGTCTCAGTTCCTACTGTTCTGCTGAAAGCGGAAATAATAATAATAATAATAATAATAATAATAATAATAATAATAATAATAATAATAATAATAATCATAATAATATTTTAATAATAATAATAAACCAGTACAATTTCCGTTTTCCATATTGATTGCGATATAGTAAGGATACGGAGAAACTGTTTCTGATATGGATTCAGCGTCCAAAATACGAGGTGTGTTCGGAAAGTAAGTACCCTTTTAAATAATACTAAAACAGATTTATTCAAACTCAAATTTATTTTTACATGAAAGAGCACATTTTAAACTACTTTTCGTCAAAGTTTCCATCAATGTTCAAACACTTGTCATAGCTGGTGACCAACTTGTGCAAACCTTCCTCAAAGAAACATCCCGCCAGTAAAAACAATGATAATTCCACAGCGTTTTTTTTTTTTTTTTTTTTTTTTTTTACGCCGTCATCACTTTCAAAGCCCTTCAGGTGCAGGAACAAGTGGTAGTCAGACTGCGCCAAGTCGGGACTGTACGGCGGGTTGTCAAACTACTCCCAACCGAACTGTTGGATTAACGTTTGGGTGGCACCAGCAGTATGGAGACGAGCATTGTCATGGAGCAATGTAACTTCTTTACTGAGCATTCCTCTCCTTTTGTTTCGAATCGCACGCCGAAGTGTTCTCAGAGTCTCAGAGTATCGTTCCGCATTGATGGTTCAAGCGAAACGGTGCGTACTTGCTCGACACTGGCGAGATGTTTCGTTGAGGAAGGTTTGATTAGTTAGTCACCCGTTCTGACAAGTGTTTGAATATAAGTGGAAACTATCGAAAAATAGTTTATGGTGTGTTCTTTCATGTCAAAATAAATTTGGCTTGAACAAAACTGTTTGTATTTTTTTCAAAATGGTAGTTACTTTCTAGACACGCCTCGCTTATATTATTTTATATAATTCCTTCCTTGCAACCGGAAGTTATACCTTTACTATTTCCGGTTTAGTATTAAAATCGCATAACTTGAAAGCCATAGATTCGCAAGGTAAAACGGAACTGTTTTATTCTTCCTTTTAAACCTGAATCAAACCTACATAATTTTTTCAATACCATCCCCTTAGTTGTATATGTTGCTACCATAATTTCTATCGTTATAAAGCACTTTTTGTCTACACCCTTCTATGGGTTTTCTCTTTTTAAATCCTTCTTGATCTTCCCTTCGTTTTAAAGATGGTATTTCTTTCCGTAACCAAAGGGGAAAAAAAAAGAGTCTTTGAGAAGGGGAAATTCTGAAGAAGACAAGTTTAGCAAATGGATCCTTCCTTCGCTTCAGTCATCTAATTGAAGTTTTCAGCTCTGCATAGGAAATACCACCCAACTGTCTTCAACTGGAGGAAGAAAAAGGAAAGAAATAAGAGACGAAAAGAATAGAAGAAATATTTTGAGAGAGAAGAAAGCAGACGTAAAGGAGTTCGTAAAAGAAAAGAAAGTAAAACTTGACAAAAAAGAAGTGAAATGTCTGTCTGTCTGTTAGAGTGCTTATGCTCTGGAACAATTTTGAGTACTTCTGGGTTTTGGGATTTTGGAAAGTGTGTGTGTGGGGGGGGGGGAAGGGGGAGAAAATTCAGGGTTAGCAGATCAAAGAACTTAACGCTTTATATCTGCTTTGCTTCCATGCTATTTAACACGCATCCACTGCCATTAAAAAAAAAAAAAAAAAAAAATACTCAGATGCATTGCAACGGTCTACCATGTAAATAACTCATAAAGCCTTTCTTTCATGATTGTGTTAAAATATACCTGAAGTCAGTGGCGTATTTACGATTTTGTTTCGGGGAGGGCTTTGCTAACTTTCGGGGGGGAGACTTTGCCTGAAAATGTGAAAATTCTGCAAGATATTTCATATACTTTACTATAGTAAGTAAGATTTCGGGGGGGGCTTAAGTCCGGAAGCCCCCCCCTAAATACGCCACTGCCTGAAGCAGAAGCGCACCCAGAGGGGCCACCACGTCCGGACACCCCCTCCCCCCAAAAAATCTTCGTAACTCGACGTATACAGTATTTTTACACGTTCTTGATAAAACTATACTTGTTTAGCAGTGAAATACTTGATATAAACTAAAGATTTGACCTTACTCGTCATCTGTAGTATTTCTTTTCTGATAAAAACAATCTAATTTTATCATTTTTCGTGAGAATATAGGTATCAGTACTTAAAAATTACTTATCGTCTTTAAAAAAAAAATCGGCTGTAGAATTACACACGTTCGATATTTCTTAAACATAATGTCTTGTATTATTGCCCCCTCTCAAAGTTTGGATCCCTCGTAACAAAAAATTCTGGGTGCGCGTTTGACCTGAAGTAAGCTGAAAAGAATATGAACAATGTTAAAAAAAAAAAAAAAAGATGGATTCTGGTGGACATTGTCAATTTTAAATACGAATTATTAAATCGACTAAGATCGACTATGGCAGGACATATGTTACTAAATCGCGTAATGTAAACCTCAAGCAAACGTCGTCGACGCTTTCACGAACTTGCGAATATCTCAATATCCTTGCATCACGTATTTGCGAATGCGCAAAACTGAACATATTGAGTTTTGTGTCACTTTATATTGGGCCAATTTGTGACAACATCTGAGGCTTCTATGAAGTTTGCCTCGAATATGTTGTGTAAATATTGTAATATCCTATGTGATGTCGTAAACAAGCAGTTCCACGCTTCAATGTTTACAAACAACACCACATGGTTCAGCAAGAGGATCTCCCGCCAGAGGGACCTATAATCACATGCAGACGACGGCTTCTAGCCCCTCCCATGGAGCAGAAGACGACATCGGAGCAGCAGCGCCACCGCCACCCAAAAGGACCCTATAAATTGGATGGACGAAGGCAACTCGACACCAGTTCTCTGGTGACCCTCCTCTAGTCTGCTACGGGACTCTTGGAGTAACCTAACCCCAGGCCTCTAGTCTGCTACGGGACTACGCCTATCCTATCTCCTGGCTTAGCCTGCTACGGGGCTCTGTTGGCAATTAACCTGCCTCTGCTTGCTACGGAGCGTTGGTTCCTTAATTCCACTCCTCTTAGCCTGCTACGGGGCTCTGTTGGAGATCCTGTCTGCGACCACTCGGTCAAAGACTACCTTTTACTTACCCTTTTAAATAGAGACCAAATTGTATAGTATTTTTGTACAAATACTCTTATAGTGGATTTTTATAATAAAACTGGTAGTGGGAGTCGATTCCGTACACTCTTTTTATTAACAGAAGCTCTACCTCTTCCTTATATGAGACGAAATCACACAAAGTTTTACAATATATATTCAAATAACTTGCAGGTAACGCAAACTGTGCGATTTTCAACGTCATTTTTCTCGAAATTAAGATTTTGCACATTCCCGCTTCGTGATGCATGAGAAATGGGAATTTTGAAAGTAAGAATATAGATAAGAAGAAATCAATATTTTACTGTAGTTTAACCCCAATTTTGATTCTGAATTATTAAATTGAATTTAGAAGGAAATGTATTAAAAGCAGTAAGAGATAGCGAGAAGATTTTTTTTTTTTTTGGAATTGATTCAGCATCCGAAAATTAAATTCTGTCTTCTCCCGTAATTTTCTATACAGGGTGTTTCAAAACAACACCGACAACGTTTGGGAATTGATTCCTGACACCAAGATAAAACAAAAAATATGAACAAACGGTACACAAATGCTTCCTTTCGGAATTATAGGCTGCTGAAAACAGGAAAAAATAAATTTTGAAGATTCATAGCTCCGAAAGTATGGAACCTACGTAGTCGGGTCAAGACTTCACTTAGGATAGTATGTTCCCTATCCAAACATCCATGTTTCAGAATCCTGTGATACTTCCGCAACAATTTTTACAGAGTTAGATCGAGAGTACTTCAAATTATATGCCCGTAGCCAAACTCTCTCTATAAATATTGTTTCATGAGTATGTTACTATTCTGAAACATGTATTTTTGGATAGCGCATATGTTAGTTCCTAAGTGAAGTCTTGACCCGACTACGATAGGTTCTACAGGATGGCGCAAAAGTAGGTATACAGTCCCGTACTCATCACCTTACTGCATTTTATATCATTTCTTATTGTTATCCGTAGTTTCTTTATTATTTGTTCTTAATGTGTTTTTACTTATATCTTAAGCTCGGAACAGCCGAAGCAAATAAACCTATAAGCTAGACTATTATATTTGATCAATGCAGGGGGGTATACCAACTTTTGAACTACCCTGTATAGTTTTGGAGCTATGGACCGTGAGAGTTCATTTTTATCCATATAAAACGTTAAGTCTGCATTATTAGTAGTAGTAATCTCTTCTCAGCTTCAAATATTGTTTTATTATTATGCAGAAATAATCAGACGGACAAAAGAACACAACTTAAATTTTCTGAACTGAGTAGTTACTTTGATGATCCTCAATTCGACATGCTGGAACCTGATTTCGACATCCCATGTCGAACAGATTACAAGTAGTAGAATTATGCAACAAATAGTTTTTATGAAAGACTTTGAACATACTTGTACGTTTAGATATTCAGTTAAAATTATATTTGCACTACTGAGCATGAATTCGACAACCTTGTCGAAATCCGGTTCACGTTACGAATAAAGGCTCTTGTTTTCGACAACCCCCCCGTTCATGTTACGTCACAACCTTTGTCCTCACAGAAGAACACAAAACGCACTGATTGAAACTCCTTTACAACATTAAAGTACTACTATTTGCTTGAATCAAACCTAACTTTAATAAAAATCTTAGGAAAATAACTTGCAGTCTTATGTTTTCCTTAAGATTATGTTTTTTTTTTTTTTTTTCTCGAAGAGTGTCACACACACAATAATGTACTTCTTTTCTCCATACACATGACTCATCTACTGTAACCGTGCTTTTGACACGAGAAAAGACACACTCATAATGTTGCCACTTCTATGCACGATTGCAGGGCTGATATCTTACGCTTATTTTACAACATTTAAGCACAGGTATGTCGAATTCGGGTATCTGTCGAATTCAGGCGTGTTTACCTTATTAGAGTGCGAAAATAAAGAAAAAATTTCTTTCTTTCTTTTTCCACATAAGAACTAAGGATGTTGATGCGTTTGTCATACCGCTTCTTAAGGTTTAAAAACCCTTCTTGGAAAATATGCTTGTCCTCCATACTGAAATACTCTTTATGGTTGTCTTTACTTCGTCACTGGTTTCAAAGTGCCTTCCACTGAAAGTTTTATTCAATGCTGAAAAGACAGCAAAGTCGCTGGGCACGAAGTCGGAACTATACGGCAGATGAAAATGGCGCCCCTAACCGAGGGCGGCAAGACGGATTTGCGTTGCCGATGAAGAGTGTGGCCTTGCATTGTTATTCGAAAGGAGAAAGCCAATTGACCGAAGACCTTGCTGCAAATACTACATTTCAATCTTATCAGTTTCTGAGAGTACCACTGAGCATTAATTGTTTTAACATCCATACTTGCCGGGCACAAAATGGGCCGCTCATCCGAACTTCTCACTAGCTCTGTGATAGCGTCATCTGCATGACCTTGGTCACATGTCATCAAATGATGTATGGATCATGGGGGCAGATGAAGGGAAACTTATTTTTGACTTTTGATATACGAGATCTGAGTAGATTGTTTTCACACTAATTGCAATTTATCAGTAGTTTGCTATGAGCGGCATCGAATTTTTCTCTACATCTAAGTCCATAGTAACGTCTTTTTCTACAGCAAATGATCAGATTAGTAAGGTAATGATGTCCCATTTTGTCGCGCAATGTTTACAAATGCCGCATATCCTCAACTCCACACACAAAATGTACGTTCAAAACTGACACTAAAGCAGTGGTTACAGTGGAAAGGCGGATGAATCTATGTATTTCGTGAAACTCCAAATTATATTTTTGCACTGCAACAACGCTGTTTTCATTCTCATAATTTTTCACGGTTAGCTTGTCCTTAACTTGGTTCTCACCGATTATTCTACCCTAAAAGAACCTTCGCTAATTCATCCAAAATTTGTAATTATCTTCTGACACAAGCTTTTCAACAGAGTTTATGCTTCAGTTCTTTTAATGCTCTAAGAAGTGGTTTGTCTTTACCAGGTTTTTCTTCTTCAATGCCAGTTTTAGTATTAATATTTGTTTGTTTTAGTTTTAAACCTTTGTTTAAGTAGACTTGGAACCTTAAAAATTGAAACTTTCCCCACCGTGTTCGAACCCGGAATAACACGTACAAAAGCAGTAAGAAGCTAAGGATAAAGTTGTAGGGAGTCTGGAAGGAGGAACTAAAATAAATCTATCCACGAATCATGTTCGTTACCTTTTCCATGCTTTCAAAATTCAACTTCTGCCCAATAAATGTAATTTGAACTGCAATATTAAAACCTCCAAAACGTTATATTTAGTTTTATCTTGATTTTGAAGAGTCTTTCAACCAAAGTAATGTTTCAGCTTACGGTACTGCCTAAGATTTACTGATCAGCAAGCAAATGAAACAAATCACTAATGAAACAATAACCTGCTTACATAATTTAGAGGTACTTTCGCACTTGAGATATTTTCCAAGTCGTTTGGTTTAGTAGATTTTTTTTTTCACAATTTCAGTTCAGTATTTCCTTTCGAGCTTTACTAATTAAACTTAAGGGGCCTTATGCAAAGTCGTTTAGACACATGATTAGTGCCATACTAAAGCATTCAACTAACATAAGTTTCCTGCAGTAGTCAGTCCTTTAGTATGACGCTAATCATACGTCAAAACACTCTGCATAAAACTGCAGATGTCTAACATATCTTACTTCTGCTAAAACTAGCAAAAATTGCAAAGTGTCCAGGAGAAAAATTCCGTGTAACTGTCTTCGTTGTGTTCAGCAAATCAAGGGTTCTCACGATTATTTCCATAGCAACATTACATTAAAACATATGGGAATATGAACATATAGCGTATAAGATTATGAATATAATTCGCCTATTTTTAATAATCATCGGTTTCTGAGTGAATAATTTTGAGAATATTTATCACAATTAATGAAATCGAATATTTAGAACAGTGGTTCTCACCTTTTTTGACTGACGACACACTTGTTTGATAATTTTATTATAAGTAATAATAATAATAATAATAATAATAATAATAATAATAATAATAATAATAATAATAATAATAATAATAATAATAATAATAATAATAACAGTGAAACCAATTAGTTTTTAAAATGACTCTATATAGCAGTGAGCATTATTGCTACAGCTGGAGGTGTTGACTGGTACAGTGTGTCTCGATTTTAACTAATTATTATTAAATTCTTCGTGATTATCAAATTCTAAAATTTCGCGTCATACTTTTGGGGACTGCGTAATACACCAGAGTGTCGCGACACATCGATTGAGAACTACTGATTTAGAACATGACAATAGTAAAATAATATAAATTCCCACAATCTAGAAAAGAAAAAAAAATGATAGATAACAAACTTGATCATGTTTCGTAACCATACCAACAGGCATGATTATCGTTTTATATATTTAAGCTTTAAATTTCTCGACAGGATTCGCGACAACAATCAGGGGCGGATTAAGGCTTTTGGGGCTCAGGAGCCGACTATTTCAATTGGGCCCTGAAGCCGACTATTTCAAGGGGGCCCTATGTTACGAATAATTGCAGTGCATAAATTTTCTTTGCTGTCCTCCGCAGCTTGAAAGGCTTATTTAAACACCCAGAACTAGGTGTAATACTTCAATATCCTCGAAGTTTACAATAATTGGTTTAGTTGCATTCATTATTAACAGTTAAATTCACACAGTGTAACACACAAATGCCAAATACAAGCCAAATGGTCAACACTCGAGCACATTATTGTGTTACAGAATGACTTCATAGTATCTAAGAGAGCCCAAATTGATTTGAATAGGAATTTCTTATTGTTAAGGAGATCTGTAAAACTTCCTAGATTTGCTCTAAATAATGACAGAGATATTTCAAAGGAATTGCACCACAAGCCAATATGGGTTGTAATAGAGGCCCAAAATAACTCTTCTCCCTCATGAAATAAGTATCGTGAAAGCTTAACTCTATCGATACGGCGAGCGTAGCGAGGGGGGGGGGGATATTAGCATGGGTCTGAAGCCTATAATATAAGTTGATTGCTATATTTTAGTATTAGAGAGGAATTTTTGGGAGCCCCCTGACCCTGGCCTCCATTGGCTCCGCCCTTAATCCGCTTCTGATGACAATAGATTTTGAACTGAATAATAATACGAATTCTATGCTTTTAGTCGACGTATAATTTTTTTCGTGAATATAGTTTCGATCTGTTAATATTGCTAATATTACATGCTCTAAAATTTTTGTTACGATCAAAAAATAATTTAGATCCATGTTTAGAATTTATACGTTTTACTCGTGCAGTTATTTGCAAAGCATTTCTGGCGCTTACACTTTTTATTTATTTTTTTTTAAATAGAAATCTTTTGACTTGCACTTGTCTATTGAGAGGAAAATTATAATTTTGAACTTTTGGCAACACTAGAAAAAATATGTCAAAAGAAAAGCGAGTTAACTCGTCCAAAGTTTTATCTTTTTTTTCTTTTTTTTTTTTTTTTTACTACATAAAGACAGGAAAGACGATGAGGCAACGTTTAAAATGCAGGAACTTCTGTGTATACTTTTACTTCTTCCATCTTTCCTTCTCTCTCTCTCTCTCTCTCTCTCTCTCTCTTTCTCTCTCTCTCTCTCTGTCTCTTCATTTATCCTTGAAAGGAGAAAAGAAAGAAAATGTGAATGACGGGAGGAGCGAAGGAGAAGAAGACAGAAACATTGAAACATCTTTTTCGTTTTCTTCTTTCATTTCTTTCTTTTTAATTCCTTAACTTCTTTCTCTTTCGCTCTCTTTCTTTGAAAAGAAATTACATTTTCATTCAGAAAACGTTTTACAAATCTGAATACAAGCAATCGTCTTTCCAAGTGGTGGTAGTTTAAAATAAGGGGGGCAATATTTTCAAGGCATAAATATCGGTTTATTCACTTAAATATAATATTTTATTTATAATGAATTCCAGATTTGCTCGCTTTTTTATATTTAAGTCACCAATAATTATAATCAACAGGAAACGGTCAAATTTTTAATATGTATATTTGATCTATTTTATTCTTGTTCACAATAAAACAACAATAACAAAAAAAATATTCCGGAATGTATTTCTTTCCTTCTTAGAAATAGAACAAAGACCATCTGCTACCGGTCTATTATTCTATCTTGTTAACAATAAAACAAAGAACATTTTCTATTGGATCTATTATTTTATCTTAACAAAAACAAAGAACATTTTCTGCCGAATCTATGATGTATCTTGTTATCAATCAAACAAAGAGAATTTTTATCGGGTCTATTATTTTATCTTGTTAACAATAGAACAAAGAAAATGTTTTATCAGTCTGTTATTTTATCTTGAACAAATAACATTTTCTATTGAATCTACTATTTTATCTTTTAACAATAAAACAAAAAAAAACATTTTCTATTGGATCTGTTGTTTTATCATGTTAACAATAAAATAAAGAACATTTCCTGCCGAATCTATGACGTATTTCGTTATCAATCAAACAAAGAGAATTTTCTGCCGGTCTATTATTTTATCTTGAATAAATAACATTTTCTATTGGATCTACTATTTTACCTCCCTCTTAGGGATCTACCTCCCTCCTGCCCCCTAATTACCGCCTCTGTTGCTAACCATAAAACAAAGAACATTTTACCTTATCTATTATTGTATCTTGCTAACCACTAAACAAAGAGCATTTTTATCATACGTATTATTTTATTTTGTTAAAAATAAAACAAAGAATATTTTACCGTATCTATTATTTTATCTTGTTAACAATAGAACAAGGAATATTTTTATCATATCTATTATTTTAACTTGTTAACAGAAGAACAAAATTTTTTGTGCCGGTCTATTATTTTATCTTGTTAACAATAAAACAAAGAACATTTTCTATTCAATCTATTGTTATATCTCGCTGACGATAAAACAAAGAAAATTTTACCGTATCTATTATTTCATCTTGCTAACCACTAAACAAAGATTATTTTTATTATATCTATTATTTTATCTTGTTAACAATAGAACAAAAAATGTACCGGTCTATTATTTTATCTTGTTAACAATAAAACAAAGACCATTTTCTATTAAATCTATTGTTGTATCTTGCTAACCACTAAACAAAGAATATTTTATCATATCTATTATTTTATCTTGTTAACAATAGAACAAAAACATTTTGTACTGGTCAATTATTTTATCTTGTTAAAAATAAAACAAATAAGATTTTCTATTGAATCCAATGCTTTATCTTTTAACAATAAAACAAAGAACATTTTCTATTGAATCTATTGTTGTATCTTGCTAACCATAAAACAAAGAATATTTTACCATATCTATTATTTTATCTTGCTAACCATTAAATAAAGAACATTTTGTCTATCTATTATTTTATTTTGTTAACAATAAAACAAAAAATATTTTTACGTGTTATATAAGATATAAAACCGTTATACATACATACATACATACACACACACACACACACACACACACACACACACATATATATATATATATATATATATAGATAAAGGTAAAGGGAATTCTCATCCAAGACGGGCCATATGAAGCAAAGGGCTGGATGTATGAAGATGTGGTTCCAAACTTCCTATACTGCGGCACCCACGGGAGGTTATATATTCAGTACCATACTCCGACAGCCTTTACATCCCGGGCCCATGCTTCCCTAGGTATCCATTTTTTAGAGGCTGGGTGAAGCCCTGAACGGCGTTGGAACAACGGTAGAACAAACTATTTCCGCCACAAAACTAAAACATTTGATCTAACAGTTCTCAGGGGACCAGATTCTATCAGTCGGCTTGCAGCACTCATGTTTTTAGGGTGATGTGTCGTCAGAACATTGATTGCCCTCGTCAATGTGTGGTCCGGAATTTCTCGAGTTCATTACTTTGTTTTCAAGTAGCTCCCCATTTGTTCTCGTGACACTGAAGGTACGCCACAATGCCAATATTATTTGGTGAATACGAATATGGTCCCTATCTTTCCTCTGATCCAGATCCGGCACTGGTTGACTTCATGTCACGAGAAGGGATATTAAAGTGCTTTGGAATTAGCTCTTAGTTTAAAGCATAAGTCTACGTCGGCTTAAAACAAATCGGGGCTTAAAGGATAGGCTACTTCGTCTTAAAGCATAGGACTACGTCATATATAGCCTCAGTGTTCACGAGGGATGCTCAGCTTCAACAAATAAACTTCATTTACCCAGAACTACATTCTGGTATTCCTCTTTCCTATAGGGACCATGTTAACATGGAAGGGGGCGTGGTGGCTCAGTGGTAGAGCGTTCACTTCCGGTGCTTGGATTCCCTGGTTCGATCCCAGCTCGCTGTGGTGGACAGACACCGTGCTCGTGGGTTTTCTCGGGGTTCTCCCGTTTCCTCCCACTTTCTTCATTCCACCATTTCATTCATTTATCATAATCACCGTCTCCTTTAGCCTAACCGGCATATGCGTGGGACGTAAAACTTAAAAGATTTCATTTTCATGTTAACATGGACACCCTGTTCATGATAGTCAAAATTACCTGGCTAAGAGAAAATAATTTGGTCATTATTAAAACGGAAAAAGGGAGAAAAATTATATAAATATTTCCAACAATACATGTTGACCTCTGGACCAAAGTATGTAGTTGGATATTAACCCTGGAGGAGAATACATAAATTAAGTTATATCTATTTACTTGTTGTATTGGATTTATGCAATTAGTGTGTAGCATGCGCGTAATAAAGTTTATAGCAACTCTCATTAACGATTCAGTTATATTAAGTTTTAGGTCAATGTATTTTTTTTTTTTCGGGAAACGTCACCATTATTCAAAGTTTTATCGGTGAATAACAATAGTGGGTTGTCGCATGCAGTAAAGTGTGATGTCAGCATCATTTGGACGTGAGCTGATGGACTTGACTGATGCTGATTAAAAAGAAAAGCAACTGTCGGTATCAAACATAGATAACAATGTGATCCGGATAGATGAACTAATAAGCAACACATACAGAATGATTATCCTGAAAATCACAAAGAACTTGGTAGCTGTGATAGGCAGCGTATTATCTACTATAAACTTACATATTGCTAATTATGTTAAGGATGGTTTCCTGTCAGTAGCTCCAAATACAAAAATATAAGATGCATGTCTTCTTTAACCCTTCAGTGACGGTTATCAATCTTCATAGACGAAAAAGAATCGACGCCTTAGAAATCATGCAAGCGTATGGTTGTGTATTGAATTCTTATTTTATAAATTACAGTCAAATGAAGCCCATAAACCACACCGTCTTTTCTGTCTAAATGTTTATATGCCACGTCCGTCTCTTAAAAGAAATGAAGTTCCCTACAAATTAAAGACGAATAAGACCCACAAACCACACCCCTCCTCTGTCCAGATGCTTATATACCACGTCTGTCTCTAAAGCGTTAAGCCTCCTACAAATTAAACGCAAATGATTCTCATAAACCACACCCCTCCTCTCTGTCCAGGTGTTTATATGCCACGCCCATCTCTAAAGAGTTATGCTTCCTTCAGTGATATTTTATACAGAGCAGTGGTTTTGAAAGTTTGATTACTGTCAGTGAAGCATGGGTTCATCATTTCAGCCAATACACAAAAGTAACATTTTTGTTTTTCCTAAAGAAAAGCATGATCAGCAGGAAAGATGGAGACTGTCGTTTGACTGTAACAAAATTATGCAATGAATCTATAAATAAATGAGGAACAGTGAAAGCTGACTCCTACTGCTGAACGTCAAGATCTTTGCTCAAAGCTGTGAAAAGCAGGAGACGTTGAAAGAAATGTCAAACTTATATCCTCGTTCATGATAATGCCATGAATAAAAAATATGGTAGTTCAAGGATTTTGTATGGGAGGCATGTAATCATCCATCGTATAGTTCCAATTTTGCACCATGTGATTTCGGCAAGCTCAAAGAACGTCTTGCATTTTACAAGTGGCAGCTAACAATGTACTAATGATTATTTACTTTGGCTTCACGACCTGGGAGCACATATTGGTCACGCTGTGGATTGGTTTGTTTTACGTTTTAACGTTTCTTTTGAGCACTGAGGCTACATGAAACATTTACCTACATATTAGCCCAGGATTTGAACCACACAACTTCCTACCGAGAATCGAACTCAGCTAGAGCAATAAGCATTTATTGAAGAGGTAGATCAGGTAACATGTGGTAACATATTGCAAAATATTTGCGTTCTATTTTTAACATACTGACACCAGAATTTCGCATATAATAATTCTGTATATATTTTTTTTAAATCCCCTTGCAGTCAGTGATTATTCCAGATTTTCTCCCGGGGAGAATTTCAATAAAAGTAAGGTAAAAGCAGTACTGTGAAAATACTGTTAATCAGGTTGAGGATTATTGGAGAGATACCCTGGGCCACTCCACTGAAATCGTTACTCCTTGCAGGGGCGATCGGGGCAATTGTCCCCCCCCCAGAAGAGGAAACTTTCTTATTTCATATATATAAATAAAACCCATCCCAGAGTTTGGAGCTCTTAAAAGTAGCTCTAAATAGCAGTATTACACCCCCCCAGAAGTCCATCCTGGATCCGCCCCAGACTCCTTGTAGTTCAGAGAATCGTTACTCTGTGTGTACTACATTCATTTCCTCCACAAATATATATAGAAAACCGATAAGTAATAATATTACGAAAATATAGTTTGCTCTTTAATCAGCATTGCCCTAAGAACGTTATATTATGTTCACTATTTGTACCACATTCAGTGTGACCACCTAACAAATATATTTTGTACTAACCTGTGAAGAAAAAGGTACTAAATCTGAGGAAAAGGTACTAAATCTGAGGAAAAGTACTAAAATTTTATGTGCTCCCGTTCCACCCTATTTGTGACATTTTACGATATTAATATTTTGTTAGAAGTTTTCTGTTAGCTCCTCCTTCCTGTGGGTGGGAGAGTGAACCCCCCACATTCTCTTGAAAGAACCTCTAACTTTACATTGTTTACAGTCAAAATTCGATACAATCCATGCAAAACACTTACACCCTCCCAATTTCGACTTTACACCCCCAAACTAAAAATCCTGCCGGAATTCCTGCTTAATTGTCGAATTAGAACTCACTGTAAAATCATTAAAGTAACACAAGTATAGCAAGTATAGAGGATGTCGGTAGAAAACAAGATATATCATAAAATTGGCTTATTGAGAAAATCGAGTTTTAATTTCTTAATGCCCTAATGCTTAAACGGATCACCGAATATATTGTTATTCGTGTGTTGTGTGTTATTCGTGTGACCACTTGTTTACTGTGGTCATTTATTAGTTTTAACCCTTCGTTCATTGACTTCCAAGATTGAAAATAGTGCTATATGGATAATTTTCTTCCCCTACCCTAACACTTGCCCCAAAAGCATTTGCCGCTATTCATAAAGAAGAAACTAGGTCTATCATCTGGTTTCTCGAGCCCTATGGATTATCAAGCCAGGGACAACTAACCACTGCCAGAATTCCTTCTCGTTGGAGGAGGCGACCGGAAGGCACCCATGTTCCACTTCCGCTTTCGTAAATGCCATTGTTGAAAAAAAAACAGAAAAAGTTACCTGGAATAGTGAAATTTTTCCGTACATTGCCAAATTTTCTTGAGATTACTTTTTCTCTCCCAAATGTATTTATGAGAAAAGAAGAGGAGGAAAATGGTACTAGAACACTAAAATATTATATAAGGTACTAGGTCTAAAGTGCTAGCGCTGGTCACATAGAGCACATTCAGAAATTCAGTTTCATATTGTATGAATGTCTAAAATCACCTCTGGAAGCCTAAATTTGTTACTTTGTAGTAATTTTCATGGCAGGTCATGGTCGTAAATATAGACAAATACCAGAGACGCGAAAACCAAGTGAAATATTCTCTTTAGCGGTGATAGTTTCTCTGAGAGACGTTTTGTAAATCTCTTACACGTTCTGTGTATCCCTTTTCAAGTCTGCCATCTGGGATGAATTTGGAAAACGTTAAATTATTCAAGACAGATGCTGCATCTCGCGTGAAAATCGTGGAAGCTATGGTTTGTTGCATAAACGTAGTCTACGGCTGTTTCTGAATGAGCAATTTTATTTTCTCCTGCCAGTTTGTCAAGTGGTCATTTTCAAAGTGAAGACTCGCAATCTAACAAGGTTGAAATGTAATTTAAAATAGGTTTAAACGTAATATTTTGAATAAAGAACCAAAAGCAAAGTAGAAAACATGCACTTAATTATGAGGGCCGTCCACAAAGCAAATTAAAAATAACCAGCAATTAAAAAAAAACTACGGAAATATACCTTACATTAATTTTTTTACGTAGTCAACTTGTAAATTCAAACATACAATATGTTATTCGTATAATGAGTTTTTGTGCCCCTACTTCATTATTCCTCCGCCGCTAGTTCCTTGAGAAATAAACTACCCTCTTCTTCTACATTTTCATTGTGAAACCTTTCCAATAAAATTTCTTTCCTAATGCATGTCTTGTCCTTTTGAAATGACTGATATCTAATGCAGCTATTAGATCATTAGTTCTAAATTAGCTAAACAGTGCTTTCTATTCTAATAATATACATGTTGTCTATTGAAGTAACCTGAGTCGAGACGAGACGAGACGAGACGAGACGACAGGATTTTCTTTGTGAAATATACGTAAGACGTGAAAGAGGTCTTGCAATGGAAAAATGTACACTTTTCGAGACAAGAAAGAACTGATACTTTTTCGAGACGAGACTCTTACACCCTCTTGTGGACAATAAAATCTAATATAGCTATTAGAATACAGTTTCTACCTTAGCTATATTTTACTCTATATTTGAATGCACATCGTAATGTATACTGTTTTTAAATTATTATTAGTTGGTAGTAAATATTATAACACGCAGGGAAAAAAATGATTTTGATGCAACATGTTTTTATTGTTACAGGTAAGAGATGATTTTATCGTCTTTGATATCCTATATTTGAGCAATTGTCTTCCTGAAATATCGTAAGTATTCTTAACTTACTTACTTATAATTACTTTTGATGTGAATTGAAGAATTGCCACGTATGATGACGCTTTGTATTACTATATTTCTCTTAATATTGTATATATATATATATATATATATATATATATATATATATATATATATATATTTCTCGGTGTGTCTGGCCGCTTTTGTTGTTGGAAAATCCATATTAGAACCGAAAGCGACAGACTTCAACAACTTTCTGTTCCGGTAGAGAGATTAGAGACGTGATTGAGTATATTGATGGGACACTAAGTTCATATCTCAAAGAAACTGTTTCTCCCCATCTGTTTCAATATTTAACCCTCTATATGAAGCAATTGAAACTGGAAGTCGGAGTAAATTTCTGTTGTTTCCATCTTCAATACAGGCATTAAAACAAGGATTGAATATATTCTTAAGACATCAAATTTATTTAGAGCCAAATTTATATGAACAATCAACATTATCTGCGACCATTTTTGCTCTATGGAGACTAATATTGAAACTGAAACTTGAGTATTTTTTTCCACTTCGGTTCCACTGCTGTAGTGATGAGTACAAAGAAAGGACCATTCTTGAGATGCTGAATTTATATCGAAAAAAACTTTTTCTCGCTATCTATTACGTTTTTTCCCCTTTTGCAATTAACATCGAAACTGGAAGTTATAGATTTCTACAACTTCCGGTTGGAATAAAGACAAAGATGGAAGCTATTTTTGGGACTCTGAATCCATGTCATATGACTTTTCTTGCCTTTTCTTACCGTTTTTGTTCTCATACATGTCGCTAAATAGGCGGACGAACGGACGGATATTAGTTGTACTATAAGATTTCTCATATTTACGCATGCTTAGCATAGTTTGACAGTTTAAGTTCAGGTTTCCGTAGTAAAATGTACCCGTATAATATATCTACCGTAGTTCATGTCTGCTTCACAAAACCGACCCAATCTCCTGAAATCCTTTATGGCCACTTCTTGGGACTTCATTTAAGACTAGTACTAGGATATGGTTTCCCCAATCTTAATTCGTGCTGCTCCGTTCGTTTCTTTCAAAAATTTCAAGTCTTAGAACGCCGACGTCTCATCTACTTCTTTACCTGAAAATACCATAGTCCGCCTCAAATATTTTATATCATTCAAAAGACCATCTCGTAATTCATTCTTTAGCAACATTTAATTGAGATACACCCTATGACATTAATCATATCTATCTATATGCCCCGTTTTATATATACTTGACCCTACTCGACGACCCTAACCTTTCTCTTCCGTTTCCGCTTATAATTTTTATCCTTCGCCATTTACATTTTCGCATCATGTGTGCTCCAGAGAAAACTCTCTGTAACTAACTGCGCTCTCACGATCCTTATCGATGTCTTGGAACAGCACAAGACGAGAGAAGCTTTCACTAAACTACTCCTCTGTACTATCTCATCGAATATATTTTCATCCTTATATTTTTTTATCCCTGTCACACTTCATCGCTGTTTTTATTGAATCACAACTTTATCGTTTCGAATAAATTCATAAGTCATTCAAGCAACATACAATAGTCATAAACAATGTTGCTCGCGAGACGAGACAGAATTTTCGGGACCAGATCTAGGAGATAAGGAGACCACTTCTAACATAAGAGAAACAAATATACTTTTTCGAGACAAGCAAGCATTGTCGCTATTTACCTTTTTCGTTTTCTAGCTCTCCATTGTTCTTTTGTCTTTCCGTCTTTTGTCTTTCTCTACCTGCTGCTAGCAATTAGATGAGACCGTTTAATTTACTGACCAGAACATTTTCGTAATCACCACCGAAATTATGACGGCCACCATTTTCAAATTTCACGAAAATATGTCACTTAATATCAACAAAATATCCTCTATATACCGTATATCTATATCAAAAATCACTTAAAATTTTGGTATAACTTGACTGTCGCCGAAACTATGTGGTAAATATTGTGATATCTCAGTGAAACTTGATAGATACGTATATATTAGAAATATTAAGTGATACATTTTCTCAAAATTTGATTTAGTGGCCGTCATAATTTCGGCGCCGGCCAAGTTAAACCAAAATTTTAAGCCAAATTTGAAGTTGGTGGTCATCATAGTTTCGGCGGTGGGCAAGAAAGTTTTCTGCTCAGTAAATTAGATTATCAGTAGTAATCGCCCCACTTGGTCTCACTTTGGACTTTGACCCCGACCTTTGTGACGTCATAGGTCAAAGGTCAATGACCTTGGCCCAGGGTCAATGACCTAGGGGTACATAGGACCACCCCCTCTAAATTTTGGCAGGGGTACCTTGGCCCACCCCCTAAATTTTGGCAGGGGTACATAGGACCACCCCCCTTAAATTTTGGAAATTGCCAAATTTAAAAATTTGGTATGGTAGCCTAGGACCATAGTATGTACCTCTATCCGTATTGGGGGTCTATGTCGTTCCCTTTCATGGGTAAAAAATTGCCAAAAATTCAAATTTCGGGGGTTTTTGACCTAATTTATCCCCTTTGATGAGGTGTTATTATCCCTATATGGTTATATGGGCGTATACAGGGGTCCATTCCCTTTCATAAGACATGGGTATATTAATGCACCCCTTGAAAAATTTGGGAGGGGTACCTTGGCCCACCCCTCAAATTTTGGAAATTGCCCAATTTAAACATTGGGTATTATAGTACAGGACCCTAATATGTATTATGATAAATTTGGGTGGTCCACCTCATTCCCTTCTAGGGGTACAAAATTGCCAAAATATAAACGTAAGCAATACGTAGTACCACGTGTTTGGTTTTTCGACCTAATTTATCTCCTTGGATGAGGTCCTATTACCTTATATGATTATATGGTCATGTATAGGGGTCCATTCCCTATCATAAGACATAGGTACATTTGTGCACCCCGGGAGGGGTACCTTGACCCACCCCTTTAATTTTGGAAATTGCCCAATTTAAACATTTGGTATTATAGTATAGGACACTAATATAGATCACTATAAATTTGGGTGGTCCACCTCGTTCCCTTTTTAGGGGTACAAAATTGCCAAAATTTTAGTACAATCACGTGTTTGGTATTTGGTACATTTTTATCCCCCTTTGATGAGGTCCTATTATCTTATATGATTATATGGTCATGTATAGGGGTCCATTACCTTTCATAAGATATGGGTATATTTGTGCACCCCGGGAGGGGTACTTTGGCCCACCCTTAAATTTTGGAAATTGTCCAATTTAAACATTTGGTATTATAGTACCGGATCCTAACATGTATTATGATAAATTTGGGTGGTCCACCTCGTTCCCTTCTAGGGGTACAAAATTGTCAAAATATAAACGTAAGCAATACGTTGTACCACGTGTTTGGTCTTTTGGCCCAATTTATCCTCTTGGATGAGGTTCTATTACCTTATATGGTTATATGGTTATGTATAGGGGTCTATTCCCTATCATAAGACATAGGTACATTTGTGCACTCCTTTAAAAATTTGGGAGGGGTACTTTGGCCCACCCCTTAAATTTTAGAAATTGCTCATTTTATATATTTGGTATTATAGTACTGGACCCTAACATGTATTATGATAAATTTGGGTGGTCCACCTCGTTCCCTTTTAGGGGTACAAATTGCCAAAATATAAACGTAAGCAATACGTTGTACCACGTGTTTGGTTTGACCTAAGTTATCCCCTTGGATGAGGTTCTATTACCTTATATGGTTATATGGTTATGTATAGGGGTCTATTCCCTATCATAAGACATAGGTACATTTGTGCACTCCTTTAAAAATTTGGGAGGGATACTTTGGCCCACCCCTTTAATTTTGGAAATTGACCCTTTTACATGTTTGGTATTATAGTATAGAACCCTAATATATATTACTATAAATTTGGGTGGTTCACCACGTTTCCTTTGATGGGTACGAAATTGCCAAATTTTAGTACAACCACGTGTTTGGTTTTGGCTCAATTTATCCCCTTGGATGAGGTCCTATTACCTTATATGGTTATATGATCATGTATAGGGGTCCATTCCATATCCCCTTAAATTTTGGAAATTTTCCAATTTAAGCATTCGGTATCATAGTACATGACCTCAACATGTATCATGATAAATTTGGGTGGTCCATCTTGTTCCCTTTCATGGGTAAAAATTACTAAAATATAAACATAAGCAATATGTTGTACCATGCGTTTGGTTTTTGGCCCAATTTCTTCCCTTTGATGGGGTTCTATTACCTTATATGGTTATATGGTCATGTATATGGGTTCATTTCCTATCATAAGACATGGGTACATTGACGCACCCCTTGAAAAATTTGGGAGGGGTATCTTGGCTCATCCACTCGGTTTTAGAAATTGTTTTAATATAAGCATTTGGTATCATAGTACAGGACTTCAATATGTACCACTATAAATTTGGATGGTCCACATCGTTCCCTTTCATGGGTAAAGAACTACCAAAAATCGAATTTCGGAGGTTATTGACACCTATTTAGCACGTTATATGGTTTATTACCTTTATATGTTTATGTTCCCTTTTAAATTTGGGAATTATCAAATAACAAAATTCGGTAAACGTTTTCTAGGACCCATTGGTGTTCCTCTTATGGCCAAATATTCAAAATTTAAATGTTATTGACCGGCTTTATTATTGAATAAGTACAGGATTTATTACTTTTTTCATAAGACACAGGTGTATTTGTGTACCAATCTTAAATTTTGGGAGGGGGTACATTTCTTATTGTCATATCAATAATTGGTAATTGTTCTTTGGGTAAATCATTGTGATCACGTGATCAGTTATTGACCTATGATGGGATTAGGAGTCCAGGACATTGGTACATTGAAACTTTGTAGGATAATTTGAGAATGCGTCATTGGTATTGATTATTACAGCCAAATATAAACGTAAGCAAGACGTTGTACCACGTGATTGACCTTGATGAGGTAGTGTACAGGGATACATAGCTAACCTTATTGAAACTTATGACTCATAGTCTTAAGGGAATACATGCTACAACACTGGCAAAGTTATTGTTGATGCAATTTGATTGGCTGATCACTATCTTTCGTGCAATCTGATTGGTTGATCACTATCTTTCGTGCAATCTGATTGGTTGATGAGTTTTAAATCTTTGCTGTATTCAGTTTTTAAGTTTTGTTTTACATTTAAAAATCTTGTTTTCGTTCAACATTTTGCACTCAATGATAAATATGATCAAAACCGTTTATTTGTTAATCGAATAGTTAAAAACCGGATAAAGTTTGACGGTTAACCGTGAAACGTAAAAATTTTTTAGTTTGAAATTTTTGTTTGAAAATTTTGTTTGAAAATTCTTGCTTTCAAATTTTTTGTTTGAATTTTTTGTTTGAGAATTTTGTTTGAAATTTTTTTTGACAACTTTTGTTTCAAAATTTTTTGTTTAAAATTTTTTGTTTGAAATTTTTTTTCGTTTCAAAATTTTGTTTGAGATTTTTTCGTTTGAAATTTTTGTTTGAAATTTTTTTCGTTTGAAATTTTTTGTTTGCAAATTTTTGTTCGAAAATTTTGTTTAAAATTTTTTGTTTAAAATTTTTCGTTTCCAAATTTTTTGTTTGAAATTTTTTGTTTCAAAATTTTGTTTGAAATTTTTTTCGCTTCAAAATTTTGTTTGAATTTTTTTTGGTTTGAAATTTTTTGTTTGAATTTTTTTTTTCGTTTCAAAATTTTGTTTCAAAGATTTTTGTTTGAAATTTTTGTTTCAAAGTTTGAGTTGACATTTTTAAAAGTTTGTGCACCTATTAGTAAAGAACCGGAACTGTTTAGAACAAAAACCTTTGACAACATTGTGGTGCAATAGTACACGTCAGAACCTGGGGTTGTACTTGAAATGAAAAAACACAATTCATTGAAATGGATCATTTTATTACACTCCACATACATCCATACCAGATAGTGGTTCTGGATATTGTCGATACAATGTATTTTGAACTTCTTGCACTAGTTTGTCTTTAGCGTATAATTTTAATTCCAGTTGAAGGCTTTTAAGATCTATTGCGATATCAATTGATGGAAACTCAATGTCCATTTGATCACAAATAAACTGTTTATCAATACAGGTATGCACTAGCCGGAACTGTTTAGAACAAAAACCTCTGGCAACATTGTGGTGCACGTCAGAACATGATAATGCAACGTCATCAGTTTTGCATCATATATAAGTATCGTTCGAGTTAGTATTCATGATAACATCATCATGGCTACTTGTCTGCAGTTTCTAAACACACGTGATGTGATGAAATCATTTACCAAGATTACTGATTTACAACAGAATGTACCTTATAGAATCTTAGCTAGCCAAAAAATCCCTACAGAGTTTGGATTAAGAATCGTAGTGAAGCTTGAAAATGATAAGAATATAATTTTACCAGCAAGATATTTACCCATGGAAGCATCAAAACAAGAAGAACTGCTACGTTTCTTAAATACTGGATCTGTATCTTTATGTTACAAAGGATTCTTGGGTCGAAGTCATCAGTTTGAATTTAGTACACAGCCAGATTCGTCAGCCATTGTGATGAAATCATGAATTCAAACGTCAACACGTCAGACATAGTTGTATGAATGTGGTTGGTCGGCATGACGTCAGCAACTGTGATGAAATCATGAATTCAAACGTCAGCACATTCCTTACCAATGACGTCAGCAATAACTATAAACCAGCAAATACAGTGTCATCCCACGAAATCATTTGAGCAAGTGCGTTTCAGGAGGAAAGATGTGTACTTCTAACGATAAAGAGTTCCTCTTCGCAAGCTATTATCCAATAAATATATTTCAAACAAAACATGTGATGATTGGTATCAGTGCTAGAACATTTGAACCAGTGATTCGATTGGGCAAAGCAGAACAATTTGGTGTACAACTGACCTGTGAAGAATGGCAAATATTATGTTCACGAATCGACCAAATGAACGATTATTTTCATGATGAGCTAAATGTGACCATAGTCAAATCATTAGGCTCAAATCATGAAGTGGTGATGCGTACAGTCCTCGAAGAGAAGATGGTGCTGTTACGTAAAAAGAGTACATTCCATGTCCCTCGCAACATGGTGTATCTAACACAAACTGAATGGAACAAATTCATCAGCGTATTTCCGTGTGTGAAACATGCAGTGGAAGTGTGCAACAAAACTAGTATATTCCTGAAAAAGTACTATTTTGAAAAATGTGTTATGCATATTGTACAACATGTATCTAGATATTGTGATGGTTGTCAACATCGTTCGTGGGTGCGTAACTGTATTGATAAACAGTTTATTTGTGATCAAATGGACATTGAGTTTCCACCAATTGATATCGCAATAGACCTTAAAAGACTTCAACTGGAATTAAAATTATACGCTAAAGACAAACTAGTGCAAGAAGTTCAAAATACATTGTATCGACAATATCCAGAACCACTATCTGGTATGGATGTATGTGGAGTGTAATAAAATGATCCATTTCAATGAATTGTGTTTTTTCATTTCAAGTACAACCCCAGGTTCTGACGTGTACTATTGCACCACAATGTTGTCAAAGGTTTTTGTTCTAAACAGTTCCGGTTCTTTACTAATAGGTGCACAAACTTTTAAAAATGTCAACTCAAACTTTGAAACAAAAATTTCAAACAAAAATCTTTGAAACAAAATTTTGATACGAAAAAAAAATTCAAACAAAAAATTTCAAACCAAAAAAAATTCAAACAAAATTTTGAAGCGAAAAAAATTTCAAACAAAATTTTGAAACAAAAAATTTCAAACAAAAAATTTGGAAACGAAAAATTTTAAACAAAAAATTTTAAACAAAATTTTCGAACAAAAATTTGCAAACAAAAAATTTCAAACGAAAAAAATTTCAAACAAAAATTTCAAACGAAAAAATCTCAAACAAAATTTTGAAACGAAAAAAAATTTCAAACAAAAAAATTTTAAACAAAAAATTTTGAAACAAAAGTTGTCAAAAAAAATTTCAAACAAAATTCTCAAACAAAAAATTCAAACAAAAAATTTGAAAGCAAGAATTTTCAAACAAAATTTTCAAACAAAAATTTCAAACTAAAAATTTTTTACGTTTCACGGTTAACCGTCAAACTTTATCCGGTTTTTAACTATTCGATTAACAAATAAACGGTTTTGATCATATTTATCATTGAGTGCAAAATGTTGAACGAAAACAAGATTTTTAAATGTAAAACAAAACTTAAAAACTGAATACAGCAAAGATTTAAAACTCATCAACCAATCAGATTGCACGAAAGATAGTGATCAACCAATCAGATTGCACGAAAGATAGTGATCAGCCAATCAAATTGCATCAACAATAACTTTGCCAGTGTTGTAGCATGTATTCCCTTAAGACTATGAGTCATAAGTTTCAATAAGGTTAGCTATGTATCCCTGTACACTACCTCATCAAGGTCAATCACGTGGTACAACGTCTTGCTTACGTTTATATTTGGCTGTAATAATCAATACCAATGACGCATTCTCAAATTATCCTACAAAGTTTCAATGTACCAATGTCCTGGACTCCTAATCCCATCATAGGTCAATAACTGATCACGTGATCACAATGATTTACCCAAAGAACAATTACCAATTATTGATATGACAATAAGAAATGTACCCCCTCCCAAAATTTAAGATTGGTACACAAATACACCTGTGTCTTATGAAAAAAGTAATAAATCCTGTACTTATTCAATAATAAAGCCGGTCAATAACATTTAAATTTTGAATATTTGGCCATAAGAGGAACACCAATGGGTCCTAGAAAACGTTTACCGAATTTTGTTATTTGATAATTCCCAAATTTAAAAGGGAACATAAACATACAAAGGTAATAAACCATATAACGTGCTAAATAGGTGTCAATAACCTCCGAAATTCGATTTTTGGTAGTTCTTTACCCATGAAAGGGAACGATGTGGACCATCCAAATTTATAGTGGTACATATTGAAGTCCTGTACTATGATACCAAATGCTTATATTAAAACAATTTCTAAAACCGAGTGGATGAGCCAAGATACCCCTCCCAAATTTTTCAAGGGGTGCGTCAATGTACCCATGTCTTATGATAGGAAATGAACCCATATACATGACCATATAACCATATAAGGTAATAGAACCCCATCAAAGGGAAGAAATTGGGCCAAAAACCAAACGCATGGTACAACATATTGCTTATGTTTATATTTTAGTAATTTTTACCCATGAAAGGGAACAAGATGGACCACCCAAATTTATCATGATACATGTTGAGGTCATGTACTATGATACCGAATGCTTAAATTGGAAAATTTCCAAAATTTAAGGGGATATGGAATGGACCCCTATACATGATCATATAACCATATAAGGTAATAGGACCTCATCCAAGGGGATAAATTGAGCCAAAACCAAACACGTGGTTGTACTAAAATTTGGCAATTTCGTACCCATCAAAGGAAACGTGGTGAACCACCCAAATTTATAGTAATATATATTAGGGTTCTATACTATAATACCAAACATGTAAAAGGGTCAATTTCCAAAATTAAAGGGGTGGGCCAAAGTATCCCTCCCAAATTTTTAAAGGAGTGCACAAATGTACCTATGTCTTATGATAGGGAATAGACCCCTATACATAACCATATAACCATATAAGGTAATAGAACCTCATCCAAGGGGATAACTTAGGTCAAACCAAACACGTGGTACAACGTATTGCTTACGTTTATATTTTGGCAATTTGTACCCCTAAAAGGGAACGAGGTGGACCACCCAAATTTATCATAACTTAGGTCAAACCAAACACGTGGTACAACGTATTGCTTACGTTTATATTTTGGCAATTTGTACCCCTAAAAGGGAACGAGGTGGACCACCCAAATTTATCATAATACATGTTAGGGTCCAGTACTATAATACCAAATATATAAAATGAGCAATTTCTAAAATTTAAGGGGTGGGCCAAAGTACCCCTCCCAAATTTTTAAAGGAGTGCACAAATGTACCTATGTCTTATGATAGGGAATAGACCCCTATACATAACCATATAACCATATAAGGTAATAGAACCTCATCCAAGAGGATAAATTGGGCCAAAAGACCAAACACGTGGTACAACGTATTGCTTACGTTTATATTTTGACAATTTTGTACCCCTAGAAGGGAACGAGGTGGACCACCCAAATTTATCATAATACATGTTAGGATCCGGTACTATAATACCAAATGTTTAAATTGGACAATTTCCAAAATTTAAGGGTGGGCCAAAGTACCCCTCCCGGGGTGCACAAATATACCCATATCTTATGAAAGGTAATGGACCCCTATACATGACCATATAATCATATAAGATAATAGGACCTCATCAAAGGGGGATAAAAATGTACCAAATACCAAACACGTGATTGTACTAAAATTTTGGCAATTTTGTACCCCTAAAAAGGGAACGAGGTGGACCACCCAAATTTATAGTGATCTATATTAGTGTCCTATACTATAATACCAAATGTTTAAATTGGGCAATTTCCAAAATTAAAGGGGTGGGTCAAGGTACCCCTCCCGGGGTGCACAAATGTACCTATGTCTTATGATAGGGAATGGACCCCTATACATGACCATATAATCATATAAGGTAATAGGACCTCATCCAAGGAGATAAATTAGGTCGAAAAACCAAACACGTGGTACTACGTATTGCTTACGTTTATATTTTGGCAATTTTGTACCCCTAGAAGGGAATGAGGTGGACCACCCAAATTTATCATAATACATATTAGGGTCCTGTACTATAATACCCAATGTTTAAATTGGGCAATTTCCAAAATTTGAGGGGTGGGCCAAGGTACCCCTCCCAAATTTTTCAAGGGGTGCATTAATATACCCATGTCTTATGAAAGGGAATGGACCCCTGTATACGCCCATATAACCATATAGGGATAATAACACCTCATCAAAGGGGATAAATTAGGTCAAAAACCCCCGAAATTTGAATTTTTGGCAATTTTTTACCCATGAAAGGGAACGACATAGACCCCCAATACGGATAGAGGTACATACTATGGTCCTAGGCTACCATACCAAATTTTTAAATTTGGCAATTTCCAAAATTTAAGGGGGGTGGTCCTATGTACCCCTGCCAAAATTTAGGGGGTGGGCCAAGGTACCCCTGCCAAAATTTAGAGGGGGTGGTCCTAGGTACCCCTAGGTCATTGACCCTGGGCCAAGGTCATTGACCTTTGACCTATGACGTCACAAAGGTCGGGGTCAAAGTCCAAAGTGAGACCAAGTGGGGCGATTACTACTTTATCCTTAGCAATTGCTCCTTTTTAAATGTTGTTAGTATCTGCCCTATTTTTGTTTTGACACCGTAGATTTATATGGGTAATTATTTTTGGTTTCTTCAATTCTACTGATTTATATGGGAAATATTTTCGTAATTTTTTTCACCTCATTGATTTATGTAGGAAATTATTTTCATGTTGTCTTTTATCCCATTGATTTATATTGGGAGTTATTTTCATTATTTCTTTCATCCCATTGATTTATATAGGGAATTATTTTAATTTCTTTCATCCCATTCATTTATAAAGATCATTATTTTGATGTTTTCTTTTATCCCATTGATTTATAAAGATCATTATTTTGTTTTCTTTCATCCCATTGATTTATATTGGGAGTTTTTTCATGTTTTCTTTCATCTTGATTTATATGGGGAATTATTTTCATGTTTTGGAAAATTATTTTCATGTTTTCTTTCATCCCATTGATTTATTTTGGGAATTATTTTCATGTTTCCTTTCAATTCATTGATTCATATGGTGTATTTTTTCCCGTTTTCTTCGAAATGATTTTGATTTTAGTGATTTCTTCAAATCTGTTTAAATGTCCCTTTCTTCGTGAAAAATTGTAATATGTATAAATGATGTTTTAATAATAAAATTTAAGTGTATGTAATTCAAATTAATTTTGAGAACGTAAGGGACGTTTAACTATGAGTAGGCTTGAAGAAGAGAAGGCTGTAAAATCACATAATTAGAAACTCACTTCGTTTCAAAGACATTCATGCTCAAATAACCAAGATATTGTTTTCAAAATTCATAGTGTGTGTTTAAGAGTAAGTTGTTGACACTCTCTTTCGTCCCCATTTTCCTCTATTGGGGAAAACATTGTAGCGGGAGATTATAATAAATTTCTTCCGCTTCCGGAGTTAGTGTAATGATAAGGGCAATTCTTGAGATGCTTTTATCAGAAAATGATCCATATAAAAAGAATCGTTTGTCGCCATCTTTTACTGGTTTTTGCTCTACTGTGATTAATATTGAAATTGAAAATAGTAAATGTCTACCCATTTCGGGTTGGTTTATAGTTTAGCGTCCCTTTCAGCAGCGAGACTATGTGAGACGTGGATCTACAGCTTAGCGTAGGACCGAACCACATGTGCTTCCGCTAGAATCAAACCCGGGTCTCCTACGCCAAAGGTGCGTACGTTAACTGCTTAACCACGAGGGTGCTCCCACTTCGGATTGAAAATAAAGGGATAAGATCGAAGATGAAATCCATTCTTGGAACCGTAGTTCCGTGTTTCAGTTCTGTTCAAAAGTCAAAATCTGTCAAGCTAGAGATATAGAGAAACCAAAAAAAAGACATAGAGCTTCGTGTTAGAGCGTTTTTATCTCTAGTGCGAGCGATCCCAGGTTCGATTGTAGAACATATGAGTTTGCAATGGGGAACTCACATCGTATTCTTGGGCTTTTTCTCAGAGTTCTACAGTTTCCTCCCACAATCTCATTCCACCAATTTCTATACAATCAATTTAATTAATCATCCGTTCCCTGTAGACTAAAGTGCATTCTCATGAAACGTAAAACTACATTTTTCTTTTCCTTTAATTTACAATGGAAGCCAAGAAAGGTGAAATATATGCATACACTTGGTAATGACATTTGAAACACCAAATTTAGCTGCATGACTCTTAAGTTCTGATCTCTTGCTTATCGGAGAACAGCTATACCACGTTAGCTACCAGGAACATCAATATGTCCTCTGTTATTTTGTCATTTTGTTCCTAAAATTCCTACTGAATACCTATCTTTAGCAATGATTAGAAGTAAATGTTTAAAGTGAAATGAAATCTTTAAGTTCCACGTCCCACTGTTATGCCGGCTAGGCTAAAGAAGACGATGATGATGAGAAATGAATGAAATGGTGAAATGAAGAAAGTGAGGAAACGGGAAAACCCCTAGAAAACCCACACACATGTTTGTCCACCACAAAGCTCACTTGGCTCAAGCTGTGATCGAACCAAGGACCTCATGGACCAGAGATGAACGCTCTACCACTGAGCCGTCGCGGCCCCAGTAAATGTTTAAGTTGAGGAAACTTTAAAGTGAACATCATAAATGTAAAACTATTATTATTATAACTCATTTTCCCTGAATGTTAGGCAATAGGCAAAACTTTTTGAATTCATATGTTAAGTGCAGTTGCATGTACGTAACAGTAGCAAATTTCAATACCCATCGAAGGGAGAAGTTTTGTAACCATTACTCCTCAAGAATATGATTTGGTCAGAGATATCGTATCTATAAATCTTACGTTCAGCATCTATTTTTGCTGTGAAATAAATCGAGTGTGTCAAGTTTTGCGTTCTTGTGTACCAGACAGTGAACAAAACGGAAAGAGTGAATTTTGCCTCGCTAAACCACTACAAATAATTTTCCCGTTAAATAACTACATACCGTTAGTTTGAAGCATACATTAAGCGTAAACCTTATAGAAAGAATATGAAACATTGATTTGTAAATAATGACATACTCGTTTTGTTTTTTGCACATCCATGAGACGGTGATATATCATTATACAGGAAATTCATTCGTGCGTTGTTAAGTTGGTGTCTGTATTCTCCCCCCCTCCCATTTCATATCTCTCATTTCTCAGTTTCTAGACCGGAAAGTGTATTCTCTTTCTTTTTTTTCTCTTTTTTCCATTACCAAAAAAAAAAAAAAAAAAAACGGACACAAATAGTATCCCGTTACATGCTTTTTGTCCTCGAGTGTTGACGATTTGCGCGTCTCACGAGGTGTAATTCACAGATAGCGTAATTGAACGTGGTTGTTATGCTGCTAAAGCTAGCTCATATCAGTATAGATATTTGAAAAATAAAATAAAATAAAATAAAATCATTCTGTAAAATATTAAAGCTGAGATTGTTGGTAAAGTACTTCAACATTTAAAAATTAATTTTAATTTACGAAATTGAGTGGAATTATTTATTTTCTTCTTATGCTTTACTTCTACATATTCGTATACACAGAGTCCATTAGAAAATGTATACACACTTTCAGGGTCGGATCTAGAATTTTGTGATGGCGGGTGCACCAATAACTACTAGTACATTGGAATTAAATTTGATTTTAAAAAAAAATACCTTTAGGCATCTATAGTGTAAATGAGGAATTGACCCGGAAATGCTCAGTATTTGGTCTCGGAAACCGAATCTACGACTTTCCAAATGCAAACCCAATGCTTTACCAACTGAGCCACGGTCGCTTTGTATCGGTATAATTTTCAGTATATAATTAGCTTTGCTTAGATCAGGAATTTGTTTAATCATGGACACTTTGAATATGATGGATACGTGTATCGTACAGAATCCATATGAAAGTGCTGCTATTTTCACTGCTAGCTTCTCATTTAGATAATGCATATTTACAATGAAGGGGAGGGGTGCACATGCACCGTTGCACCCTCTAAATCCGGCCCTGTACACATTAATTATACAGAGAAAACTATATCGTGGTCAGACGCTCACTCAGAATTTTTTTGTTGGGAGCAATGGGGTGTCCAATAAATACTATAAGCCAATACGTCTATGTAGTATTGAACGGACATTATTCTGTACCCGATAAGTAATTGTAAATTACTTCCAACGATATTTTCAAAGATTAAAAAAAAAAGAAAATGATAGAACTAGATTGTTTTTATAAGAGAAAGAGTACAGATGAAGTGTAAAATCAAATTTTCATGCTACATTAATAGACAATTGCTGGACCCTGTTAAACAGGTATAGTTTTATTAAGAGAGTGTACAAATGTATGTTGAGTTATTGTGCTCCCAAAATGTCTTGAGCCGTGGCAAAAATGCGAACTAAAGCTCACAACCTCACACACCCACGCGTTGAGCCAATAAGGGTTCAGCTGTTGCTAAGCGAGAGAAAGCGAGTGGAATTCCTTCAGCCGATAGCAGCGCTTGCTACGGAGGACTAGGGATCAAGTCAATGATGTATATTTATTGGAAGTTTATTTTCGGCGGAGGTTCTGCAACTGGTGGACGTCCCGTGCGTGCGCCCCTGATTGTGTTTAATGCTAAATGTAGTTATAGAAAATACTGCACGTTAGAAATTAATACATATATATTATTAGAGCTTGAAATTTTAGGTGTTGCATCTTAATTGGCTTTTGCTATTACTAAAGTGCCCAAATTATCATATCTTTAAAAGAAAACTATTAAATAAATACTCCTAACTGTGTTTTGGTTTCACAGTTTTGGATCAAAAGATCCAATATATTTCAAACAAAAATTTTCTTGTACATTTTATATCTGGAGAACTACATATAGTGTAGCCAAAGCCAATTAACTCAGTATGATGTGTATGATGCTTATACCGTAAAAAAACACGAAAACTCGATTTAGGGCCGTTCAAAAATTTTGTGCCCCTAATTCAAAGACTAATTATTGGCCAAGATCACAAACTTTTGATCCATCTTTTTCGTATCATTCTTAAAATTCTTGTTTGCATTTCTTTACAATGCAAGCTCCGTTCTGCATCTTTTCTCATTGTCATCGCCTTTTCCCGCATTTTAATTAATTAATTTGTTGGCTCCTTCGCAGAATTTTATTCCTATAATATAGTAATTAAACAAGGAGCACTGAATGTGTACGACAAATACATTATTTTCTTTTGCATTACATTACATTATTATAGGAACCAAGTTAGCCCTGCAGACAGCTACAGAAGTTTCGGGAGAGGGGATGGGAGCATACCCGTAGCCAGCCCAAAAATGTAGGGTAGGAGGGCGGTAGAAGTTATGAGGGGCCCGATCCAACCATATTATTGTTCATTTGGAACCCTACCGTGAAAATTTTAGGGGAGGAGTAAAAATTTAAGGGGGCCGGCCCGCATGACCCCCGTGGATGCGTGCCTGGATGGGAAGCAAAAGTAATTAAAAATTCTAAATGACTCTTTATCAATAAAAAGTTGTATGTATAGTAATAATAATAATAATAATAATAATAATAATAATAATAATAATAATAATAATAATAATAATAGATATTTCAGAAACTTGTATTAACCCATTATACATAATTACAAAGACGAACACTCGTTTTAAATGTTTAGCAGGGTTCTAATAATGAGATTATGTTTATTGTTCTAAGTACTTAAGTGTTCTAGTCGCGAATGGAACTATTAACCTTCTTTATTTTCCATTTAACTTTATCTTTTGCCACAGTTTCTTTAGCACGAGGTATAATTAAACTGTTCTTATCTTTTGCCACAGTTTCTTTAGCACGAAGTATAATTAACCTGTTCTTATCTTTTGCTACAGTTTCTTTAGCACGAAGTATAATTAACCTGTTCTTATCTTTTGCTACAGTTTCTTTAGCACGAAGTATAATTAAACTGTTCTTATCTTTTGCACAGTTTCTTTAGCACGAAGCATAATTAAATTGTTCTTATCTTTTGCCACAGTTTCTTTAGCACGAAGTATAATTAAACTGTTCTTATCTTTTGTCACAGTTTCTTTAGCACGAAGTATAATTAAACTGTTCTTATCTTTTGCCACAGTTTCTTTAGCACGAAGTATAATTAAACTGTTCTTATCTTTTGCCACAGTTTCTTTAGCACGAAGTATAATTAAACTGTTCTTATCTTTTGTCACAGTTTCTTTAGCACGAAGTATAATTAAACTGTTCTTATCTTTTGCCACAGTTTCTTTAGCACGAAGTATAATTAAAGTGTTCTTATCTTTTGCTACAGATTCTTTAGCACGAAGTATGATTAAACTGTTCTTATCTTTTCCCACAGTTTCTTTAGCACGAAGTATAATTAAACTGTTCTTATCTTTTGCCACAGTTTCTTTAGCACGAAGTATAATTAAACTGTTCTTTCCTTAACTTAGGCTAAGTGTGTGTGTGTGTGTGTGTGTGTGTGTGTAAAGGGGCGGGGTTCTTAATAAAATGTTGCCCATTTGTAAATTTGAGACGAGACGAGCAATTTCACAATTTTCATGGTATTTTATGAGTCTTGATCTCAAACACTATTTTTAGTGTTACATGATTCATAGTGTAAGAACTATAAATTGATAATGTGACTGTGCGAACACAATGAAGACAATTTACCAGCGTTTAAAGATTTGAGAGTCATTACACAATATACTCCAATATTAAATAAGATTTACATGTTGTTATATCACACCTATCGTGGAACTCTCGTAATCTGACTGGATTCTGACAACTTCTGGATGAAATTAAGTAAATGTAGAAAACGAGACGAACTTCCAAGACGAGATGAGACGAGACTCCAACAAATTTAAAGAAGAGGGGGATAAAACGTTATGTCTCATCTCGTCTCGTGGCTCAACACTAGACACATACAGTACTTTGAAACAAGAGGGCATTGTAGCTCAGTGGTAGAACAGTTACTTCTGGTACGTATAGTCCTCTTGATTCGATCTCCGGTCAAGTTAAGTTTGTGGTAGAGAGCATCGTGTCCGTAGGTTTTCTCGGGAACTCCCGTTTCCTCCCACACGTTTATTCTACCAATTCTTCCATCATCATTCACTTGCTTTGTCATCGTCTCCCGTGGCCTAACTGACATAATCGTCGGACGTTTTCAAACAGCTGAAGGAGCAAGATGATTCCCGAGAATTTATACATAGTAAATTAGATTAATAATTTACCTATTCTCGATACCAAACCCATCCGCTGACGCACACATCACCCATCTAAAAGTCGTCTTGACGGCCGTAGCCCTTTGGGAGTTGTCATTTCAGGAAGTTTTCGTGATACATGGTTAATAAAAGGGCTCCCACATCGCGTTATGTTTGGATATCTTGACTGAAGTAACTTTAATTGAAGTAACTCCCTAGTTGCCTCACCAATGCGGTTAGTACCGAAAGTTCTGTCCATCCACCGGGGACTGAACAGTGGACCATATGCTAACTATTCGGCTATCCACTTAACCAAATATGCTGTTCTGCGACCATAGTTTTTCTAAGGCGTAACACCAAGAAGATAAATTGGTTCCTCATTATGTAGGGACAATGTAGCATTAAGTTTTTCTTTGTGTGGCATCCTAACTTAGTGAATTAGGTTTCGTTTATAAACTCTAACGAAGTCTCAATAGTACACGTAAATTAGAGAAAAACTACACCCGAACTAATGAGAATCAACTCTTCCCTGCCTGCAGTGCTGTCACCCACTTGTATCCTCAGAGAGAATCTACTCAGAAATTCAGTTGACCTATTGGAAAAACATCATGTCAAGAGGCTGCATACACCCCGGAGCAAGGGGCAAGGGAAGAGGATTGTATACGACTCAGCGTCGAAAACAAACTTCTCATATGTATAGCACTATCTTCGGCCAAAGCACCTGCTTCAGGTATTGATTCCATCTCTCTGACTGGTTGCTGTGCGTGTGTAAGTGTTGTCCATCACGGGAGATAGGTATACACAAGAGAACGCGGTTTTGTTCGCAAACAGCCTTAGCCAAACATTTCTCTGACAGCGTATGCAGAATTCACAAACAGTTTGTATGAGGAGATGCTTATCATGCAGCGCGTTACCAAATTTGACGGTACGTGCCACCGTATATGCCCATATAGAGAGAAATTACGATGAACTATTTTTCTGTATTCAACAATTGTATTATATTGCTTTCTGTGAGTGGTACTGGATTCTGTTCACTTTTGGGAGTACATAATTTTCCGTGTTAGTTTATTGGAATCGAACTAACATTCCTTTCTAGCATTGACGCTATATGAAACGAAATATACTGCATAGGATGCGGTCCAAACCATTAATGAAGTTTTTGTACGAAGCTTAACTGAGGATCGAATCCGGAGCCCCACACACAAGAAACCCATGTATTAGCTACGAGGCTACAATTGAGTGCAATATTCGGAGCAGACACCTGGGGGCCGCGGTGGCTTAGTGGTGGAGCGTTCACCTCTGGTGATTGGGGTTCCGGGTTCAAACCGTGCTCCCGCCAAGTGAACTTTGTGGTGGACAAACACCGTGTGCGTGAGTTTTCTCGGGGTTCTCCCGTTTCCTCCCACTTTCTTCATTCCACCATTTCATTCATTTCTCATCATCACCGTCTCCTTTAGTCTAGCCGGCATAATCGTGGGACGTAAAACTCAAAAATTCCTTTTCATTTCCTTTAGCGCAGTCGGCATAAACGTTGGACGTAAAACTCAAAGATTTCGGAGCATGATTCACGTGGATCAGGGCCGGATTTAGGGTGGGTGCAAAGGTGCACTGCACCCCCTCCCCTTCATTGTAAATATATACTACCTAAAACGAGAAGCTAGTAGTGGAAATATCAACACTTTCCAAAAATTTGTGCTGTCATATTTCCGTTTGGACTTAAAACCAAGTTTTGCAAAATCAATAATTTAAGTCAATTTTCTGAAGGTTGAAGGAAAAGGATTTACCGAGAGCAGAAATTTAGCATTTCTAGGGCAATCCCTCATTCACACCACAGATGCCTAAAGGTATTTAAAAGATTCAAATTTAATTCAAATGTACTGGTAGTTATTGTTGGATCCTCGGTCAGAAAATCCTGGATCCAGCCCTGACGTGGATGACAAAAAATAATTCGCTGTGCAGGTACTGATCATCCTCACTTAGTTGTGCGTGCGCCATTCGGCCAACCAGAGTAATTTATGGCCTAAAAAGATAAGTGCTCCGCCATTGATACTCCGCTGCACCAAAAAGAAAAAGTGGTGAGTTAACATTTATTATTTTACAACTTTCATTGATAATTTGACTCGTAATTACATTCTTCAAAAAATAAATTTACGTTTCACAAAATAACTCAATAATCCTAAGGCCCAATGTAATATTTCTCTCCATGTTTTGACAAACGAGCTACAGTACTTGTTTTTTTTTTCTTTAATAACCTTCAAATTCCAGTAACCTATATATAATCTTTTTTTTTTCTTCTAGAAACTCTTGGTTTAATGATCTATAACCAAACTGAAAGATTTTGCGTGTTTAGCGGAATCATAAATAACGTTGTGCAGGAAATTAAGGAAGGAAGAACAAAAAAAGGGGAAAAATACATTGCATGAAATGCAAGTAAGGAGATCACGAAAACTGTAATAGAGTTTGCATCTGTTGTTGCAGTATACATATATATATTTCAAAGAACTAATAATTATGAGGAAGGAAGTACTTCTTTAAAATCTTCATGAATTTCATTCCAAATGTAAAACTAATCGGTCAAGTTATGGGGAAATCCAATACAGCAATATTAATAGCGCCATTACTGAGGATAAATAGTAAAAATTGCTGCTTCAAAAATTGTAACATATATATATACCGTAACATGTACGTCATTCATGTATCTTCGAGGCATACTAAATGTATCTTGTTAATACTCATATGTGATTTAGTTTCTTGTTTCCCCTGCTCGCCGTTTTTTGCTTATTTTTTTTTTAAATGCAGAGTTTTGTAAATATATAATTACGTTTTTATTTTTATTTTCTAGTCACGCTATAACTTACTTTTGTGGTCTCCATTGAAGATCTGTCTCAGTTAAATCTAGGACTTGGCTTTAGTTAAGCTATAAAATAAAATTAAGAAAAATGTTTTATTTAAGTAAGATATAATGTAAGTGGGTATAGTAGGCCACGCTCTAGAGCAGTGGTCGCCAAACTTATGAAGCTTCTGAACAACCATACAATTTTAAAATCGTACTGTGTGCTACCAACCAAAAGAACTACTAACTTTTTTTTAATATCTTAAATTTGTTTATTGCCTATAAACTCACATTTGAAGGTTAGACAGGGTGTCTATCGGTCACGAAAGTCACGAATGTCACGAAAAAGTCACGAAATCAGAAAACGATCATGAAAGTCACGAAAAGTCACGAAATTTAGCTTTTAGGTCACGATTTTTTTTAACTGTACAAACGTAAGTACAGATTAGAAAATTTTGTTCTATAAAACGTCAAAATTCACCACCAAAAATGTCTTACGGTCGGGTTTAGACGCTACCAAATCGCAAGCAAAGTATGTTTCTATCGCATGGATGAAAATTCGGCCTAATTCGCACCCAAATTCGCTCTTCAAAATGTTAGAAAATTTTATTATTTGGTAAAGAAAAGGTCACGAAAAAGTCACGAAATTTCATTTTGGAATTTTAGTAGACACCCTGTTAGACAACCGGAGCATTAACGCAATCTACCGAAAATGTCCCCACGAGCTAGAGGTCTGCACGGGCTCGGGTTTACAAAGCAAACATTACTTCGGGCCCGGGCCGGGCTTGGGCTGTAAATTTTTAAATATAAAACCATACTTATCGGGCCTTTCGGGCCTAACTTTGTAAATATACTGCACAACGATATTTATTAGACCGTTCTTTCTGGAAAACTTTTAAAGCACGACTGCAAAATTAAACCTCTAATTGCTGTAAATAAAAATTCAATTTTGCGTTAATTATTAAGTTTCTGTAATCCGGGCTTATTTCGGGCTCATTTGATTATCACACGAGCTCGGGCTTAAATGCTAAAACATATTTTGGACTCGGATCGGAACTCACATTATAAATTCACGGGCCGGGCCGGGCTCGGACTAAAAATTTCGTCCCGTGCAAACCTCTACCAAAAGCAACTAGTAGCTCGCGATCGACGGTTTGGCGATCACTCCCATGATTCTTCCATTTGGTTAAAGGAGACAAAAATAGTGAAATGATTATGAATAATCGTGGAATAAAATGTTGGAGAAAACGGGAGAACTCAGGGAAAACTGACTTGACACGATGTTGGCCACCACAAACTCGCATGGCGTGGGTCCATGAGTCGGTTACGCCGTGCACTAGAGGTGATTGCTCTACCAGTGGGCCAAAAATCTGAATGAGTTACAATGACGATACCAGAGGAGGAGCAAGGGGCGAGCTCCCCCGGTTGTTAAGCTTGCCTCCCAGATATATTAGACCTATGCTATATTGGAAGTAATATATAGTTATCCTTTTCGATATATCAAACGTAGGCTTCTCCTAAAACAATTTTCTGCCCTTCCATTCTCTCTCCCTTCCCCCAGAAATTAAAGCTGCTGTAATCATTGCTGAGCAAGTATGACGTCATAGTTGTCAGGTATTCAGATTTGTGTAATCTTTTTAGCAAATAACTTTTACCTGGATGCTTATATCTGGACATATCTTAGTCATATAATTTATAATGAAAGTATGCATAAAGATAATTAAATCAGAACTATTTCATATGAGAACTATTTCAGGACTGCATAGAAGTAATGAAATGATTTGCGTAGATTTAGTTGAAGCAGAACTTTCTCATATGAATGTGCACAGAAATAAGTAAAGCAGAACTTTTTCATATGCGTGTGCACAGAGGTAATTAAAGCAAATATGAAAACGTTATTCTTTATCTCTGTTCACACCCATTGAAAAAGTTCTCCTTTAAACTTTTTCATATGGGTGTGCACATAGATAATTAAATCAGAACTATTTTATATGGGTGTGCATAGAGATAATTAAATCAGAACTATTTCATATGAATGTGCACAGAAGTAATAAAAGTAGAACTTTTCCAGTAGATGTGCACATAAGTAATTAAAACAGAGCTTTTTCATATGGATGTGTACAGAAGTAGTTAAAGCAGAACTTTCCATATGGATGTGCACAGAGGTAGTTAAATTAGAACTTTTTCATATGGGTATGCACAGAGATAATTAAAGAACTTTTTCATAGGGATATGCACAGAGGAAATTAAAGCCCACTCATTCTTTCACTATACACTTCTCATGTTCTCGTTTTACTGGGTTTCATGTGTATTAAAAATAAGATAAAATGTTATATCAGTAAATCAAAGAATATTTAGACAAAGTTTTAGAATGCATGGCAATTGAAGAAAAGAAATTATTTATTATATCCGGCACATTCCGTAGCTACGCCTATGCACTATGCAAGTATTCAAGTTTTTAATTTTTTTTTCGAATGTATATGTAAGTTCTAGTTACCTATATTACTTATTGTTGTGATTAATAACAATTGTATGATAATATAAATTGGTAGCTAGTCCGTGTCTCGTATTGAAATTATGGAAATTTTATTTGTCATGACCTTGAGGAATGTAATAGTAAAGATTGTTACTTATATACAAGGAAGAATGAAAAAGTAACATGAATATTGCATTTATTCCTGAACATAAAGTAGCTGAAATATGTTATGCAAATGTTATCACACTAAAATTGCACGCACTCGACACTTGAGTTCGAATATTTATTCCAACAGAAGACTAAATTGCTCGTGCCGGTTGCAAAAGATTCTTGCCCCAAACTCAAGTCAGGTAAGAACAGAATCTTTCACGTGTAATGCGCCGCTATTATATAGCTGAACAGTCGCATTACACGATTTTTGGAAGATGGTGAGAGGCATACCGGTCTGCATCAGATGATCTTAAAACTAAAATCTAAAAGAATATTAAAATATTTTTCGAATCGAAATTGAAAAAAAAAAATTAATATTATCAAATATGGTGCAGAAGACATTTGTGATTTTGATTGGCAATAGATATATTAGAAATGTGCATCTGTAAACGAGTAAAGCCTCGGATCCAATGTCGAAAGCTAAAACCAACTATGATTGTATTTATATTTAGGCATCTATTTAAAATTTAATAATCAGCTGAAAACTAAATAAGTAAAATCAGTTCGAGCTGGAGCAACTATGTTAGTATTTTGTTTATCTATTAGTATTGATTGTCTATATACATATACTATTGAGAATTTAATTCTAGTTTCATTAAACAGCCCTCTAAGAAATTCGATGATATGTGAATGATTTAAATAATATGATCAAGTATGAAAATTGTATACAAATATAAAGAAGATAATAATACGTAATAAATACGTTCGAATTGTAAGATGTAATTTGAACTGTAAGACTCTTAACAGTTTTAGAATTGATCTCAATTAAAACATTATATAGATATTCATAAGTTGTTCTTAAATACTGCTTAACCTAATTGACGTCTTATAGACTTTAATGCACAGCTTGATTATTAATGGTCGGTTTTATGCATGGCTGATGGGGAGAGAGATCTTAAGTTCTTCATTGTGATAGTTTTTCCATTTGCGCACCGAACCTCCAATTTTATAAGGAACATGTACCAGTGCGCGTGAGTAGGTGCAGTTCACACTGCTTCAAGGTATCAAAACGCTGTCCACGGAGATATTTCGTCAGGAGTCCAGAAAGAGTAGTCAGAAGGTGCTAGTTAAGGATTGTATAGAGGGTATTATTCTACTTCTTTGCTCAACCGTAATATCAATTCTTCTGTTGGAGAACATGTTGCATTACTCTTACACTTCTTTACGTGTCATGACATTTTCTTCATACACTGAAAAAATCCATTATCCGGACAGCGGTATATTGTTCATATATACGGAATCCATATGTTTACTATGGAAATCTGTACGTAGCATACCCGTTATCCATATGCAGCATACATAGCAAAAATTGAGGTGTTGAAACAACACAAAATGACTACCACTTTAGCGTGTTATTTGTGTGTCAATTCAACACCAAGCATATCGCCCTCAGAGTGTATCAGAAATACAGCGTTACTGGCTGTGAGTATTTGTATTGTTTTTTATTGTTTGGTATGAGCGAAGCTTTGCGAAGTATACTTCCCATTTATGGCAAGTAACTAATAACATTCTATGTTTTCTGTAATCCGTCACAATAATATTGTTGTAAACCTGTGAATCATCTGACAACAGTTACACAGATAGCAGTGCTTCCGTCTGATTTCTTTATCTGTTATTCTTGTGTCTTAACACGTATGAACATAAGATGACAGAACTGTTGCCTATGTAACTGTTGTTAGACGATTCACAGGTTTACAACAATATTATTGTGACCGATTACAGAAAACATAAAACATTATTCGTTACATGGCATAAGTGCCAAATATATTTCGCAAAGCTTTGCTCATATTAAACGATAAATACCAATGCAAATTCTCTCAGGTAGTAACCAATTATTTCTGATATGCCCGGAAAGCTATGTGCTTGGTCCTGAATTGACACACAAGTAACACACTAAAGTGTGTGATTTTGTGTTGCTTCAGCACCTCATTTTTTACTGTGTTTCTGCTTAGATGTTAGCCGCTGCAGGATATCTGACATCTAACAGTCTTTCGTATATTACTTAAGAGTCTTCATCCCGGCGAAGTTAAAATACAGCTAATTTTACAGTAATTATGTGATATCTTCAAATAGATAAAAGATAATTGAAATATGGAACAAAAGCGCCCTAGACAATATTATTTTGCGTGAGGTACCGTTATCACAAGTCACCTAGTGGCTTTCCGTTTTCAGCTGTTTAGAAACTCGAAAATAAATGCCGATTTTCAAAATGGCTCGAAATCGAAAGCAGATAAGTGAGTCATGATAAGAGTTTCTCATGTAAAATAATATTGTCTAGGGCGCTCTTGTTCCACATTTCGATTATCTTTTATCCATTTGAAGATATCACATAATTACTGTAAAATTAGCGGTATTTTAATTTCGCCGGGATGAAGACTCTTAAGTAACGTAAGCTATATGTCGCATACGTCCAACTGTATGTGAGATCCTTACTGCCTATATAAAATATCTTTCATACGGAAAGTACGTATAGATGGAGCACTTATACGGAAAGATAAAACACTTATAAAACACGTTTGCTGCAGGATCTTACATAGCATCGTACCTTAAGCCCAAAATATACAGGATTTACGCATGCAACCTGCGTTTTTACGTACACTCATGTCCAAAATGATTGTCGCATATCTATAACTGTCTTCTTGTAAGAATATAATTTGATAACGATTTTGCGAGTACTTTTAATACTGATACTATGTGTACAATCGGGAAATGTACAGCATATTTGTTGTAAATTTTATAGGAAAAAAAAACTATAAATACAAAAAATTGAATTATTAAAACAAAATGTTGCAAAATGGACAAGAAAGTTTTATTTTCGTTTTATTGTTCTTATTTACTGCTCTTTTGACATGATATTTGCCACATACAATGTAATTGTCGATTATACACATACTAACATTATAAGAAATACCGGGCGAATTCGTTATCAAATTATATTCCTATAATAACACATTTATAGACATGCGACAGTAATTTTGGACATGTGTATATGTCGCATATGTCCTTTTCTCTGTGTAGATCTCTCCCAGTTCTTGATAAGTTTTTGTGGGTTTCTTCTCCCTGACGCACAAGCATCGAATGACAGTACGCACCTTCAGTTTTGTATACGTGGCTGTCAGATGTGCTGTACCTATTGTATACAAGAATTATAGCCATATAAATGCAAGACAATGGATTGTACACGTAAGTTCATCTTACGCTTTGATTCACCATAATTGTTTTGCGTTCCTTGTTCCAGGAGACCTAGATATGGCATGTAATGTTTTTCCTTTCATGTTTAAACATTGTTTCTAACATTATATCTATGTTATAAACATATATTGTATTAATAAGTCGAATCTTCAGGAAAGGTTTTTTCGCTGAATTTTTTGTTGAATAATTTCATGTTTCACACTAGATGTATGTAATTAACGTTATGGTAATTGTTTGAGTTCATTAACAGATTGAAACAGTAAAATTGTTAGAAATTCAACTTGTACGTTGTAACAAATACTTAATGTAAGAACAAATATAATCTCTTTCAGAAATATCCACAATCTTCATGCACTTCCTAACGATATTATCTTAACAAGCGACAAATATCTCAGTCTGTCCGTCACGCTAATAATAATAATAAACAGTCGCGCTAATAGATGTCGCCATCTGCGTTATAGGGTGTTAAACTCTGTTGAATTAAAAAAATATTGTGACGATTTAATAATTTCAAAATAGGACAACGACCATTAGTATTTGTGTAATTGCCTGTTTAGCCACCCAATAACCTAACTGCAAGTATTTGATACGAATATAGTTCAGTTACTACAACCGTCTAATTTTGTTCATGAATGAATATCAAAATTAATGTTTAATATACGAGGAGAGTCTGAAAATAAGTTTCTCCTCTTGTTTTCCCAGGAAAGCGAACAGCAATTGAAGACAAGACAACGGTTGCATGCACAACACACCCAGACACAAGTGGGTATCGTTCGCCCACAATCCTGCAGATAGCGCCGTCGCAGCGGCTGTACTAAGCGGAGACCAGCGGTGCCAGATCTAGCATAATTTACATGTCTTTAGCATCTAGCATCTTGCTTTTAGGATCCTGCCGAAATCTAACATAATTTTAGCAAGTTTATTAAAAAGCCGCAAAACCTGGAAATGAGGAAGAAGTTGGTTGTGGGAAGAAAAAAAGCAGCAGAAATGTATCCTCTCCCATTGATTCATACAGCCGGTAAACCATACAAATAGTCTTATTGTTCAAAGCAAGTTCAAAACGGCGGGAGGTCATCCCTTTACCGATGCCTTGGAGAAGGGGCGTGAGAATAAAAAGAATTTAGTGTTTCTGAAAATGAGTTAGAAAACGAGTTTTTTAAGTGTTAACGAAATTCATGCATCACAAGAAAAATAGCCATAGCCAAAAATGAAAAAAAAAAAAAAAAAAAAAACAGAAGGTACAAAATGTCTAGTTTCCAGAAGTTTTAATGTTTGTATTGGAACTTCAATCACTTTTTTTTTGTTTGAATTAGGAACAAAAAAAGGAAAAAAAAACAGAAAAGCTTTTCTACATCCTAAGTTGTTATTTTTAATTTGAGAGATTTTTCTTTAAAAACTCCTGAATTAGTAAGTATCAGGATCTAGCATAATTTCACCGAATCTAGCATAATTTCCATCAGGTTTTGGAATAATTCCGAGCTCTGAGTCTGGCAACGCTGGCGGAGACGAGTTTCTCAGTCTGAGCCTGATAATTATGGAGAGAAGGCGCGTTTTGACGTCTTGGTCAACGGAGGAAGTTCGTGCGGTTGACCGCTATGAATGGGTAACGTGTTGTATCGGGAGCAGAAATCCATAACCACCTCGTAGAAGTCACATCTGGTGTTCTTTTGTTGGATGACAATGCGGGACCACACTCAGAGACGGCAACGCAAAACCATATTAAAACTCTATTAAAACTTTTAGGTAGGAGCGTATTGCCCATCTGCCATACAGTCCTGATCTCGCACCCAGTGGCTTCCATTTGTTTCCGGCTTTGAAGAAGACTCTGGGCGGTAGTTGCTGTGGAAGCAATGATGAAGTCACAGAAGTTGTTCGACGCTTCTTCCGCATGCAGAACCCTGAATTTTTCCTGAAAGAGTTTTTGAAGCTTATAGACTGGTATACAAAGATCTCAGTGTGCGTGGTACTTATGTGAAAAAATAAAAGTACGTGTGATCTTTAATGCCACATGCTATTTTTACTCATGCATCCCCACCTCTGTCCAATCGCCTGGGGGAAGTTATTTTCTGACTCTCCCTCATATTTTTTGGGCTCATAGTTATTTTGATGTGTCACTCTTTGATGGCGCATTGTTTAGACAAGTGGGGGTGGGGTAAACTTTTTAAGGAGAGGGCCAAAGAAAAGAAAAAGAAAACTTTAGTCAGGACAATCTAATTTATTAGAAAGAACAATAGTATTTCTTTTTGTTTTGTTTTTGCAAATTTTGTCTAATATTAAGCCCTATTAATGTTTGGAAGTTCCTTATTATCTAGTTCTACCTGGAATGTACTTATTCTCAGAAGTGATGTCAAATACTCATCTAGGTCAGTCTAATGCAAATTTATTTCAAGTAATTCTATTCTTCTTTTCATTCACCTGATTAGAAGTCATGTTGCGGGCCGGATAGAAGAGCTGCATTTGGCCCGCGGGCCGTAGATTACCCATCACTAATTGAGACTACAGTCTACAGTGGGCCGAAAGCTCGGGCGGAATAAACTAGTTTCCATACATTAAAAAAAAAAAAAAAATCTATTTGACAGGAGGAACTAAACACGAAGCAATTACTTTTCTTGTATCACATCTCACACGCATCGACGAGCACTGCAAAGATTTCTAACTGAACAGAGATATAGTTTCATTAAAATGAGAAATCTTTGAGAGAAAAGTTGGTGGTAATCTCTTTCCCGTTGGTGAGTTACAGATCGATTAGTTGATCATGTAGGATGTTTATTAACAATTTGTCAGCTTGGAGGCAACTAATCTTGCAGAGATTTGCACAATGTTGTGACAGGTTTAAACCCACAGAATCCCATATTGCGCACAAGCTTTTGACATAACTCTCAGCTAATCCTTACAAGCTTTGTATCCTCGGAACAACCAGATGTTTGAAACAAAAATTAGTCATAAAATATATGATGTACGTACTTTCATATTTCCATAATTTCCATTGTTGATTCAACGTTAACGATAATATGCGCATTTCCTAACTAGTTAAAATGTTATATTATTAAGGTAAATTTACATTATTTACGTATATAGTGTATAGGTCGAAAGCAACCTACAATTGTATGTCTGTGTGTCTTCCTGGTGCACAATACTTTTCGTAAACTTTTTAGTTTATCGTGCGACGGTTGTGCTCCGAGTCTAAGGGAGACAGTGATGTTGATGATCCATAAAATGTTGGAATGGAGAAAGTGGAACAGAACGGGAAAACACCAAGAAAACTCATTCATGTAGTTAGGCGCGCACCCTGATTTTCTTTCTTTCTTTCTTTTTTTTCTTTCTTTTTTTTTAAGCAGTCCAAAATTGAGAGGGGACAAAACTACTTTCACGTTTTCGAGACAAGAAAGTCCAAAATCTTTTCTTGTTGGCAACACTATCTTTGAGTGCTAGTAGTGTTGCTTATGAAATGAGACGAGACTGAATATCCAAGTCTAGATACAAGACGAGCCGATAGAAACATACATTTTTCGAGACGAGACTACACTTTTGCATTTTCGAGACAAAAAAGCCGCAAATCCTTTCTTATTGGCAACACTATCTTTGAGTGCGAGTTGTTGCCTATGATATGAGTTGAGACAGAATTTCTGTGTCTAGATACGAGACAAGACATAGAGCTTCCCATAGAAACAGATACATTTTTCGAGACGAGACTACATTTTCATATTTTCGAGACAAGAAAGCCCCAAATCTTGTTTTGTTGGCAATACTATCTTTGAGTACTTTAAAACTTTCGGTGACTGTGAAGCAATCACGAATACCCGTTTGAAAATGAGAAATGTTCTATTAATTTATAATATCTTAAGTGTTTAAACAAAGGACACCAAGCAGGTACGTAAACTAGCTTTTGTTTGCTCGCATGACCTGTCGTTAAAATAAGAGTGTTAAATACGTAAGTAAAAGTTGCGTAATATGAGGCCATTCGCAGTGCTTAATATGGGGCTTCCCAAATTGAGAACGCTTACTTTATTTACAAGTCTGCGAATAGTTTTCTATCTTTCAGATAACAAAAATGAATTGGTATCAAGCAAATATAAATGTTGCCATTTTGGCTGTAAGAAAGAAAGAAATGGTCAGTTTGAAGATAGCTTACATTCATAACATTACTCAAACAACACCAACATAGCACACGGATGTCCACGGGACGTCCGAGACTGATATTTATGGACAACGGGACATCCTGGGATCATCCGAATATGCTCCCGGGACATCCATAGGACCTCCGCGGGATATTCAGATGTCCTCTAATATTTCGGTAAACGGGATGTTCAATGGGACCTCAAAGGGATGTTTATTGGTAAATCGTGGGATAATATAGTCGTAGTATATCCGGCGTGGGATTTCATTGGAATATCTTGTGCCAGCTGGGACGTTCCATAGACATCCTAGTAGGAATCATTTAGGGCGTCCCATGTAGGACGTCTATGGGGTGTCGACTCATTATCCCGATAATTCCGGGAACTATATGGGATAATTGGGGTCAAAATAGGACGTCCTAGGGACGTCGTGCTATATGGGCATTAAAACGATATGTGAAGCAAGTTATTGAATCAAAAGAAGAATATATATGATTGTAACCAAGTTAGGTAGGAAAAAAGTATCCACGTCACATATTGAATATAATCTTGTGAAACATTGCATTACCATGGAGGAAACAATTATTCGATTGTGTATGATTCATGTGAGACGTTTTTACATGTCAACTGGCAGTTAGATACAGAATACGGAGTTCATTTTGGAAAACACGTGAAAAAAAAAAAAAACACGAAAGAAATGGTTGAACCAGTTCCTTAATTACCATTCCCAGTTTGTCGTTTAGAACACCAAAAACTTTCTCAAGTTAGAATGCAAGCATTTACTCTTGAAGTTCTAAAAAATTCTTTGATTTGTTTCAAGCAGCTACCTAGTGCCAGTGGTTTATCAGATTCGGAAGTCCACCACTGCAGTCTCTCTCTCTCTCTCTCTCTCTCTCTCTCTCTTACACACACACACAAAGAAAAAGAAAGAAAGAAAGAAAGAAAGAAAAAGAAAATAAGACAAAGTACAATGTTTCTATTTGAATGAATTATTTCCTGATAATTGTGAAGAACAATGGATAAAGTGTATAGTATGTTTATTGGGGGCTCATACTCCCTGTAAGTATCAATCAAGTAGTCTTCATTTGTAAGAGAGATTCAGTGTGAAGTGTTCAATCTCCTCAATGATCTTCATGAGGATTTCTGCTTTATTCTTACAAAAGCTCGTAGATCCAAATTAATCTCACTTTATTGAGTTGAGGTTTTCTCATTTATAGTTTGTAGCTTATTCATTGTCGAAACTTAAATTTTGATCCAACTTGTAAGTTCAGTTCTTCGATTTAAAATTCTCTTTTTATTAATCTCTACTCTCTAAATCGGGTCTAAGTGGTTTCTTTTAAAAGGTAAAACAATGTGTTGGTCCATATAAAAGTGTGAACCCCTAGTTCATTCCACTTGAGGTTAGTAGAATGTTTTCCAATCGTCGCCTCGCCTTTTTTAATCCTTGGGACATGTATACAGGTATATACGGGCTTACGATAGTTTTTATATGGTTAGAGGGACCGATAATGACGTTTGTGGACCGATAATGACGTAATTTTACCCATAATTCACCTGATTTTTCATTAAACAAACACAATTCATTTTTTATTACTCTACAAAACCCCTATTCATTTTTTATTAGTCCACAGAAAGCCCTGTTCATTTTTTATTAGGTATTAGAAATCCCTATTCATTTTTTATCAGCCCACTAAAGCCCTGCTCATTTTTTATTAGTCCACAGAAAGCCCTGTTCATTTTTTATTAGTCCACAGAAACCCTCTATTCATTTTTTATTAGTCCTCAGAAGGTCCTGTTCATTTTTTATTACGCATCAGAAAGCCCTATTCATTTTTTATTAGTCCACAGAAAGCCCTGTTCATTTTTTATTAGTCCTCAGAAAGCCCTGTTTATTTTTTAGCAACCCTTAGAAGGCTCTGTTTATTTTTATTAGTCCACAGAAAGCCCTGTTATTTTTTACCAGCGACCAATGTTTATTTTTATTGCACATTAGAAAGCTCTATTTATTTTAACAGTGCTCAGAAAGCACTGTTTGTTTTTTTATTTACCTTATGACGCGTGTAAGATGTTTCCGCAGGCGCCATTACTGTATGGTATTGTTACAGATTTTTTATACATTAGTAATTGTTTGTATGATTACGTGATTACTTATAGCCATACCCGTTTTGGATGGCTTTATGGACTTGGAATTACACGACGTGGCGCATATATACGCGGGAACTACGTATTGCTTTACATTGATATATTTATATAATTGAAAATGGTCAATATTAATTAACCTATAATACTTACCATATGTATATACTTACGTATGAAGAATTGAGCTTTGCCACTTGTGGTTTTTGATGGACGGATTTGGTTTCCAATATGGCGGCGTTGCGTGATCGTTGAATAGAGGTTCCTCCATAGTAGGAGTGTGAAATGCGAATACGCGCGTTTTGCTTGTATTTCCGTATAGATTGATGCTAATTAAATTTGTGAAGAATTTGGATGGGCGAAGTTGCATAGTTTATTACATTATTACAATATATGTTTAATTTATATTAAATTTTGTTTTATCGTGTGTTTAATTATTATAAAGTTGAAACAATAATAATAAATAACGATACATTTTGATAAAGAAAGCGGAACCCCACAGTACTACGATATGTACAACTGTGCTGCCATCTATTGGCAATAATTGCAACACCATTAACAGACACGTTATATGGGAGACTGATACAGAATGAAGGGAGACTTAAGGTGAATTACATGACATTTTGATGTACAAGGAAGAGAACAGAATAAAATAAATAGAGAAAATATTATTGTTTATTGAATTGAAGCAACATTTAAGCGTAATATAGTAGTTTGCAATGAGGTTATTAAATTAGGTTTAACTGGATACGTATGCATTTTTTAGGGTAGTTTATTATTTATTTAGGATCTTTTTATTTAATAATATGGTGTGTAGAAGTATACTGAATCATTATACAGTAGAACAAACTTATATTTTATTTATAGATGCACCTATGTTTATACAAGTGTACAGTTTAGTATTGGTTTGCGTTAGCATATTTGAATGTGCGGAACGGCACATGATGGATTTGGAGCGGGCGGAGTATTACAATTTTATACGTTGCTTGGGAATTGTTTAGTATCGGTTTTGCATTGATGAATATATGTCGCATAGATTGACGAGACGGTGAAGATTGTCATTATGGTAATTGACGCCCACGAATTTCTTTTGAAAGAATTAGATAAATAATAGCTTGAAAATATTTTAAATTGGATTACGGTATGAAGCATAATATTTAAGTATATTGTATTTGCTATGATTGAGAACCGGAAAATATATATGTAATTGCTACTATGGAATTAACAAGTACCAGAGATAAATACATTAGCTACTATTTATTGGGTGCTGGATTATAAGAATATAGTACTTATAATGTTTGGTTTAAGTGCTGAGAAGTGTTATATGTTGAATGATTTACTGCAGGAATTGGTTTAACTTTGAAACAACAACAAATACATTTGACAGATATTTGATGTATTTACAACAATTTAAATTCGTACAGAGTGCTTTTATGTAAGTAAAAATATTTATTTTGTAAAATAGAATTGTTATATATGAATGTAGGCCCCATAGCGTCTTATTACAGACCCTGCGATTTTCAGAAAGAATTAACGATTACACAAAGACGTTACGGAATAGATGCTTTATGTTACATACGGAAACACGACAAGGACTATTTGATAAATTTTGCTAATTAGGAAATAATATTTTACACAAGAAGGTGTTTTGGATATATTCTACAAGAGAAACAACCAATGTGCTGTAATTATATGACAGAATAGGACAAATTGCGTACTACTTTGAATGATATGTGTATTTAAGGGGGTATGGAATTACTTGCAATACTTTTTATTGAACTTAGGGTGATTATATAGAGCTAAAATCTTACAGGTATGGTTGCGTGTCTTATTAGGATATATTTTTCATAACTGTGCATGTACTATGCTTGTTTATTACAAAATTTGATACATTTTACTGAATTAAAATTATGCCGCATTTTTTAGCAGGTATAAGGTTTTTTTTACCATGCTGTTGATTAAGATAATGGAAAGCTTGCATTTTTCCTATTTTTTGGAATAATATTGTATACAAGAAGATGGTATTGGATATATTCTACAAGGAAAACAAATAATGTACTGTAATTGTATGACAGAATAGGACAATGTGCGTACTACTTTGAATATTATGTGCATTTAAGCGGTATGGAATTACTTGCAGTAATTTTTATTGAACTTAGGCGATAATATAGAGCTAAAATCTTACAGGTAAGGTTTGCGCGTTTTACTAGGATATATTTGTCCTAACTGTGCATGTACTATACTTGTTTATTACAGAACTTTGATACATTTTACTGAATTAAAATTGTGCCGCATTTTTATCAGGTATAAGGTTTCTTACCATGGTGCTGATTAAGATAATGGAAAGCTTGCATTTTTCGTATTTTTTGGAATAATATTGTATACAAGAAGATGCTATTGGATATATTCTACAAGGAAAACAAATAATGTGCTGTAATTGTATGACAGAATAGGCCAATGTGTGTACCACTTTGAATATTATGTGCATTTAACCGGTATGGAATTAGTTGCAGTAATTTTTATTGAACTTAGGGTAATAATATAGAGCTAAAATTTTACAGGTAAGATCGTGTGTCTTATTAGGATATATTTTTATAACCGTGCATGTACTATACTCGTTTATTACAAAATTTGATACATTTTACTGAATTAAAATTGTGCCACATTTTTAGCAGGTATAAGGTTTCTTACCATGGTGCTGCTTAAGATAATGAAAAGCTTGCATTTTTTTTTGTATTTTTTGGAATAATATTGTATACAAGAAGATGCTATTGGATATATTGTACAAGGAAAACAAATAAGGTGCTGTAATTGTATGATAGAATAGGACAATGTGCGTACCACTTTGAATATTATGTGCATTTAAGCGGTATTGAATTAGCTGCAGTAATTTTTATTGAACTTAGGGTAATAATATAGAGCTAAAATTTTACAGATACGGTTTGTATGGCTTACTAGGATATATTTTTCATGGTTGTACATGTACTATACTTGATTATTACAAATCTTTGATACATTTTACTGAATTAAAATTGTGCCGCATTTTGGCAGATATAAGGTTTTTTTTACCATTTGTACGGTTTAAACATGAGAATACATACAGACTTTAGTATTTATAATTTATGTAATACGTTACTATATATTAATTATAGATATTGTGTATGAAGTGTAATGCTGAAGAGGTCTACAACGAAATAATATTAGGATTAGAACTTGTTGAACTGGTGAATAGAAAATGATCAGATATATCTATGTATATATTACATGTATTATACTTATTTGGAAACACATACCGAATTGATTTAAATAATGCTGGCGCATGTATTGCAACGTGAAAGTACATAAGATTTACATTTTTTATTAGGATATATGTGTACATATTTTAGTTTAATAATAATACAGACTGAATTATTTTTATTTTTTTATATGTCAAAGAGAAGAACCTTACACATGATTTGGTTGTGGAAAAAACAGAAATGTACGATCGTAGGAAAACATGCATCAGTATTTTGAACGGATTTACACAATATAGATTTTAATGTTGGACATACTTGGAGATACTTAAAATATGAGATCTATGAGAACGTAGCGCGAAAAATATTGTAGACAGAACTATTTTTTACTTATTTAAAATTGCTGTATAGTTACAAGAGAGAATTTCTGATACCATTTTTTATTTTGCTTATGAATTACTAGATATAATATTTTAATTATTTGTGGTGAAACGATAGTAATAACGATTTTTTATGTAAATATGTGGAGCTATTTATTGTACAATATGAAATACATGGTTTGCAATATAGATACAATGCTTATTTTACTTATTTACAGAGAATATACATATGTATTTGGTTATAGTATTATGTTTATATAGAAATACTTTACACTAGAAATAAGCATTTAATTGAACCACCACATTTTTTATTTGGATTTAAATGAACATCGAATGTCTATATAGGTGTACAGAATGTAAGAATTTTGCATTGATTTTTTTTTACAGTCATTTGGTTTTAGCCATATTATTTTATATAAAAACTATGAGTTACTCATTATTTCCATTATATATTAAACTAAACTAAATTAACGGATATATATAATTACGGATCACAATTATGATATAAGAATTCGCGAAATTTATAAGATTTCGATAATAGCTGAAAATATTACAACTACTGGTGACAGTATTTTGTTTAATACACAACTATATATAGTGTACATGTAGCTGGCACACAATAACCGTAATATCTATGGATAATGAACTCTGGATATTTACAATGATATGATTTAGGCGATATTTTTATTAACAACTATCAAATAATTGTTTAGATTTCAAAGCATCACATTTCAGGCACATATATTTATGAAACTATAATTATGCCTTTAATTTGACTAGTAATATAATGAAGAAACCTTGAAATTATTTGAAGATGTCTATGAAACTAATATAACTTATTATATATAGAAATTTTATTTACTCAAAGTTTTATTTGATTAGACATATTGAAGATTTAATACTGACGTGTTACTTGGGTAACATTGCTCATTATTTGAAACCACACTTAACATTAATAACTATGAACATGATGCAAACATTGATTTTACTGTGAAATTGTGTATATATATTATTTTCTGGGAGGGCTATTACAGTACAACAGGTGATTTTACAATAGGTATTATTTTATGAACAGACTAACCCCTATTTATACATTTTCTGTTTTGTTAATATTACCTAAGCACTTTGACTTGTAAATACTTTGAGTACTGCCATGGGTTGTTTTTGACACTTTTATACCTAGTTATGAGACATTGATAGCCAGTACCCACTACTGTTTGCATTATATTTAGTTTACTAAGTAGGGTAAATTTTGGAATGACATTAATTTTATTATGGTAGGTAGTGGAGAGTTTAATGAATGCTGTTATGAACCTTCGAGGATTTATACCACATAGAATTGACTAGTTAAACTTATTTTACACACATTTTACATAAAAAAATGTATTGAGATATATTTTACCAACATACAATAAACAGAACTAATGAATGTTGATTATGATTACGAACAAATACCCTTTAGTAACATGACAGTGTATTTCAGTACTTTTTGGCAAGGGCATTAAGTAAGAAATTAGACACAATAGCTCCTAATTGAAGAATGGAACACATATGTTTGAATAGCGTCTTGCAGCGCAAGACATACTATGGATACACTGTTTCAACAGTATATATCGTGGTGGTACAGAACATATTATGGATACGCTGTTTAAACAATTTATACCTTGGGTGGTACAGGACATATTATGGATATACTGTTTAAGCAAATTATAGCGTTTGCAGCACAGAGCGTATTATTGATTTGATGTTTTATTACATTGCATATACCTGTTGATACTTCTATTATATAGCCATGTTACAAACTAAAAACAACCAATTTGTGCAACATGATATAGGAAAAGTATACTTAGTTAGACAAGAGATGCATTTAGACAGTACATGAATTTACTTTATATAGGAAATTGGGAACTGCCATGGTTGGTGGATATGGATATAGAGTTATGACTCATTTTAGTAATAAAGATTTGTTATATTTAATGTTGAATATAGTATTTGGTAGTACAGATACATATATTGCTAAAGTACACAGAACTTTTTATTGAATATATATATAAATATATATATATATATAGCTTGGTCATATTTTAATTATTAAACTTTATATTTACAACAGAGAATGCATTACAGAATGTGCGATAGATATATGAACACAACTTTAATTTATTATGATTAACAATAGTTTAAATTTATTTATTTTGGTTGCATGAAATTAACATTAACAAATTTTTTATTGACAAACGTATATAGATGCACCTTTGAAAAACTAATTTCGTTTATTTATTTATTTTGGTTGTATGAAATTAACATTAACAAATTTCTTATCGACAAACCTATATAGATGTACCTTTGAAAAACTAATTTCGTTTATTTATATAGGGAAATTTTATATATTTATGACTATTTGAAAAGTTTGATACTATACAGAGCAGAATAATTGATTATTGTAGGACAGTTATTGTTTGATAGCTGAATAGTATACCAGCACAGAAGGAATAAATCACTTTTACAAAAATATTTACTTGCAGATAGCTTTGTCAAGAATTAAAGATTGAATTTAATGTATCAGTACTAGAGTTGATCAATTAATAAAATTATTGAGTTTAGCGTTACAGGAACATGTTTAGGCAAAACGGAGGTGAATGATGATGGAATAAGTGTTGAAATGAAAAAAATAAATAATCATAATATTGTCAGCTTCAAATTAACTTCGGAACTAACATTGAATTAGGGACCACATATGCAGCCGAATCGAGTGCTTACCAGCCAATTATAAGTAAGAATAGAGAGTTCCAACTGCTGAAAAGAATTCAGTGAGAAACTAGTGATAATAGTATTTATCATTTTTATTTGGATGGATAGAAATTACATTGACGGTAATTTTAGATATTTCCCTCAAGATTCTGTTATTGTAATCAAAATGTTTTGACTATGGTGCATTTTTTGACGATACAGATTGTTTAAATATTATGAAAATAAGAAACTTTATGAAATACTACTAAACACAAAATGCACTAGTATTAGTACAACCAGTGTTACTATTTACGGAATGTCATATTGCGAATATGTATACATGGAACCAGACATTGGAGAGAACACAGTAAGCTTGTACCATAACATGTACTTTGAACATTTTTTGACAAACAAGCATTATTTTTTTATACATTGTTTTTCCTAGAAAAATCCAAGAACATAGCTCCCTGGCAATGGTAAAGTTTTCATTTAGATACTGCTAAGTCATTTTATAAACTCTGTTGACGGCATAATTTCCTTGGTTACTACCCATTAACTCTAACTTGTGAAAGAACTAATTGAACTGTCATTGAATGAAGTATAATTTTAATAACATAGGACATTTTAATAACTCAGCGTTTTGTATTATGATATTGGACACTTTGTAGTTACCAGCATGCCTGTTCCCTGAAAACCTTTATTATACGTTTGAAGACTAGGTATGTGACCCATACAGTCCGAACTACTTTTGCAGGAAACAAGATATTGCAAATTCCTTTAGAACGGTGTCTTATGAAGGGTCATTCTTTAACAGGAACTTTTCATGGAAGATACACATGTCTATAAATATGACATATTTATACTATTTTATGACATCACAACTGTTTTACAATTTATCATTTCATTGATACTGTATATGATGGAAACCTTATGCATTTTCAGTTATTAAGGTGATATTGAACAGAATCAGCCATTTATAATTACTGTTACTAAATTTATTAGGCAGTGTAATTGTATAGCGGAAACTTATCCACTTTATATGATAGACTGAGCTGTGGAACTAATTATAATAATTGGACTTTAAACTTAGAATGATTACGGTAGTATGATTATTATTTTAGACATATATAATAGCCATTGAATTTATAGAAAGGTTTGTGGTTATAGCTTATTGAGGATGACAACATTGCCACAATTACGAATTAATATATCAAGGATATTTAAACATCTTCATAAGTATGACAAGATTTATTAGTTTTACGATTATTAGCTGTGCACATTACTTGAATATTTATTCTTATTATACTTACCAGTATTGTATTACATATGCTTGAGTACTTTTATAATCATTTAAAACGTTTTACTAGAATAACAACAGGTAAAATTGTATTTTGTTTGAAACAGTTATGATATTTGTTGCGATTGTTGGAAATGGTATGCCATATGTTTGTTTGCATTGACACAAACCATAAGGGTTAATACTAAAGAGATTATAATTATGTTAGATAACTCATGCGTTTAGTTGAAATGAAGACAAAGATTGACATAGTAGGAAACATTATATAACAATTACCAGAGTGAAGTAGTTTATTTATATATTTAAAGATTGGGTAATATAACATTTATAAACATATTATTTAGATTTGTGTGGGGGAGGCATTACACCTAATTATTGTTAGCTACTAAGTTTGCGATTGGTACTTTGATACATTTTGACAGTTAAACTTCGGACATGACATCACGAAAGATATAGTAGAGAATTTTATTATTGATAGATGCAGCACATTACAATTAACAATAAACATTGATATTTTATGAAATATGGAGAGTTAATTGACATGCTAATGTGTTTGGGTTATAATAAGAATTATTTGATTTATAATACTAGAGAACAATATATGATTGATATATTACTGTTATTCATTTTGCAATAGATATAGCATATCATAGCCAGTATCAATAACTATATTATTTGAAATATGACAAGTACACATTATAATTACTAATTTAACTTCTATAATAAGATATGGTTTATGAATTCTTACAGATTAATATTTGATTACTATAGTACAATTATGTATTAACATTAATTATGAAACATCACAACAAATGACAAATATTATCATATTCGAATTTTTAATTGTATGATTGGCAGATTGAAATGTTTAGCTACATAAAAGTTATTTGTATTACATATTAAATCAGAAGTAAAAAATATTATACAAACTTAACACAAAAAAATGTAAAAACTGAAAATGAAAAAGTGCAAACTAAAATTAAAACTGCAACTTGAAACAAAAAATGTAGAACTGAAATAAAAATGCAGAAACAAAATTTAAAGTACAAGTAAAAAAAACAAAAAAGTGTAAAGTGAAAATGAAAAAGTGCAGAAGTAAAATTAAAAAAGTGCAACTTGAAACCAAAAAATGTAAAACTGAAAATGAAAAAGTGCAGAAGTAGAATTAAAAAAGTGCAACTTGAAACAAAGAAAAATGTAAAATTGAAAATGAAAAAACACAAACTAAAATTTAAAGTGCAACTGGAAATACAAAAAATGTAAACTGAAAATGAAAAAAACACAAACTAAAATTAAAAGTGCAACTTGAAAACAAAAAAAGTCAAATTGAAAATGAAAAACTGCAAACGAATATTTAAAAGTGCAGCGTGAAACAAAAAAAAAACAAAAAATTGTAAAACTGAAAATGAAAAACGCAAACTAAAATTACAAGTGCAACTTGAAAAACAAAAATGTAGAATTGAAAATAAAAAAAATGCAGAAACAAAATTAAAACTTTGAAAATCAAAAATGTAAAATCAAAATAAAAATTGAATCATTATTCAATATTGCAAGACGTGCATTTTGAATATTGTTTCATTTTTTTATTTTCGATTTTACATTTTTGATTTTCAAAGTTTTAATTTTGTTTCTGCATTTTTTTTATTTTCAATTCTACATTTTTGTTTTTCAAGTTGCACTTGTAATTTTAGTTTGCGTTTTTCATTTTCAGTTTTACAATTTTTTGTTTTTTTTTGTTTCACGCTGCACTTTTAAATATTCGTTTGCAGTTTTTCATTTTCAATTTGACGTTTTTTTGTTTTCAAGTTGCACTTTTAATTTTAGTTTGTGTTTTTTTCATTTTCAGTTTACATTTTTTGTATTTCCAGTTGCACTTTAAATTTTAGTTTGTGTTTTTTCATTTTCAATTTTACATTTTTCTTTGTTTCAAGTTGCACTTTTTTAATTCTACTTCTGCACTTTTTCATTTTCAGTTTTACATTTTTTGGTTTCAAGTTGCACTTTTTTAATTTTACTTCTGCACTTTTTCATTTTCACTTTACACTTTTTTGTTTTTTTTACTTGTACTTTAAATTTTGTTTCTGCATTTTTATTTCAGTTCTACATTTTTTGTTTCAAGTTGCAGTTTTAATTTTAGTTTGCACTTTTTCATTTTCAGTTTTTACATTTTTTTGTGTTAAGTTTGTATAATATTTTTTACTTCTGATTTAATATGTAATACAAATAACTTTTATGTAGCTAAACATTTCAATCTGCCAATCATACAATTAAAAATTCGAATATGATAATATTTGTCATTTGTTGTGATGTTTCATAATTAATGTTAATACATAATTGTACTATAGTAATCAAATATTAATCTGTAAGAATTCATAAACCATATCTTATTATAGAAGTTAAATTAGTAATTATAATGTGTACTTGTCATATTTCAAATAATATAGTTATTGATACTGGCTATGATATGCTATATCTATTGCAAAATGAATAACAGTAATATATCAATCATATATTGTTCTCTAGTATTATAAATCAAATAATTCTTATTATAACCCAAACACATTAGCATGTCAATTAACTCTCCATATTTCATAAAATATCAATGTTTATTGTTAATTGTAATGTGCTGCATCTATCAATAATAAAATTCTCTACTATATCTTTCGTGATGTCATGTCCGAAGTTTAACTGTCAAAATGTATCAAAGTACCAATCGCAAACTTAGTAGCTAACAATAATTAGGTGTAATGCCTCCCCCACACAAATCTAAATAATATGTTTATAAATGTTATATTACCCAATCTTTAAATATATAAATAAACTACTTCACTCTGGTAATTGTTATATAATGTTTCCTACTATGTCAATCTTTGTCTTCATTTCAACTAAACGCATGAGTTATCTAACATAATTATAATCTCTTTAGTATTAACCCTTATGGTTTGTGTCAATGCAAACAAACATATGGCATACCATTTCCAACAATCGCAACAAATATCATAACTGTTTCAAACAAAATACAATTTTACCTGTTGTTATTCTAGTAAAACGTTTTAAATGATTATAAAAGTACTCAAGCATATGTAATACAATACTGGTAAGTATAATAAGAATAAATATTCAAGTAATGTGCACAGCTAATAATCGTAAAACTAATAAATCTTGTCATACTTATGAAGATGTTTAAATATCCTTGATATATTAATTCGTAATTGTGGCAATGTTGTCATCCTCAATAAGCTATAACCACAAACCTTTCTATAAATTCAATGGCTATTATATATGTCTAAAATAATAATCATACTACCGTAATCATTCTAAGTTTAAAGTCCAATTATTATAATTAGTTCCACAGCTCAGTCTATCATATAAAGTGGATAAGTTTCCGCTATACAATTACACTGCCTAATAAATTTAGTAACAGTAATTATAAATGGCTGATTCTGTTCAATATCACCTTAATAACTGAAAATGCATAAGGTTTCCATCATATACAGTATCAATGAAATGATAAATTGTAAAACAGTTGTGATGTCATAAAATAGTATAAATATGTCATATTTATAGACATGTGTATCTTCCATGAAAAGTTCCTGTTAAAGAATGACCCTTCATAAGACACCGTTCTAAAGGAATTTGCAATATCTTGTTTCCTGCAAAAGTAGTTCGGACTGTATGGGTCACATACCTAGTCTTCAAACGTATAATAAAGGTTTTCAGGGAACAGGCATGCTGGTAACTACAAAGTGTCCAATATTATAATACAAAACGCTGAGTTATTAAAATGTCCTATGTTATTAAAATTATACTTCATTCAATGACAGTTCAATTAGTTCTTTCACAAGTTAGAGTTAATGGGTAGTAACCAAGGAAATTATGCCGTCAACAGAGTTTATAAAATGACTTAGCAGTATCTAAATGAAAACTTTACCATTGCCAGGGAGCTATGTTCTTGGATTTTTCTAGGAAAAACAATGTATAAAAAAATAATGCTTGTTTGTCAAAAAATGTTCAAAGTACATGTTATGGTACAAGCTTACTGTGTTCTCTCCAATGTCTGGTTCCATGTATACATATTCGCAATATGACATTCCGTAAATAGTAACACTGGTTGTACTAATACTAGTGCATTTTGTGTTTAGTAGTATTTCATAAAGTTTCTTATTTTCATAATATTTAAACAATCTGTATCGTCAAAAAATGCACCATAGTCAAAACATTTTGATTACAATAACAGAATCTTGAGGGAAATATCTAAAATTACCGTCAATGTAATTTCTATCCATCCAAATAAAAATGATAAATACTATTATCACTAGTTTCTCACTGAATTCTTTTCAGCAGTTGGAACTCTCTATTCTTACTTATAATTGGCTGGTAAGCACTCGATTCGGCTGCATATGTGGTCCCTAATTCAATGTTAGTTCCGAAGTTAATTTGAAGCTGACAATATTATGATTATTTATTTTTTTCATTTCAACACTTATTCCATCATCATTCACCTCCGTTTTGCCTAAACATGTTCCTGTAACGCTAAACTCAATAATTTTATTAATTGATCAACTCTAGTACTGATACATTAAATTCAATCTTTAATTCTTGACAAAGCTATCTGCAAGTAAATATTTTTGTAAAAGTGATTTATTCCTTCTGTGCTGGTATACTATTCAGCTATCAAACAATAACTGTCCTACAATAATCAATTATTCTGCTCTGTATAGTATCAAACTTTTCAAATAGTCATAAATATATAAAATTTCCCTATATAAATAAACGAAATTAGTTTTTCAAAGGTACATCTATATAGGTTTGTCGATAAGAAATTTGTTAATGTTAATTTCATACAACCAAAATAAATAAATAAACGAAATTAGTTTTTCAAAGGTGCATCTATATACGTTTGTCAATAAAAAATTTGTTAATGTTAATTTCATGCAACCAAAATAAATAAATTTAAACTATTGTTAATCATAATAAATTAAAGTTGTGTTCATATATCTATCGCACATTCTGTAATGCATTCTCTGTTGTAAATATAAAGTTTAATAATTAAAATATGACCAAGCTATATATATATATATATATTTATATATATATTCAATAAAAAGTTCTGTGTACTTTAGCAATATATGTATCTGTACTACCAAATACTATATTCAACATTAAATATAACAAATCTTTATTACTAAAATGAGTCATAACTCTATATCCATATCCACCAACCATGGCAGTTCCCAATTTCCTATATAAAGTAAATTCATGTACTGTCTAAATGCATCTCTTGTCTAACTAAGTATACTTTTCCTATATCATGTTGCACAAATTGGTTGTTTTTAGTTTGTAACATGGCTATATAATAGAAGTATCAACAGGTATATGCAATGTAATAAAACATCAAATCAATAATACGCTCTGTGCTGCAAACGCTATAATTTGCTTAAACAGTATATCCATAATATGTCCTGTACCACCCAAGGTATAAATTGTTTAAACAGCGTATCCATAATATGTTCTGTACCACCACGATATATACTGTTGAAACAGTGTATCCATAGTATGTCTTGCGCTGCAAGACGCTATTCAAACATATGTGTTCCATTCTTCAATTAGGAGCTATTGTGTCTAATTTCTTACTTAATGCCCTTGCCAAAAAGTACTGAAATACACTGTCATGTTACTAAAGGGTATTTGTTCGTAATCATAATCAACATTCATTAGTTCTGTTTATTGTATGTTGGTAAAATATATCTCAATACATTTTTTTATGTAAAATGTGTGTAAAATAAGTTTAACTAGTCAATTCTATGTGGTATAAATCCTCGAAGGTTCATAACAGCATTCATTAAACTCTCCACTACCTACCATAATAAAATTAATGTCATTCCAAAATTTACCCTACTTAGTAAACTAAATATAATGCAAACAGTAGTGGGTACTGGCTATCAATGTCTCATAACTAGGTATAAAAGTGTCAAAAACAACCCATGGCAGTACTCAAAGTATTTACAAGTCAAAGTGCTTAGGTAATATTAACAAAACAGAAAATGTATAAATAGGGGTTAGTCTGTTCATAAAATAATACCTATTGTAAAATCACCTGTTGTACTGTAATAGCCCTCCCAGAAAATAATATATATACACAATTTCACAGTAAAATCAATGTTTGCATCATGTTCATAGTTATTAATGTTAAGTGTGGTTTCAAATAATGAGCAATGTTACCCAAGTAACACGTCAGTATTAAATCTTCAATATGTCTAATCAAATAAAACTTTGAGTAAATAAAATTTCTATATATAATAAGTTATATTAGTTTCATAGACATCTTCAAATAATTTCAAGGTTTCTTCATTATATTACTAGTCAAATTAAAGGCATAATTATAGTTTCATAAATATATGTGCCTGAAATGTGATGCTTTGAAATCTAAACAATTATTTGATAGTTGTTAATAAAAATATCGCCTAAATCATATCATTGTAAATATCCAGAGTTCATTATCCATAGATATTACGGTTATTGTGTGCCAGCTACATGTACACTATATATAGTTGTGTATTAAACAAAATACTGTCACCAGTAGTTGTAATATTTTCAGCTATTATCGAAATCTTATAAATTTCGCGAATTCTTATATCATAATTGTGATCCGTAATTATATATATCCGTTAATTTAGTTTAGTTTAATATATAATGGAAATAATGAGTAACTCATAGTTTTTATATAAAATAATATGGCTAAAACCAAATGACTGTAAAAAAAAATCAATGCAAAATTCTTACATTCTGTACACCTATATAGACATTCGATGTTCATTTAAATCCAAATAAAAAATGTGGTGGTTCAATTAAATGCTTATTTCTAGTGTAAAGTATTTCTATATAAACATAATACTATAACCAAATACATATGTATATTCTCTGTAAATAAGTAAAATAAGCATTGTATCTATATTGCAAACCATGTATTTCATATTGTACAATAAATAGCTCCACATATTTACATAAAAAATCGTTATTACTATCGTTTCACCACAAATAATTAAAATATTATATCTAGTAATTCATAAGCAAAATAAAAAATGGTATCAGAAATTCTCTCTTGTAACTATACAGCAATTTTAAATAAGTAAAAAATAGTTCTGTCTACAATATTTTTCGCGCTACGTTCTCATAGATCTCATATTTTAAGTATCTCCAAGTATGTCCAACATTAAAATCTATATTGTGTAAATCCGTTCAAAATACTGATGCATGTTTTCCTACGATCGTACATTTCTGTTTTTTCCACAACCAAATCATGTGTAAGGTTCTTCTCTTTGACATATAAAAAAATAAAAATAATTCAGTCTGTATTATTATTAAACTAAAATATGTACACATATATCCTAATAAAAAATGTAAATCTTATGTACTTTCACGTTGCAATACATGCGCCAGCATTATTTAAATCAATTCGGTATGTGTTTCCAAATAAGTATAATACATGTAATATATACATAGATATATCTGATCATTTTCTATTCACCAGTTCAACAAGTTCTAATCCTAATATTATTTCGTTGTAGACCTCTTCAGCATTACACTTCATACACAATATCTATAATTAATATATAGTAACGTATTACATAAATTATAAATACTAAAGTCTGTATGTATTCTCATGTTTAAACCGTACAAATGGTAAAAAAAACCTTATATCTGCCAAAATGCGGCACAATTTTAATTCAGTAAAATGTATCAAAGATTTGTAATAATCAAGTATAGTACATGTACAACCATGAAAAATATATCCTAGTAAGCCATACAAACCGTATCTGTAAAATTTTAGCTCTATATTATTACCCTAAGTTCAATAAAAATTACTGCAGCTAATTCAATACCGCTTAAATGCACATAATATTCAAAGTGGTACGCACATTGTCCTATTCTATCATACAATTACAGCACCTTATTTGTTTTCCTTGTACAATATATCCAATAGCATCTTCTTGTATACAATATTATTCCAAAAAATACAAAAAAAATGCAAGCTTTTCATTATCTTAAGCAGCACCATGGTAAGAAACCTTATACCTGCTAAAAATGTGGCACAATTTTAATTCAGTAAAATGTATCAAATTTTGTAATAAACGAGTATAGTACATGCACGGTTATAAAAATATATCCTAATAAGACACACGATCTTACCTGTAAAATTTTAGCTCTATATTATTACCCTAAGTTCAATAAAAATTACTGCAACTAATTCCATACCGGTTAAATGCACATAATATTCAAAGTGGTACACACATTGGCCTATTCTGTCATACAATTACAGCACATTATTTGTTTTCCTTGTAGAATATATCCAATAGCATCTTCTTGTATACAATATTATTCCAAAAAATACGAAAAATGCAAGCTTTCCATTATCTTAATCAGCACCATGGTAAGAAACCTTATACCTGATAAAAATGCGGCACAATTTTAATTCAGTAAAATGTATCAAAGTTCTGTAATAAACAAGCATAGTACATGCACAGTTATGAAAAATATATCCTAATAAGACACGCAACCATACCTGTAAGATTTTAGCTCTATATAATCACCCTAAGTTCAATAAAAAGTATTGCAAGTAATTCCATACCCCCTTAAATACACATATCATTCAAAGTAGTACGCAATTTGTCCTATTCTGTCATATAATTACAGCACATTGGTTGTTTCTCTTGTAGAATATATCCAAAACACCTTCTTGTGTAAAATATTATTTCCTAATTAGCAAAATTTATCAAATAGTCCTTGTCGTGTTTCCGTATGTAACATAAAGCATCTATTCCGTAACGTCTTTGTGTAATCGTTAATTCTTTCTGAAAATCGCAGGGTCTGTAATAAGACGCTATGGGGCCTACATTCATATATAACAATTCTATTTTACAAAATAAATATTTTTACTTACATAAAAGCACTCTGTACGAATTTAAATTGTTGTAAATACATCAAATATCTGTCAAATGTATTTGTTGTTGTTTCAAAGTTAAACCAATTCCTGCAGTAAATCATTCAACATATAACACTTCTCAGCACTTAAACCAAACATTATAAGTACTATATTCTTATAATCCAGCACCCAATAAATAGTAGCTAATGTATTTATCTCTGGTACTTGTTAATTCCATAGTAGCAATTACATATATATTTTCCGGTTCTCAATCATAGCAAATACAATATACTTAAATATTATGCTTCATACCGTAATCCAATTTAAAATATTTTCAAGCTATTATTTATCTAATTCTTTCAAAAGAAATTCGTGGGCGTCAATTACCATAATGACAATCTTCACCGTCTCGTCAATCTATGCGACATATATTCATCAATGCAAAACCGATACTAAACAATTCCCAAGCAACGTATAAAATTGTAATACTCCGCCCGCTCCAAATCCATCATGTGCCGTTCCGCACATTCAAATATGCTAACGCAAACCAATACTAAACTGTACACTTGTATAAACATAGGTGCATCTATAAATAAAATATAAGTTTGTTCTACTGTATAATGATTCAGTATACTTCTACACACCATATTATTAAATAAAAAGATCCTAAATAAATAATAAACTACCCTAAAAAATGCATACGTATCCAGTTAAACCTAATTTAATAACCTCATTGCAAACTACTATATTACGCTTAAATGTTGCTTCAATTCAATAAACAATAATATTTTCTCTATTTATTTTATTCTGTTCTCTTCCTTGTACATCAAAATGTCATGTAATTCACCTTAAGTCTCCCTTCATTCTGTATCAGTCTCCCATATAACGTGTCTGTTAATGGTGTTGCAATTATTGCCAATAGATGGCAGCACAGTTGTACATATCGTAGTACTGTGGGGTTCCGCTTTCTTTATCAAAATGTATCGTTATTTATTATTATTGTTTCAACTTTATAATAATTAAACACACGATAAAACAAAATTTAATATAAATTAAACATATATTGTAATAATGTAATAAACTATGCAACTTCGCCCATCCAAATTCTTCACAAATTTAATTAGCATCAATCTATACGGAAATACAAGCAAAACGCGCGTATTCGCATTTCACACTCCTACTATGGAGGAACCTCTATTCAACGATCACGCAACGCCGCCATATTGGAAACCAAATCCGTCCATCAAAAACCACAAGTGGCAAAGCTCAATTCTTCATACGTAAGTATATACATATGGTAAGTATTATAGGTTAATTAATATTGACCATTTTCAATTATATAAATATATCAATGTAAAGCAATACGTAGTTCCCGCGTATATATGCGCCACGTCGTGTAATTCCAAGTCCATAAAGCCATCCAAAACGGGTATGGCTATAAGTAATCACGTAATCATACAAACAATTACTAATGTATAAAAAATCTGTAACAATACCATACAGTAATGGCGCCTGCGGAAACATCTTACACGCGTCATAAGGTAAATAAAAAAACAAACAGTGCTTTCTGAGCACTGTTAAAATAAATAGAGCTTTCTAATGTGCAATAAAAATAAACATTGGTCGCTGGTAAAAAATAACAGGGCTTTCTGTGGACTAATAAAAATAAACAGAGCCTTCTAAGGGTTGCTAAAAAATAAACAGGGCTTTCTGAGGACTAATAAAAAATGAACAGGGCTTTCTGTGGACTAATAAAAAATGAATAGGGCTTTCTGATGCGTAATAAAAAATGAACAGGACCTTCTGAGGACTAATAAAAAATGAATAGAGGGTTTCTGTGGACTAATAAAAAATGAACAGGGCTTTCTGTGGACTAATAAAAAATGAGCAGGGCTTTAGTGGGCTGATAAAAAAATGAATAGGGATTTCTAATACCTAATAAAAAATGAACAGGGCTTTCTGTGGACTAATAAAAAATGAATAGGGGTTTTGTAGAGTAATAAAAAATGAATTGTGTTTGTTTAATGAAAAATCAGGTGAATTATGGGTAAAATTACGTCATTATCGGTCCACAAACGTCATTATCGGTCCCTCTAACCATATAAAAACTATCGTAAGCCCGTATATACCTGTATACATGTCCCAAGGATTAAAAAAGGCGAGGCGACGATTGGAAAACATTCTACTGAGGTTCATTTCGCCATTTAAAGTTTGAAGCTTATTCAATATCAAAGTGGAAATTTTAAACCAATTTAATCTAAAATAAGTACGTACGAAGGTTTTCTTTAAAAAGCTAAGAATCACATGTTCACTTTTTGTCCATATAAAAATGAAGTAAAATTATTCATTAAAATCATTGTTTATTTTCAATTGCTGTGTCAAATGTGTCCATAATTGTCATGAGTGTTATTGTAGAAGATGAAATTTTTATTTTCAAGCTTTAAACTTGATTAAGATTCAAGATTATGTGTGTTACATACGTATATATATATCCCATATTAGGAACTCCTGTATCCTAATAGGGAAAAGGAGTACTATTGGTTTTCATTGGTCTATTGCAGTATATGTTTCCAATACATCATGGTCATAGCTCCTAAATATGTGTTATGAACTTCTTTCAACTCCCCATATGTGGCAGCTTTTCCCTATACCATCTCCAGAACTCTATTTCAAATTTGACACGATTCGCTCTTGTTTTCAGTAATCGTGAATTTCAAAATTGTTCTCCGAGGTGGGTTGTATCCGAACTATTGTCTTGTCACATGATCTGGTTTCCATGTATCTCGAGAGCTGGTAATATGAAGAGAGACAGGGAAGTACCATAAACCCAATCCTAAAACAATTATATTTATCCTTAGTCTTCCCTCAAATAAGAAAATTTGTTAGGTCTAGTGTATCCGTCTTTGGTGTGGGATACCCGAGTTTGATTCCTGGCGGGAGTTCGTTTGGTTCGGATCCCACGTTAAGCTGGAAATCGGCGTCCAATATAGCGTCGCTTCTGAAGGGACGCTAAACGAAACTAAAATCAAAATAAGAAATTTTATAACAAAATTACAGAAGTATTCGTTTTTTCTCAATGTACGATGTTTCATTAGTTAATTTGAGTTGTACCTTTTCCCTTTAGACCTATTTGTTAAACACTTCTTTAGCTATGGTATCCATTACAATAAAATGTATTCCATAATATTACACTACTTCTCTTTAAGATGGTGTGTTTATATAGCTTGAGACGCTGTGAAGGTTCCACGAGTGTAATAGTCGCATACATTCTCATTGTCTTTTATAATATATATATAGTGTTGTACTTTGCGTAAGTTTCTCAGCAGCACATATTTGTCGTGCAAGGACGGCCTCTCTCAGCTTCTCCTGGAGACTATAAATTCTTTGAATATTCTCTTGGTTGAACTCGAGAGAACAGTCAGCCGGTATAACTTACAATTAATGTTAACAGCGTTGGAGGATAATAAACGCAAGAGTTAAACCATGTTGCAGACACATTCTGCGGGGAAATAGAATCACTTTTTTACCCCCTTTGGGAAGAGGAGGGTTTTTTCAGGAGAGAAGACACACTGGGTCACATCGAGCGTGCTTTCTGGACCTCTTGGGTCGATATTAGATTACGGTGTATGATTTTGACAGATATGGGTATTAGAAGCGAAATAAAATCTTTTCGTTCGTTGTTATCCGCGTGGATTGAATCTCTGAGGTATGTTTTTGGTACGAGGCAGCCCTTTCTCTTTTTTCCCCGCTTTTTAGAAGGATTTAATTCTCTTAGAGAAGACATATAATGGAAATATTATGCCTTCTCTATCGCCAGTGATGTATTTGAAGATCTATGTTAGTATCGTTAGGTCAGTATGCTGTACTCAACATTATTCATATATCGAATACTTTATTTATTCATAAAAAGTAGCAGTGTCTCGTGTACACCACGTAAAATAGTTTGATTTATATGGCGTGAAGATTTCTCAATTAATAATGAAACAAGAAGTGGTAGATTTATACCACTTCCGGTTTTAGTAGAGAGATCAAAGTACACAGCAAAAAGTGAGGTGTTAAAACAACACAAAAAGACTACCACTTTAGCGTGTTACTTGTGTGTTAATTCAGCACAAGGATATCGCCTTCCGAGCATTTCAGAAATAACTACTTACTGGCTGTGAGAGTTTGCATTGGGTTTTATTGTTTGGTACGACCAAAGCTTTACGCAGTGTATTTGGCATTTATATCAAGTAACGAAAAACGTACTATGCTTTCTGTAATCGGTCATAAAGATATTTTTGTAAGCATGTTAATTGTCTGACAAGAGTTACAGAGTAACAGTTCTGTCATCTGTTGTTCTTATCTGTTATTCTTATGTCCTAACATATACAAACAACAGATGGCAGAACTGCTACTCGTGTAAGTGTCACACAATTCGCAGGCTTACAAAACTATTTTAATGGCAGATTGCAGAAAACGTGGTACGTTATCAGTTACTTGGTATAAATGCCAAATACAGACTACTGCGTAAAGCTTTGCTTATACCAGACAATAAAAAACAATGCAAACTCTAACAGCCAGTAAGTAGTTATTTCTGATATGTTTGAAAGGCAATGTCCTTGGTGTTGAATTAACACACAAGTAATACGCTAAAGTTGTAGTCATTTTGTGTTAACACCTCATTTTTTGCTGTGTAGAGTTAAAATATATTCTTGGGACGCGTAATTGATTGCAGAAAGCCCCTTCTTGTCTACTCTATAGCGATCAACGTTAAAACAGGAAGTCGTTGATTTTATACCGCTTCCGGTTTGAATAGGGAGGTATGAGAGAAGATGGTATCTATTCGTAAAACGATAAATCGATTCCCAAAAAACTGCTTCTCGCTATCTGCTATCGTTTTTGTTCTTCTTACAAGGGAACCTTCCGAAAATGATAGTTGCAGTGAAAGATGTGACCTATACCAATTGAAAGAGCTGTAACAGAGATGAGCATTCTCAAAATATTAGCTGCCCATAGCAATAGGTTCAAGAAATATAAGGAGTGGAAGTTCGAGAAACAGCAAGGTTGGACAAGGGGGGAAAAGTGCAAATTCCGCAAAAAAAAAAAAAAAAAGGGGGCACGGCAAAATACAATGTCGACAAGTGATGTATAGAAAGAGACTTGCCACAATAGGGAACAAATGAAGGCCACCAGTGGGGTGAACAGTGTTGCCAACTGCAATGAAAAGTACATGTTTTGCAAAGAGCACTATATGAAGTCAGTGCAATATTCAGTGTCAACCTGTCATGTAGAACATAAGATATGACGTGTATAATCAGTGGTACAATCTAACAAAAGAAAATAGAAAAACAGAAGTACGAAAAATACGGAAAAGATGGAGTTGGCCATAATGCGCCACATTTGATCACGAACTGTACATATTAGAATGAACAAAACAAGAAAACACCAACTATGCAGGAAACCGACGTACCTAGAGTCGAAAAGAAAAACGAGTTCCAAAGTTGGCAACACTGGTCATGAAAATCCAGACGATTCTAATATAGTTAGGCCACTCGCTTCACAAAAAGAAAATTCCGGCAACTGGCATTAGCCTTCGCATCATTTGTGCATGCTCGTCAACATTGTACGTGCAATTGTTCGATGAGACAATGGTCCAAACAGAAGATACATTTGCAATGAGCACAGCGGAATACTGCCAATCCGTCAGACATGGTACATTGATCGCCTGTGCATGTCTCGAAACAGTGCTCTAGAGGTGTCAGAATCTTTGGTGGTCTTTCTATCACATATCCACACCTGTAGAAAGCATACATAATCAAAGGCTTGAATAAGCATGGCGTAAACTGGTAATGGGTTAAGGCTTGAAATTTCAGAAAATTCTCGCCGGACCAAATGTTAAAGTGAGTATCTGATAACACAAGCTCTGTAACGAAGCGCACAAAGTCCTTGTATGGTCTAAAAAAATAAACATCAAGTGGTTGTATCAGACCCGTACAACCAGGAGGGATCAGCTCAATTTTGAAATTCACTCCGGATGGTACATGCTCGTAGAGCAAATTGGTGTCTTTGTTTGCTGTTCAAGAATCAACAAGTTGTACATCAGTCAGGTTTCTTTCTGCCAAACTTGGCCAAAACACGTTGGCATAAAACACGCTTAAATCACTCTTCCGCATGTTTGCGGTTGTATTTGGGAAGGCTTTAATATTCGGAAGAGTTGACAAAAAGTCAAAATGGCCGCCAAAAATGTCTGCTCGGTGACAAGAACAACGTGCATTTTTGGCGGCCATTTTGAAACCCGTGCTTCACACAGCAAATGTTTCTTATAGGCGGTGTTGCATCTATCCAAAGAAATATCATCCGCCCCGTGTTCCCATTTGAAATGTTGCGTTTGACCCCTCGAGCCTTATGATGGGGGCCCTGGGGAACTTGCTTCTTACAAACTTTTCTTGGCCCTCGACATGAGTACATTCCTGTGCAATTGGATTTGCAACATCTCTTTTAGCTTCGCAGCAATTTGAGATCACAATGTTCGATGCCATGTTAAGACACAACATATATTTGTGGCGGCCATTTTGAAAATCATGCTTCATATAGCAAATGTTTCCTATAGGTATTGTTGCATATTCCATGATCTATCGAAAGAGGTACCACTCGGTACCTGTTGCCCTTTGAAAGTTTGAAGTTGTCCCCTGGAGCCCTATGATGGGGATCATGTGGGCACTTGCTTCTTACATACTTTTATCACCCCCTTACATTGGTACATTCCTGCACAACTGGACGCGTCACATTTTTGTTCGTTTTGCAAGTTTTTCAGGTCACAAAGTTTGGTGGGACACCCTGTATATTCCCACATACGACCCAACCATGACATAATGTTCACTACTTCTATTATCGGTTGTTGGCTGAACCCAACCATTTCATGTTCCCCGACTTGACATTGCCTCAATCACTCCAGCATTGATGCATTTCGAGTGATGCCTGTTGCCGGAATTTTCTTTTTGTGAAGCGAGTGCCCAAACTATATTAGAAACGTCTGGATTTTCATGACCAGTGTTGCCAACTTTGGAACTCGTTTTTCTTTTCGACTCTAGGCATGTCAGTTTCCTGCATAGTTGGTGCTTTCTTGTTTTGTTCATTCTAATATGTACAGTTCGTGATCAAATGTGGCGCATTATGGCCAACTCCGTCTTTTCCGTATTTTTCGTACTTCTGTTTTTTCTATTTTCTTTTGTTAGATTGTACCACTGATTATACACGTCATATCTTATGTTCTACATGACAGGTTGACACTGAATATTGCACTGACTTCATATAGTGCTCTTTGCAAAACATGTACTTTTCATTGCAGTTGGCAACACTGCTAACCCAACTGGTGGCCTTCATTTGTTCCCTGTTGTGGCAAGTCTCTTTCTATACATTACTTGTCAACATTGTATCTTGCCATGCCCCCCTTTTTGTGGAATTTGCACTTCCCCCTCTTGTCCAACCTTGCTGTTTCCCGAACTTCCACTCCTTATATTTCTTGAACCTATTGCATTGAATGGGTTTTCGTCATTTCTGTTTTTAGTAGAGAGTTATTGATGCAGATGAAATGTATTTTTGGAACAATCGATTGCAGGAAACTGCTTCTTGCTATGTGGCCGTTTTGCTCTGTCATGACCAATCTTAAAACTGCAAATGGTTTATTTCTATTAGGGATGGCCGGAACCGGTTTTTGGCTTTGAACGGATCCAGCTCTACAAGATCCGGTTCCAGAACCGGGTTTTCGGATTCAAGTCTGGAACCAGTTCCTAAGATCCAGTTCCAGAACCGGGTTTTTCAGATCTAGGTCTAGAACCGTTTCTGAAAACCGGATCTCCATGAACCGGTTCCGCCGGAACCGGAACTTTGTGGCCATCCCTAATTTCTACCACTTCTGATGGATGGATCACCTTTATCAACGAATTCGGTTCCTAACTTTTTAACCGGTACATACTGATCAAAATTGATGGCGATCCATCAAATAGTTTTTGGGACTTTTTTTTGTCTCTGTTACGCACGGACACACAGAATAAATGTACACGGTGTATAAAGGAATTTCGGGAAACCAAATCCCGTAAAATAAAATTACAGATAGAAAATATATATAAAAATGAAAGTGACTATATTTCTAAGTTTATCCTCTTGAACCACCCAACCAATCTCGATCGAATTTTCAACAAAAACTGAGGTTCGGTCTTGGGATGGTTTTTATCATTTCACTTTGACGGTGTAACTTGGGGGAGAGGAAGATATTTCCAAAATACTGAAAATGATCGATATTATAGTGCTGCTAAAATGTCTTGAACCGTGGCAAAAATGCGAGCTAAAGCTCACAGCCTCGACACACCCACGCGTTGAGCCAATAAGGGTTCAGTTTTGCTAAGCGAGAGAGCTTTGCAGCCGTCTACGCCAAAGGGAGTGGAATTCCTTCAACCGATAGCAGCGCTTGGAACGAAAAACTAGGTGTCAAGTCAATGTGGTATATCTATAGTGTCGAATCCATAGTTTTTGGGGTTGCTGAGATGAACAGTGACATTTCCGATGCCGTTTAAATCCAAATTCAGCCCCACAACTTGCCGCCAACAGTCCTTAAATCCAAATTCATCTCTTTATGTCTAAAATGAAACGTATCCTCCCCGTGCGAAGAACGGGTATTCTGCTAGTAATAAATAAATATCATTTCTCTCTCTCTTTTTTTTTTTTAATACGATTCTTGTTCTAAGGCGATGAATATTGAAACCGAAAGTTGTAGATTTCTGTTACTTCTGGAGTGCTCGAAATGTGCCGGTATACCCCGGTGTGGCATACCACCGTTTCTTTATTCCATTAAGTTTTACACCGGCATTTTTAGAAGCAAAGATTCTATACATGTATACTGATTTTGTTCATACGAATTTAAAAATCTATGATGAAACAACGAGTACTGCATTTTCATCGATTTTCGAAAAGGAGAAAGAAAAAAGGAGCAGCTGCAAATTTAGGAGTTGTAGATATAAACAACTGTGACCCTGTATTTACGTATGTAAAAACGCGATAGTTGAGCGTTCATCTCTGGTGCGTTAGATCTCTGCTTCGACCCCAGCTCGCGCCAAATGGGCTTTGTGGTGGACAGACACCGTGTGTGGGATTTTTCTCGAAGTTCTCCTGTTTTCTCCCATATTATTCATTCCGGCATGCCATTCATTCTCATCATCTCTGTCTCCTTTAGCCTACCCGATATAAGCGGGGGACAGAAATGAAGACTGAGGTGACAATGACAAAGACATCCAAGAATACCATAAAATTGTACATTTATTATTATTTGTAGAATCTGTATTTACTTTTGAATTATCAAAACCGTATTTTTTTTTCATTTTTGTGTGCTTAATACAAGTTCCTTGCAAGGTATTTTGTTTCATATTAATAAATTAAAGTTGAAGTATTTATTTTTTAAACGTTAGAACAAAATTATATTACAGCAATTTTAGATTATACCAATACAAAATAGAAGTTTACATTTTATTCAATGTTTTCACTCAATTTTCTACCTTCCAAAATAAGTGATACTTTACAGTTTATTAATATTTACAACTAACATTATGGACTATAATACTGTTATTTGGAAGTGTGCCTGGTGTCCTTGGATGCGTGTCATGGTTGCAATAATAGAGTACGGTTTGAAATTCTTGAAATAAGTTAAGGCAATGGAAGATGTTTGGTGCATCTAGCAAGAAACATGTGTATAATTTTACACAGAAATAAGTATTCGCAAAGTTGAATTTAATTTAGTAAATATAATTGCAAGAATTTCACTGGTTTTGAGTCAGTTTGAAAATTCTCTTCAGCGTTATTTTTAGAGGGAGCAAAAAATAATTTAGGGGGCAGTGCCCCCTCATTTCCCTCCCTGGCCACGGGCCTGGCGTAGGACATAAAACTTAATAGATTTAATTTTCTATATTACGTAATTTTGCCCCGTTTGTGCTGATTGTTCCTTGAAGAGTTCAAAAATAAAATAATCGAAATGTCTTTCAATGTCCTTCTATAAGATTATCTATACCTATTATGCGGTTTAAAAGAATTATACGAACGGACGGAGCTCTTCTGTAAGACTATCCATACTTATTCTTCGATCAAGGAAAGAGAAATGCACGTGCTGCAAACAAAACGAAGGGAAGGGCTTTTCGCCAATCACTGCTATACTTTTTCTCGCTGTTTTTAGGCAATCAAAAGTCACTAGCCGCGTTGTTATCAGTTCTCTGTCAAATATTCCAAGTACTGTTTTTCTTTACTTTTATTTTAATTTATTTAGAAATCACGCGTCACAAATCGTCCTATCATATTATTACGATTATAAAATTATGGCTTGTTAAAGGTTCTAAGTTTGTTGACAGAGCTGCTATCTTCACCCTTTGAACCCACGTGTTCTGTTCAATTGTAAGTCACCAGCTTTTCTTAACCGTACAATATGCATAGCATAGTTTTGAAATCTGAAACTAGGCTGGCGTGACATGGTTTCACCCTCTTTATAGGCAGTGATGTGTAGGTAATAGAAGACATTTTAGGACTAGTAGATGGGAAGTTTCGTCGTAGTCAAATCCATCATTTACGTAGTAGACCTATGTGTTTTATATATTGTCTGTGTTGTCTGCTGTGACGAGTATAAGAGAAGCTGGCAACTCTGAACATCACTGCAGGATGACAATGAGTGTTCATTCTGAGTGAAGACACCAGAGAGGCTATAGAGTGGCATTCAAAAACCGCTTCCATTTATCAACCACCGTCCCCAGGGTAATTTGAAGGGAATTGCCACAGAGATAGGTGTCATCTGTTTCGTGTTTTCTGCGACGGTTCAGTTTCGATTCTCTTGAGATATTTAGGTTATGGCAGGAACGGTAGCACATCTCTCTTTATATATATATATATATATATATATACCCTAAAAACTTATGTCATCAAAACTTGAATGAGAAAAATAGTTTAGGGTGTCTTTTTTCCCAACATATTCTCTGGCATATATGATATTGCGTTATAAGAAATTCCTTCTTTCGACACGTTCTACACACATCCGAATGTGTTAGTTTGTTACTTTCGTGTAGTTCCTTTTATAAGAAGAGAACGAAAGGTGCCTATACTCCATACACTAGCTAATGTATTTTTATGTAAATTTATTTATTTAATGTTTTATGCATTTGCTGTCATTGTACTATATTAACCCTTTGAAGTCCACTGGTGTTTTCATTATACGACTTATCGTAACTAATGTTGTGTAAATTCTTCGAATAATTATTTGAATTTTTGTTATTTGAATAATTATTCGTTATCCGATTATTCGAACAACTTGAATAATTATTCGTTAATAATAAATTTTATTCGAAATATTCCAATTTTTACAGTACTTTTTGGAACGGAACAATTTCAAAGAGAACTGCTAATAGCGGTTTCAAGTACACTCATGTGTAGGGGCCCGAATAACGAAAATTGATTATTGAGAGTTTTCAATTTTTAGCTGAACAATAACAAAAAATTCAGCAGGGCCTTCATGTTTAAATGAAGTTTGAATACCAATGAAATTTGTCAGTTTTGTAGAGATATGATTACTAGTAATGGCACACTAAGACTACTTTATAATTATTATTTGCTGCGTAAAAAAAGAGTTCTCTGCTACGCAGTGTTGCCACGTTACTGCTGTGGAGACAGTTAAAAAGGTCAGAACTTTGATAAATTAAGCACAAACCCATTTTTTCGTTAATCACACACACACACACACAAAACACACGAACAGCAACCAAAGGGCTTAAATTAATTTTTGGGTGGCAACCTCGTCATCTACAAGGCAGAACATTGGATTAAGAGATAGTCACATGTCCTAACTGGAACTTGATAAGCTACTCCAATCAACTTTAGCGAGAAGTGGATCCAGTTAAATCTCATAAACTCTAGTAAAAGCAGTCTTTTAACGAAAAAAAATGGTTTTGAAGAATCTGAATTTTTAAAGTGACTGTTTTTTAGCTCTGAAAAGTAAATGTTTCATGTAAAAAAAAAAAAGTCTTTTCATTTTTGTAGAAAAAACATAAAAAGAAAAAAAGTAATTGTAATTAGAGCACTCGTAGCCATGAGAGAAATGGAAATTATACATTATTCCATTTAACAAAAACATTTATCTTGAAATTTATGTACTTCTGTTTTTTTTCTTGTTCCATTTCAACTTAAAAAAAATAAAACTAAATAGGGGTTGCAAATAAGTGCGGGCATCTTATCTTTCTTTCCTTTACATAAATGTGTTTTTTTTTAAAAAAAAGACAAAAGAGTTAAAGATGGAAGGAATTTTTCATTTTATTCCCACTAGAAGATGTTTGTAACAATCTTGCACTAATCCCCTCTCCCCCAACGTCACCCCCACGTCCTTTAGCTTATGAATAATTCATAAGGTTCTTTCACTCATTTTCCCTTCCCTTTTACAGATCTGCACTCACACTTCCCTCCCTTAACTACACACCTCATTTTATCCGATTTTTCTACTGTATATGTGTGTGTGTGTTTTCCCATTTTCAGAAACATGAATAATCCGTAGGGAGTGGTAGGGAGGACGTCAGAGGGAATTTTTTCTCAAGTGACGCAAGGATACCAGTGTCTCACTAAGCTTATAGGAGGTTAGAAGCTAAAATGGAGGTTTTTTTCCCCTTCAGAGAGAGAGAGAGAGAGAGAGAGAGAGAATCAGCAAACGAATTAGACGTGACATTTGGGTGAAATAAAAACCATTGCCAAACTTTCGAAAATTCTCGTACTACTGAACTGAAAGGTCCCTTGTGTCTGAAAAAAAGTATGGGCGGATAAAAGACTTTATTTGAGTCATGTGAGATCGGTATATTTACTCCAAATGCAATTCTTTCTTACTTTCCATACCGGAAATCAGTACTTTGTAATTCAATTCGGAATACTGGGTCATCACCGGATCTTAAAACGCCTTTACTGGAGATCGAAGATGGAACCAGGATATGAATGCTAATCATCTGGCTGGCCTACATGCGTAGACGTACTTCCCGTTCATTTTGGGCTACGTGCTAAGTACGAGACATTTTTAGATATTACTAATATTATTAGGATCATTCAAGTGAGCCTTTGAAGATTGTAATGATATTAAGATCACGCTAGTGAGAGCCATATAAGATTGTAATGTTATTTTAGGAGCACGCTATTGGGCCTTATAAGATTGTGATGTTACTAGGATCACGCTGCTGGCCTTATGAGATTCTAATGTTATTAGGATCACGCTAATGGGCCTTCTAAGATTGTAATGTTATTAGAATCATGATACTGGGCCTTAAAAGCTTATAATGTTATTAGGGTTATTCTAGTGAGAGCCTTATAAGATTCTAATATTATTATTAGGATCACGCTATTGGGCCTTATAGGATTGTAATTATTAGAATCACGCTAATGAGAGCCTTGTAAAATTGTAATGTTATTGGAATCACGCTACTGGCCTTATGAGATTGTAATATTATTAGAATCACGCTAATGCAGAGCCTTATAAGATTGTAATGTTATTAGAATCATGCTACTGGGCTTTATAATCTTATAATGTTATTAGGGCTACGCTAGTGAGAGCCTTGTAAGATTGTGATATTGTTGTTAGGATCACGCTATTGGGCCTTATAGGATTGTAATTATTAGAATCACGCTAATGAGATGCTTGTAAAATTGTAATGCTATTAGAATCACGCTAGTGATCCTTATAAGATTGTAATGTTATTAGAATCACGCCAAATGAGACATGGTATGCAGCATGTGCCAACAGTGTCTGTGCAAAGGAAGTTATTGAGGGATATTTGGAAAATATAAAATTATTTAAGATTATTTAAGGGAATTGGCTGGCAACACTGAATCTAAAATTTCCCTCAATAATTTCCCTTCCAAAGACGCCAGTGCCACGTACTGCATAGAATTGGGAAGGGCATTCCATTACCATTTAAATGCACAATGTCTCGCTTCTGTAGGATAACTACAGTGTGACCAATAAGCAACGTAAAGTCAGAAATGGTTCACAACCTGTAGCTCTCAAATCGTTGAGAATAGAACCCGTTTTCATCGTTAGAATCACCCATATTATGATTTCCCAAAGTATTGCCAATTCCTCCTGTGACACCCTGTATACAAATATAATATTAGTTAAATTAGATTTCATTTGTACAGAATTTTAATTTTCACAAGTACACAAGACATTTAAATAAACCTGAATAAGTCAGTAAAGTCAAATAGGCAAAAATGCTCGTTAATTTCAAAGCAAACAGAAAAAAAATACGTCTTTACATATAAATAAGTGGACTGAAAAACAATGTCGGAATTATTTAACACACTTATCAGTAAAATTTTTCTTTATAACGTCGTTTAAATACTTTGTCATTTTAAACTCAGTTATAGTATAGATTTATTAATAGACAATATATTTATTAATAAACTCTGCTAAAGACCGTAAAAAAGGTCACGCGATTTCACATATGGAGTATGGGTAGTCACCGTTATCCAAATGTTAACGAATGTTAACAGATTGACCTCGTATTAACGAACTCGGCCCGAGATACTAGATAATCATTTTATTATATTGAAGCAACATATTTTTTACTACTGTGCAGGTTGCATAGGAACTAGGAAATGTTATAGATTGTTAATGGGATATGAATAATCACCGTTAAAATATCCGTTACCAGTTAAGATGTTAAGGGATTGACCTCATTAACGAACTCGGCTGAGGTAATCGGTCTAACTGTCCATTGCAAAGAAAAAACAATAAAAAATTTGTTTTAATTCAAGATTTTGTGGAGTAACGGACGGACGAACATATTAATATTACAGTCTTATATTGCTCAGTAGCACGATCTTAATATGGAATAATAAAGAGAAATTAATTAGTCATTGTTCATTAGACTTCCTATATAAAAGAAATGGGAGTTGTTTTAGTGATATTTAGTTTTAAAACAATTCATACAAACCAGTACTTTATTTACTGATATATTTTTCTTATTATTAAATATATATACTTATTTATCATTGAGGATTAGTAATGTTGGGAGGCATAAAATAATTAATTGTATGTGTTGATATACGAAACTTTTTGTTTGTTTTTAGATTTTTGAATCTGGCAACACTGGTGGGTAGAAAAATATTTGTGGTAATTGTCCAGCTCGCTCCCTGTTTCTCTCTCTCTCTCTCTTTTTTTTTTGTTATTACGTCACAACAACAGATGAACTATACAGACTAATGGCTCACTAATATATATAAAGTCGAGCGTCGCGTTGCTTAGTGGATTACAAAATGCAAATCTGGTTCCACAAATCCACTTTAAATAAGACGCTTTTAGAGTTTTTTTTTTTTTTTTTAAGTACAAAAAATATAATGAAAGTGTGCGTAAAATCCTCTTATCGCTTGGAATTTTATAAATTTACTGTGAGAGTATGGAAGAACAAAATTATCCGAAACAAATTCTTAGTTTTTGATAATGTCTCCTCATAATCATTGTAGTGTTGTTATTATTATTATCCTGCCTTGAGTAGTGAGTCTTTACCCGTGAATTTTAAAGTTCTATCGAGTACAGTTTACGTGAAGATATTAGCTTATGACTTTTGTTTAAGGCTGGCATTAATACGAGGCAGAACCCGAAAGTTAAGTTACACACTTTGACATCTGAAATTTACTGGTGATACTTTCATTTCACGTATTTGACATTATTAATGATGAATGTATCGTGTTCGGTGCAAAATTACATTTCTCGTCATATCTCGTTTTTATAGAGATGCGCACGAGACGAGATTTGAGGCTGTTTCGTCTCGAAAATGTGCTGTAAAAGTGATGCCTCGACTCAAAAAATGTATATTTCTTTATTGAAAGAGCTGGTCCCGACTCGGCGTTTGTCAAGAAAATTCTGTCTCGTCTCGTGCGTATGTTTAAACATTCCAAATTTTAAGGTCCAGCTATTATTAATTTAAACCAGAGTATTGTTTACTAGACCAGTGCTCTTCAACCGGGGGTACGCGAAAAGTTTTCAGGGGTATACGTAATCCTAAAATAAGAATATTTCCAATATTTATTGAATGATCATAATTGGAGAATTTATTGAATGATCAGTGCTATTTCACAACTTCTTCCATTTCCATCAACATATTTGTGTGAACAGAGTTTCTATGAAATAACATCAATAAAAACGAAGCACAGAAAATGCTTGAATCCAGAATCAGCTCTGATTCTCGCACTCTCGAAGATTTGACCAAGAATCGAGGAGTTAGCGTTCCAGAAACAAGCTCAGTCGTCTCATTAGCGGGTTAGGTCTAAAGTTACTTTTAGGTTTTTAAGTTTTAACATTGTCCTCAGTGTGCGAATTACCAGGAAGTATGAGGGAAAAATCCCCTCAGTAGAGCTGAATGTCTTCCATATGTTTTCCCATGTTATTTTTTTTTTCGGATGTGTACTTTGTCCCCTTAAAAATAGTCTTTTGATTGGCACACTGATAGTTCTTTAGTTGGGTCTCTATTTGTCCCCTTTTCTAATCAACAGAACATGTGTATTAAGTTTAATAAGTTCATTTCGATTTAATTTTAAACAGTTTCAGGGGTACATAATTGGTTGGCGAACTCAGTCTAGGGGTACGCGAGAAAAAAAAAAAAAAGAGCTTGAATAACACTGCACTAGACGATAAATTTCTCTTCTCATCTCGAAAACAAGACGGGAAGTAAATTTTCAAATTCAAAACAAGCCTAGAAACAAGCCAATTTTTTACTAGTTTTCGAGATGAGTATCGAGACGAGAAATTTTACAGGTCTCGTAAGCCATTCTAGCTCACCCAAGTTTTATTTCGTAAACACTGCTTTAGTGTTATATGGTTCATAATATAAATTGATAAACGAATAAACATGATGAAGAACATTTTTCGACATTTAACCCCTTTCTGCATGTTTTTTTTTTCTTTTAGCGAAAAAATTCAGTATTGGAAATCCTCATATAGGAACTTGAAAAATGAATTAAAACTTGAATTTTAGATTTTTCACTCAATTCCGACGAGAAAAAAAAAAGTAAGTGCCACACACTTACAACTCACAAAGAACATGCCAGGTGACACCAAAATAACTTATTTATATACGTCAATATCTCACACAGCAGACAAAACAATCATTTGATGCCTTTGATAAATCACAAAAAAAGCTAAAGTGAAAAAATGGTATGTGCCATATATGGCACGACATGCGATAAGGGGTTAAAAATACGCAAGTCATTACACAATATATATAATATACACACAACGATATGTTGTATTCTTTGGGCAAAATGTCTGATCTAGTCTATAAAATATACACTAGCCAGCTGGATTAAGAAGAAGAAGTAAAGAAAAGAAATATAAAATCCAAGGATCTTATAAAATAGAGGATCTGGCCTTACAACAAAATCTTGGTCATAAGTCACAATTTCGCCACCCCTACTCTGCCCACTCCGCCCAATAGGATCGCAATGTTTTGAGCCAACAATCATGGCGGAAACGAAAGTAGCCAATCAGACGGTGGCAGAAACGAGAGTAGACAATCAGACGTGCCGATGCTCGGTTGCTTTTTGGCTTCACCGATTTAATAGGATGAAGATGGCCAGATCCTCTATTTATAACATCCTTGATAAAATCAATGTATTAATTACATGAATATGTTGTTATCACAAAGACAACATATTTAGTTATTACTATGGTAACCGAAGTAAGGTTAGATATAATGTAAACTACCTTGTAAGAATCATAACGTTTATAAAAAGGAAGGTGAACAATAAACGACATTTTGCATTATGTCAATTTAGTGTACTCATTGTGTGGCTCAAACAACGATAAAATAATATCGTTAAGGATCGGGAGGTGACAGACAGTTATATATATATATATATATATATATATATATATATATATATATATATATGTTTTATAATAGGGTCTACTATATCAGCGATGAAATGCTACTAACAAGTAGACCTCACCACTTCGCCGTTGCGTTAGCAAAAGGAAATAACTACTGTCCAAGAATAGGGTTGAATATAAGATATTGACAAAAATTTTAGCTGCTAATGAGCACTAGAAATATGGGAAAACGAAATAGAAACATGAATGTGGGAAAGCCATCTATAATATAATTTGATAATTGCAAGACCGATATTTTTTCGAAATAGATGGAGGAACAATAGTTATGACTTCAACTATGTGAATAGAGTAAGGAGGGATGTTTTATGGCATTCCAGATCATAGCCGCCATCTTGTAATCCGCCATATTGGATCGACGTCTATTTTTTCAAATGGAAAGAGAGCCATGTGAGGTATCAAACAACAATGATTTTTTCCACCCAATCTCATACACTAGTTAGTTTGTCCATATCTGGAACGGTTTTCAACTTACAGTTCTTTCAATGTTGAAAAGTTTGTTGTTTGTAGCCGAGAACAGATAACTACAGTGGCAATGAACATAGCTCCAGAGACAGCATTCTTCCAGAACAAAATACGGCAATGCAAGAAATGCAAGTCCTCAGCATTCATAAAGTGCTTCTGACCTCGCCACTTCTTTTGTGTGCGTTTGTAAATTCAAACTGTAACTATAAGCAGTTGGGGCAGCACGATGAAGAGAATAGCAATATTGGTTGCCAATGGCATTCCTGCACCAGTTACAGACATTACGGTTCAAGCACAATGCAACAAATATATCAGAACAGGAAAGAGTAATCACAGATGACATAATTACTAGCGGATGAAGAATTGGAATTCGAAATGGAATACACTCTGGATATTCTAGAGGAGGCACGCCATGAGATAAACAATCAAGAAGCTAGTGTGGAAGCGGAATGATATGCGAATTGCTATTGGTCGAATACAGGGAGCAGGAATTCACTTATGCTGGATACCTGAGAATTATTTAATAATGAAGAGGTGCGAAGTACAATAGCTCCACCTGGGAAATCTGTGGAAGTGTGACAAATTTCAAAAGATACCACCGGCATATTTCAACCTTTGAATGTATTTTTTTTAGACAATACAAAACATTGGCGTACTATATGTGATTATGCAATAAAGGACGAACATTTCCATTCAAAACTGCATGACAGAGATACTATTCTGAGTCACTCTGCATTCCCTTGTGTACAATCAATTTCAGTCTCCTCGCTTCACAGGAATGATTCAATAAGCATTTTGTAAATCAGTATATATTGATGAGCCGATCGAATGGTTCGAAGTGCCGAAGAAGCACGCTTTCAATATTTTCGGCATTAACTTTTGTGACATTTGTGACGCTTCATTCCTTATTAGGTGCTCATGGTCCTCTGCAAAATTCTGTTTTGACCATTTTATGAATGCTGAGGACTTGCATTTCTTGAATTGCCGTAATTTTGTCCAGCAAGAATGCTATCTCTGGAGCTGTATTCATTGTCACTATAGTTATCTGTTATCTGCTACAAACAACGAATTTTTCAACATTGAAAAAACTGTAAGTTGTAAACCGTTCCAGATATGCACAAACTAACTAGTGTATGAGATTGGGTGGAAAACATCATTGTTGTTTGATACCTCACATGGCTCTCTTTCCATTTGAAAAAGTTGACGTCGATCCAATATGGCGGATTTTAAGATCGCGGCCATGATCTGGAATGCCATAGAAACATCCCTCCTAACTCTGTTTACATAGTTGAAGTCATAACTATTGTTCCTCCATCTATTTCGAAAAAATATCGGTCTTGCAACTATCAAATTATATTGTAGATGGCTTTCCCACATTCATGTTTCTATTTCGTTTTCCCATATTTCTAGTGTTCATTAGCAGCTAAAATTTTTGTCAATATCTTATATTCAACCCTACTCTAGGACAGTAGTTATTTCCTTTTGCTAACGAAACGGCGAAGTGGTGAGGTCTACTTGTAAGTTAATGACCTGTGACCCGAATAACTCAGTCAGTCAAACCCATGACCACCAGACCCGATATGATCGGAACACGATTAAACATTGTCACACAAATGGGAAATGTGTGTCAAACATGATTGTCCTCTTTCTCTCCCTTTCTCTCTCTGTCTTCTCGCTAAGTCTATATTGTTTCTGGTTTGTTTGCGTTTGTTTGTTTGTGTCCGTGCGCCAAAGCATTGCACTAAAATGGTAACTACAAGGTTTTCGGAGTATAGGCGCTTGAGAATCACACAAAAAAAGAAAAGCTACATGATTTTGTTAAGATAGATAATCAAAGTTCAGTCGAGCGAACATGTAAAACTTGTTTAGAATATACGCCCAAACAGTGTTTTGTTAAATCTTTTTGTATAGTCTGTGTTCAAAAACCGCTGTAATATTCTGCAGTGTGAAAAGACACAATAAACATGAAATTATATTTGAAATATTCAAGACATGTATCATGATTAAGCAATGTCACACCGGGAATCAAACAAAATGAATATTCGAGTTCGAGTAGTGAACATCATTAATAAACTGAAAAATTCTACAGTAAAATGCTTCGGTGCTGATATTTCTGCTAGTTCCAGGTTGCTGAATCTGTCCAGGTCACGAAATCAAATTGGATTTCATTACCGAGAACCAGACCCTAATGACGGTCAAAAGTCGTAACCCAAGTGACCAGGTGAGCCATGACTCGTTCCATTACTGTAATAAGTACCAGATCTGTTCGGGTCACCAAGTCAGATCGGATTTCACTATCGTGAACTAGACCCGAACAAAAGTCGTCACCCAAGTGACCGGGTGAGCCATGGTTCGTTTCATTACTGTAGTAAGTGCCGGGTCTGTTCGGGTCACCAAGTCGGATCCAATTTCATTAGCGTGAATCACCTCCTGGATGACCCGGACAGAAGTCGTGACCCAAGAACCCAGTGACCTATAACTCATTCCGTCACTGTATCACACCCTTCATGGTCCCATTATGGCCGCGGTGGTTTAGTGGTAGAGCGTTCAACTCTTGTGCATGGAGTTCTTGGTTCGATATCAGCTCACGCCAAGTGAGCTTTGTGGTGGACAAACAGCGTGTGCGTGGGTTTTCTCGGGGTTCTCCCGTTTCCTCCCACTTTCTTAATTCCACCATTTCATTCATCTCTCATTATCACCGTCTCCTTTAGCCTAGCCGGCATAACCGTGGCACATAAAACTTGAAGATTTCTTCATTTTTTCATGGTCCTCTTGTGTAGCGGAAGGATTACTAAGTTTACGAGACGAGAGGTCTCGTCTCACGAGCAACACTATTCCTGATACTATGTTGACAATTTGGTGATAATATTAGATTTGATAACTCCGTTAATTTGGAAGTTATTAAAGGCCGCCAAATGTAGAAAGGATCTCGAATAAAAGTCACTGTCTCACTCACTGTCTTTCTTTAGTGTAATCCCTAGAGTAAAACTCAACTTGAATCTGTGTCCCAGGAGCACGAATACAAGGAAAACAGGAAGACACTGGATGTCAGCGAACGCTGTATTGGCTTCAACGTAACGTGGAATAATTGTTCTAGTGCTGCACCTGAAACAGGAGCTTCTAGTATTCCGTTACATGTTTGTATCTCTATATCACTTAATAGCTGAATACATAATACAAATACTTCATGAAACATGTTGCAAACATTTCTATTAGATGATGGATAGACAATACCCGATACTCATTAGACTATGTAAGACTGTTAAAGAGAAGGAAGTATAAAGTAACTTATTGGCTTCATAATGATCCATTATGTATTTAATTTGGTATATTTATGTTTGCAACACAAAGGGTAGGTATATGGGCTATATGAGACAGGGCCTGCACTTAAACATGATATCTGAATTTCTGCGCCCATAACAGGAATCGAACCTGGAGTTGCAAGCACAGAAACTCTGAAGACCCATAATTTAGGATATCAAAAATAAATGTAACTTTACAAGTTCCGAGGACAAACCTCTTGTATACAGTTTCATTTTTGATTCACTGTGGATGCAGTTTATTCATTAATTGCTTGACTCCACAGAATGACTTTGATCACTTGAACCCAGCAAATATACTAACCAAGGTACAAATTCAGTTTGTACGTACAGTATATAGTAAGTAGAAATAATGTAAACTACGCGAGCGCAACAAGGTCACGTGGATAGGGGACTTTCTATTTTCATATCCTCCCCTAATTTTCAACAGCAGAATGTCACACAGTATTCCCTCAGTGTTAATACTTCGTGATAACTTTATTCTGACAATTTCTGTAAAGACTTTTTGGTTTTCAACGATATCACTCAGGTGTTTATTCTTGGCTTGATTTGGCAAATTCTTTCCAGGAAGTTAGTTATTTTCTTTTTTGATAGCTGCCCGTTACTATAGACCTTAATGTTCCATACTATTGCCCTGTAGGCTACAAAGATCAGTAATACATTCAAGCTAATGATTATACAAGAATTTATTTATCTACCTATTAAAATGCTACAGTACCAATTAAGAGCGACCGAGCTCTAACCTATAACCTTAGCTTTCAAACCTTTGATTTACGGTTATTTATGATTTCACGCTTATAACAAAGACAAATGTTTTTAAAAGAGTGTACTTTAAATAATTTACTTAAAGAAATATTTTTCACAAAGTTTATCCTTTTAAATTATTGTTCAAAGGCCTTTGCCTTTAATAAGTCTTCTCCGAAATAAATGCAAATGAATTGTGCTGCCATCTGTGGAGCTCTTTTGATCTACATTTATATGTTTGTGGCCCATCCTTTCGACAATGAGATCTCGGAAACTACAAGCTCTAGAAAGATGACATTTTCACTGATCGATTGCAAATTTCATGTAGATTGTCCAGTTTTAATTGAATATTTAAAAAACATGGACACTATTTCTTTATTACATTTTTACGGGTACATTGGAAGTGTTGAAATTAAAAAAAAAAAACGAAAGCATCACATCCTAAGCATTATACATTCCAACACCACACTGTTGTATATAGGGTTGTATATGTCTCAGGCGTTTGTTTCATGGCCAAATAATAATGGAAAAGGAAGGATAACCATTTCTTGAGTCTTAAGATAAATCTTTATTTTTTGAGTGTTTTGCCCAATGAACACCATATATAACTGACATTATAATTAATTGTGTATGTAATGTATTTGCTTATTACCAGGGCCCGGATCTTGTTGACAAGTCAACTTTTCTCTGTTACGCATAGGATAAGGCAAGTTCAAATAAAAACTGTATCCATTAACTCTAGGTTCGAAAAATATTTTTTCTTAGGGTCAACTTTTGGTCACTTTTTGCCGTTTTGAAGTTTCAGGTCATTTTTTAATACTTTAAGTTAACTTTTAGGTCACTTATGATCTTTTTATTCTTTTTCTTCTACATAAGGAAATCTTAAAATGAATACTTTTTACGGATTTGTAAAACACGAAATTAAATGATCTCTTTTCCTGCTTTCTGACTATTGGGGTGGAAAAACTGCATTTCTAACAAGCTAATGAACACTAAGCTGTAGCTGGTGGACGAGGGGTGGGGGTTAGTAGGTGGCCAAAGCATGTGGTTTTGGGTTGTTAAGCACAACGGATGTGATCACGTGAGTATAACTAAAAATAGATTACAAGACATAACAAAGATTTTAAACACGGTTTTTATCTATTATTCTCGTGTGTACAATCCAAACTTGCAAATTTCTATTCTTTAAGTGTGCTTCCTAGTTTAAACTTGGGAGTGAATTGACGCTTTTTGTACATACAGTGCCGTACAATGGACACAAATGGACACAAATGATCAATGAACTGTAACTAACTGAATGAAGAATTTTGAAAATGAGTAAGAAATGGTAATTAAAATCCAACAGATATTCAAAAAATGTCAGTTTAACGAAAAAAAAACGATTAAAACAATGCAAGTTTTAAGGTCAATTTTTGTGAATTTTACAGGAATTTTAGTGTCATTTTATAGGTCACTTTTTAGAAAATTTTAGGTCAACAACATCCGGGCCCTGCTTATTACATACTGCATACAAGAAGAAAGAAAACACTGGTCATGCATGAATTAGAAACTCCAACCGGAAGCAGGCTCAAATCTTGCAAACGGTGCGAGATATTGAGAAAAAAATAATCGAAAAAAGTCTCCCCTTTATGATACCCCTTGGCTTTTTTTAATCAATATGTCTTTCACTTGTGTGTGTAAAGGGACATATACAGATGTTGTAAGGAATGATAAGGAGATCTATGCTAATAAGCGAATGATGCGCTGTGTAGAGAGCGCAGGTTCAGCTAGTTTATTTTTTATATTTCCAGATATGACGTGTAAGTCCAATTTTCACTGGCAATTTTAATGATGATAATAACAGCAACGTAAATATGGATCGAAGTGGATAAAATACAAGGACTGAATGAAAAGTGATGAGAATATTGTTATAATTCATTCCTGAGTTTATGCACAGAACATCACCTATTACATTCCTTCAATGTAATTGCCTCCCATTGCTATCAGCTGCCACACGTGTGGAAGGCGTCGTACATCGTCAGCGCTTCAATGGTTGTTGATGTCCCGCAGGGACCGTTCTATGGCACGGATGATTGCTCCTCTTGTGTCGTAGTGCTGCAGCCACGTGTAACTTAAATCTTCATCCACGCACATTGTTAGTCTTTCCGAAATACATTTTACAGTGCTTCCACTTCCCTCTCCTACTTTACGGCACTGCTGCTTTCGCCTAAATGACACAGCAGTCGTTGCCACTCGCCTACGGCACTGCTGCTTTCGCCTAAATGACACAGCAGTCGTTGCCACTCGCCTACGGCACTGCTGCTTTCGCCTAAATGACACAGCAATCGTTGCCACTCGCCTAGGGCACTGCTGCTTTCGCCTAAATGACACAGCAGTCGTTGCCACTCGCCTACGGCACTGCTGCTTTCGCCTAAATGACACAGCAATCGTTGCCACTCGCCTAGGGCACTGCTGCTTTCGCCTAAATAACACAGTAGTCGTTGCCACTCGCCTACGGCACTGCTGCTTTCGCCTAAATAACACAGCAGACGTTGCTACTCGCCTACGGCACTGCTGCTTTCGCCTAAATGACACAGCAGTCGTTGCCACTCGCCACGCTTCATCACTCCTTTATTAGCTACGGAAGTCTTGTAGTGCTGAGACACAACTCTGTGACCTGAGAAATGTTGCCACTATTTTTTAAATTCAATTTATGTATATAACAGGGATGACCAGTCTTTCTAGTTCAGAAATCGCTTGCAGTCTACTTATCTGTTCACTAGCAAGCTAGAGGGACCATAACACAGTAACAGTTATCGACACAGACAGTATGTAAGACCACCACGGGCAACCTCTCAGGAATTGGTGGGTCGAATGGTAGATTGTGATCGACGTATAGACCACTCCTTGGTATCTTATCTTCGTAGGCATTACGTAGGTTAATGGTAGTATTCTATGTTGTCTTATATTTTTCGCTTGCTTTTTAAAGGTTTGCTTAAATAGTAGGTTTGTTCCGTATATTCTTTTTGTTCTAAAATAACACTTAGAGAGAGATTTGGTTTTTGCGAAAATTTCACTGAAGTCCAATTCCAACTTCGATGTGACCAAGAATGTGGGGAACAAAGAGATCTTTACATCATAATACCCTGGGTATATATATATATATATATATATATATATATATATATATATATATATATATATATATATATATATATAAGGCAGAAACGTTTCCGTCACGCGCTCATATATGAAAACTGAAAAACATTAAAAAGTTACGGGTGGCATAAACATCTATGTAAAATATTTATAAATTTGTAACAGACGAGCCGAAAGTATTTATTTATTTGTGGGTATGTGGGAACAGCTAGTTTCATATAATACTAAACTCCTCAGACTCTACCATCATGGCATGTTTGATTAAGATTAGATGAATTTCATCGATCGCCCACAACATATACTTTTTTAAATACAGTAAAGCACCGATTATCCGCGGAATTGGAAAATGAAATCTTTAAGTTTTACGTCCCACAGTTATGCCGGTTAGGCTAAAGGAGACGGTGATGATGAGAGATGAATGAAATGGTGGAATGAAGAAAGTGGGAGGAAACGGAGAACCCCGATAAAACCCACGAGCACGGTGTTTATCCACCACAAAGTCCACACGGCGCGAGTTGGGATCGAACCAGGGACCCCAAGCACTGGAGGTGAACGCTTTACCACTGAGCCCACGCGCCCCACGCAATCCGCGGAATTGGGTGGCAAGGGCACTGCGGTTAACGAAAATCACGGATAACCCGAAAAACGACTAAAAATGAGGTGCAAACACGAAAAGAACAGTATTTCAGCATAAAAATAATGTTTTATTGTTTGTATTGCTGGGGTCGTCAAGGTCAGTAATCAGAGAACGTGAGAGCCATGACCAAAACAAAACAGCAAGAAGAGCCTGCCACTCATCCACACATTCAGAGAAGGCACAAGGATTTCGATGCACAATAAACCTATCAGTAATTTTCGACCTTCGCACTGTAGGTTCTATTGTATTTTCCCGGTTGTTGGCTTGGATTAAAATTGGTTCGTAATTAACCCTGCACTGTTCGCCCACAATCTCTCACTCCATAGTGAGCAATTATTGTAATTTACTACCATGCAAACCACTTTCCAATTCCCGTTTTTCATACCTTTCAACATTCTGCTTATCAGAGTAGAACTGCACTTCGAAACGTACACTAGTGTTGAAAGTATTGATTTTTACAACGCAATTTATTTTTATGTTTTAGAACATACAGTACTTATTTGCATGCGGAGTGTCAGTCCGCAGCAACTACTTATGAAAAATACAGTAATTGAGCGCGACTGCAGCAGGGTTAAAAAAATTGTCGGAGCACTCACGGATAATCCGCACTACGGATCATCCGCTCGCGGATAATCGAGGCTTTACTGTATATTTTTAAGAAAAAAACGAATGAACGAAAAGCAGTGTTCCATAGATAAGAACTAGGGCACTTAATTGTTCAGGTAAATCATAACCTACCTTATTTTCCCATTCCCATTAACTTGTTTTATTTATTATTATTATTATTATTATTATTATTATTATTATTATTATTATTATTATTATTATTATTATTATTATTATTATTATTATTATTTTAACAAAGCGGAAGTTGCAAAGATCTATCTACGGTATCATATTTACTTTAATGTAGATTTTAATTTGTGTTTTTGTATGTTCTTTGTGTGTGCAAAGGATGAAGTTACTTTCGTTCATATAGCCTATGGTACGAAGTTAGAACTCTCGAGTATTTCCCACAGTAACTGGATGTTTTTCTCTTCTTTGTGAATTCATATAATGTACTGTAAATACGTGAAGTGTGTATATATAGTTAATTAATTTGGCAGTGACATATCTTTTTCTTCGTCGATCATATATTAATTTACCTACATATTTACTCACAATGAAGAAAAAAAAATTATAGCTGTAATAGAAAGACAGTTAGATTCTTTATTATTATTATTATTATTATTATTATTATTATTATTATTATTATTATTATTATTATTATTATTATTTCTTGTACAAAGTGGGCAACGAATAAATTAGCGCCCTTCCCGATGATTTAATTGTTAACGTGCATGCCGTTGGTGTATGTTGTGATAGGTTCCATTCCCTGTGGGAGAGTGTTGATTTAAACACATTATGGTAGTTTGGAAATCTTTGTTTTACATTCCATGTTTATGCTGGCTAAGCTAAAGGAGACGGTGATAATGAGAAATAAATGAAATGATGGAATGAAGAAAGTGGGAGGTAACGGGTGAATTCCGAGAACACACACGGTATTTGTTTACCAGAAAGTCTACTTCGCGCGAGTTGGGATCGAAGCATGGACTCCAATCACCAGAGGTTAACACTGTACCACTGAGCCACAACAGCCCACGATAATTCAGATTATATATATATATATAATATTACAACAGTACATTGTATATTTGTAATTTTGGGCCATAAGATATTCTAAAAATGTACTAGGCTGGCTGATTTTAAAATCAGAAGAAGGGAAAGAAATGTTTTAAATAATATAATTGTCGATAATGTTAATATATAAAGATATTCAAATGTTCTAAAATAATAAGATTTTGAATAGCAGGTTGTCAGGGGCAACCAGATACAATATAAATAAATGGAATCAATAAAAGGACGGAGTGTGTATTATTTAATGGCTCAAATATAAATCAAAAAGGACCAGTGATTATCGTTGTAATATAATGCAAAAAGATTTGACACACTAATATGAATTGATTGGTTATAATCACTTTGCTGTATAAAATAATAATTGTATGTTTGACTCTAATACGATCATTGATCTGAATACAACCATGAAATAATGCACAGAATTTTTTTAAAATTAATAAAGCATTGAAATCATTCGAACGAATTATTTTTGCTGTATGAATTTGGATATGCACTGTGATTATGCATGGATTAACTTAAGTAATTAAAAATTAGCGATATAAAGTACTTCATAAGTATCCCTCAGTATATTTTAAACTAGAAAATCGAACGATTTAAACGCTTAAAAAAAAGAAAAAAAGAGGGGGGATATAACGTGTTAGCAGTCAGTGAATATTTAATCTCTATACTATTTTTTGTTTGTTTGTTTTGTTTTGGTTAGTATTTAAAAGAATAGAAGTGAAAGAGCTTGAAATTATGTTTTTCTTTTTTTTTAAATCCTTAATTTATATTTTTCACAAGTTTTTGCTTGCTGCTGGAATTTTTGGACTTTTTTCTCTAAATGAATTTAAATTATAAAAATTTTTTGTATATTTTGTCATTACATCATGAAGAAAACATTCAATTACACTGAGAAAAAAAATGTAGGTGGCGTACTTAAAAAGGAAGGTTACATGCGTAATCCCTATAGTTTTTGGACAACGTACAGCAGACGTATGATTAAAAACGCTTGTTTTATAATACTTTCTGTATAGATGTTCCATCTGTACGTACTTTCCGTATGAAACAATATAGGCGGTCAGGATCTCACATACAAATGGACGTATATAACATATAGCTGAGGAATTTAACATAAGTATATGCATGTGATATACGGAAAACTGTTAGGTGTAAGACATGCTGCAACGACATGATGTAACATCTAAGGGCAGTGCGTATGTAGTATACGGATAAAGTATGCTCCATACTGATTTCTGTAGTAAGCAAGAGGATTCCGTATACTTGTATAATATACCGCTGTCCGGAGAACGGATTTTTCTCAGTGTACTGCACTCCGAAGGAAATTATAAGTCTTTAACAATCAAAGAATGATCTGTACACTAGACCAGTGCTTATAGTTTTTCAGTGCCGTAACATCTTTTCGGGGCACTGGTGTAGGAGAGTGCTTGTGCCTCTCCCTCTTTCTCCATCAATGAGTTGTTTTAGGTGTATGTGACATATTCTACCTCCAAGCATCGAGCTATTTTGAAGATGTAAGATTTGAGGCTTGATCTTCTTGCCAGAATCAATGAGAGTAGATCTTCTTGAATTGTTATATATATCCTAGGTAATTTTGCGTTGCCTTCTTTCCTCGGGTACCCTTGCTGTAACAATGCGTGGCCCTCTTCTTCTGGGGGCCTTGAATGGACAACACCATTAAAATAAAACAAATCAACTTAATTAGCATTTCGATTTTAACAATGACATATTACACATAACGTTTTGATAATTATCACAATGATGGTTTATGTTGGTGATTAGTTTCGCCATCGTTTCAGTGACTTTTGCTAGATCTGTTCGGCATTCCTAGGGAGTGATGAAAGAGGCTACTGTTTAAGGACATTATTAAAAGAGAAAATTATTACGTCAAATCAGAAGTTAGCTGAGGACCATGGTGCAGGGGCGTACTAACATGGGGATCCACAAGGTCTGGACCCCTTCAAAAATACTTGATGACAATATATATCTGTACATTTTTTTGCTAAAACTTTTAGCACAGAAATGATTGATTCAGCCTAACCATTTTGAACTTTTACTTCAGTTTTTACTCTTGCTTTCCTTATAAAACCGTATACGTGGGTTTTCTGGGGGTTCTCTCGTTTCCTCCCACTTTATTCATTCCACCGTTTCATTCATTTCTTATCATCGCCGTCGTCTTTAGCCTACACGTTATAATCATGCGTTAAAGTAGATTTCATTTTTCCCTTTAAAAAAAAATAGTTTATTTTTCTGAGAATATAAGAAGCAGTACTAATTGCTTTTTCGTGTGTATAATAACATCGGTTCAATACTATATTGGAAACCCCCAAACTTTGGACCCCGCCCAAGAAAAAATTCTGGATATGCGCGTTCCGTGGTGCGTGTAGCTTCTCAGTTTGTACCAGATTACCTGTCAGTAATAGTAAGAATACCAATGATGATGATACGTATCCGTGATCTACCCTTCTAATTGTTTATCAGGATTAAAAAAATTATGAACTTCTGTTCCTTAGTAATGCTAAAACTACTGTTCCATAAGAAATATCAAGCGTTAGAATTTCTGTCCTCCTGCACTTCTTTTGGTTACGTCATTACCATCTTATTATATTTTCGTGTACTGTGTTTATAAATACACTTTCTTTTAGTATTGGTCAGATTATCTTCTCTCTAGGATATACACTAGTATATATCTTCTTTGTTACGGGTAGACTTGAACTTAAGATGGTTTCCGTGTTTCTTCGCTTCTCATGATATTTTTTTTTTCTGTATCAGTTTTCCTTGAAGCTGATAATTCAAGTGCTTTCTGTCTCATAAATTTCCTCACACTGACTCAACTGCCCTATAGTTTTATCCCCACGAGTACAGCCCGTAACTTTCGCTGGAAATATCCTGACTCTTCTTTTTCGTTCTCCAGGTCTTTTTTTGAATTTTCTGAAATGCTACGGACGTTGGTCATTTGATATTATTTATCCAATCGCCGTTCTGTGTGTATGTGCGTGCGTGCGAGTGTGTGTGTGTGTATATACGTGTGTTTCTGTTGTCCTTTTCCAATACCCGTCAGTTGATATGAAAGTTTCTCTGAGTTAGATGCTATTTCTGTTTTCACGTCTTCTTTAGAATGGAACAGAAGTTGCATCAGCTTCTCAGTGTGAACAAAATATTGGGAAATACGAAACATATTTGTTTTCGTGATGTGTTAGAAATATCTTACGAACTTTTTTTTTTCACATCCAAGAAAGACAAAATGTAGTCACGTTCGGAAAATTTGAACATTACTTCCGTTATGACAACTTGGTTGGGGGCACAGTGGGTCAATGATTGAGCGCTCACCTCCTGTGATCGAAACTTCTGATTCTAGTAAATTAAATTTATTGAATAATAATAATAATAATAATAATAATAATAATAATAATAATAATAATAATAATAATCGTTTTCCAAAAACATTCTAGCTTTATATGGAATAAATACTTAGTCTTTGATGTTTGTTTAGAACGGAAAATTTTACGAAAAAACAGTGGAAAATTTTTGCGCGGAAAATTTTTTGCCTCATATCATTAATAGGGATCGTATAATTTTAGGGCAGTTATTTTCGTTTTAATCGACATTTTTCTTTATCCGACACTGGGTCCAATCTCGTGGTAATCGTTTAACAGGAAATCTAGTTTATTTGAAATACAGTAAAGCTATGGTTAAATGTTGATTTGAGGTGTAAGAAAGTAAATAATGAGACTATCAGCTGTGTTATAAATACAGCTTATACAAGATTTGCTAAAGAAATCAAGAAAGGACTATCTTTTTCCGCAATAGAAAACCGTGACTACCGGGTGGGTGAAAATAAGTAGGTATTTTCAAACTCTATAACAATTATAGAGCTTCTTTGTGGTTAAGCAGTTGGCGTACGCGCCTTTGGCGTGGGAGACCTGGCTTCGATTCCCGGCGGACATGTGGTTCGGATTCCACGTTAATTGGTAGGTGCCGTCTCATATAGCCTCGCTGCTGAAAGGGATGTTAAACTCAAATTCAATCAACTCTATAACAATTATAATACGAGGTATGCAATAATTGCAAATTCGGAGCGAAGAGGTCGACCTTTATTGATTTTATTTCATATATTTTTTTTAGCGCATCAATTGCTTTCGTGAATGAAAACGGCATGCAAATAGTTGAATTTGGCAAATTAGCGAGAAGCATCATGGCTTTGAAAAATTGTTCGCAGAACAAAACGAAAAGGGCTTCTCTCTATATCTAATGCTGAAATTATATTTTCCGTTGTTTACAATGAGATTTCGCGCTCCCAATGCTTTCCAAGGTTGTCTATAGACATCTCATTTTTTCGGTAATTATTCCTCAATGATGGTATGTCCGATCGAGACATGCGACCCCTAACAACACTCAGCGCACGCTTTCAAATCACCATGTGAAATTTGGTTAAGAGTCTTCATCTCGGCGAAATTAAAATACCGCTAATTTTACAGTAATTATGTGATATCTTGAAATAGATAAAAGATAATTGAAATATGGAACAAGAGTGCCCTAGACAATATTATTTTGCGTGAGGTACCGTTATCACAAGTCACCTAGTGGCTTTCCGTTTTCAGCTGTTTAAAAACGCGAAAATAAATGCCGATTTTCAAAATGGCTCGAAATCGAAAGCAGATAAGTGAGTCGTGATAACGGTTTCTCATGTAAAATAATATTGTCTAGGGCGCTCTTGTTCCACATTTCGATTGTCTTTTATCTATTTGAAGATATCGTATAATTACTGTAAAATTAGCGGTATTTTAATTTCGCCGGAATGAAGACTCTTAAGAACTGTTCAGGCATCTTGGAGAAGTATCCGAACAACGAACGCGTAAGTCGAGTAAAGACGAGCTTCTTTCCAATTATGGATTTGATTTTGAAAACAGTGCCATAATATAAAGTTTCTATTAAGATTTTATATTGTTTACTTGACTTAGTTCAATCGCTGACCACTGGAAACAGCACATGTAATGTATGCAAATATAGCGAACTGCTTAGCTGTTTATGAGCGAGCTTCCTAGACATTGGCTTGGACAGCGTGGACCTCATGAATGGCCAACAAAAAGTCCAGATTTCACTCCGTGTAATTCTTTCTTTGTGCGGCTACACTAAGGAGGAAGTCCAAACCTCGCACAGTGGAAAAATTGGAGAAACGGTTTCAAAAGGTTATTGTCAACATCTCAATTGACCTTCTTCATAAAAATGTCAGTTGCATTCCTGACCGTTTGAGGAAGCTGGTTAACAAGATACCTATGTTGAGATTTGACATATTCTTTTATTTCTTATGTAACGAAAAACATGTACAATCAGCAAGAAAAGTTCTTTCCATTTGATGAACTTAGTTTCGTAAATAACTTCAGAATGAAGGGACAATTTGAATACAGTTTTCAGTAAATTAAAAGAAAAAAGTAATTCTCTGTACATTTCAGCCATACCACTGTTGTACGTTCCAGTCATACCACCGTTATTCCCAAAATAAATTTTACCAAATGGAAAGAACTTTAGTTGCTGACTGTACATGCTTTTGTAATAAATAAGTATTAATGTTCCAGAATTTATAAGATTTTTTGTAATATCTAGTTATTTTTCGCTCGCCTTATAGTTTGTTTTAATTAACTGTGGATAAATGGAGAAAGATATGAACTAAAGGAAGTTTTTTTTTTTTAAAAAAAAAAAACGACTATATATATCTTTAACGTTATTGAAACATTTTCTACAAATCAAAAATCAGCAGTTTTCTATGTGGCCTTAGACTTCTTTAGTTATCATAGCTCCCTTTGAACAACGTTTCCCTTTTTAACACTTTCTTTCTACCTTTCATTCTTCTCAGACTTTTTCTCAAGTTCTTCATTATACCATATCATCGTACGATTAAGATTCCGTAACAAGAGCTATCTGGACTGCAACGTAAATACTCTTTACCTCCTATTGAACCACCGTCTTCCGTCTTAAATATCTCCTTCACTCTTCCCTTTAAATGAGTATGCATTTAATGAAGTGGTGAAAGGGACTGCCATTACAGTTACACTTTTGTCTGTCATTTCTTTTGCATTGTAATCGTTCTCAATACTCTGGGTAGATATTTATTAGCAGTGGCATATTTACGACTTTGCTTCGGGGGGGGGGGTTGCTAACTTTTGGGGGCCTTTGCCTGAAAATGGGAAAATTCTGCAAGATATTTCGTATACTTTACTATATAGTAAGTAAGATTTCGGGGGGGGTTAAGCCCGGAAGCCCCCCTAAATACGCCACTGTTTATTAGAGTCACACTGATAGGATCTATAAGGATGTACTGTTAAGCTATGAGATCAGTCTGTCTGTTATTCGTTATTCTACTCGACAACTATTAAACGATAACCAACTTTTTTGTGCAATAGACAGCTAGGGCGATTATGTAGGCTAAATTCTTATTTAAATCAATCCATTAACATCGTTGCAAATAACGGTGGCTGTACATAGATATCCTGTTTAAATCTAATACTTCCTAGCTTGTATGTAACCTGCACAATAGCAAAGGAATGTTGGTTACCTAATATAAAAGGATGTGTAATCTCTTACTCGAAAATGCCTCTCCGAATATCCCTTACATGGAACCGCGTGATTTTTTAGTGTCTTTAGCAGAGATTTTCATGTGGTTTTCTATGTCAATAAACACCATATTACCTACCTGTATAAGTTAACACTATTTTTAGATGCAGAAAGCACTGAAGTAACAATGTAGAAGTAAAGTATCTATTGAAGCTTTTCTGGCGACGTATAGTGAACAGGTCTTCTCGGGCTAGCATCCAGGTAAATACTGTTATATCTTGCTACTTTTCGAGGGCTGACATCGTCCTCATCTTCAGGCGAATATGATGGGGCAATAGAGTTGAGTTGATTTTAGTTTAGCGTCCCTTTCAGCAGCGAGGCTATATGACACGTGGACCTACTGATTAACGTGGAATCCGAACCACATGAGCTCCCGCCGGGAATCGAACCCGAGTCTCCCACGCAAAGGGCGCGTAGATGGGGCAATAGAGTATATGGAATATATGGATAAAAGAAGCTGTTACAATCACACAAGAAAAAACGAACCTTAAGAGAGAAACAGGATTTCAACTGAGCCAAACATGGACACCAATCATATCCCGCCATTTCAAACACCAAACAGAAGCCTCCATTTCAACCCCAATCAGAAGAGTCCAATCACACATACATGAAGTATATATTCCATACATTCTATTGCCCCATCATATTCGACTGAAGATGAGGACGATGTCAGCCCTCGAAACGTCGCAAGATATAACAGTATTTACCTGGCTGCTAGTCCGAGAAGACCTGTTCACAATGTAGAAGTATTGAGTAAGATCAGAATTTCCGGATTTTTCTTCGTACTTTAGTAAGTGAACTTGCCATGCGAAAGCAGACTATAGAATAATAATAATAATAATAATGATGATGATGATGATGATGATGATGATGATGATGATGATGATGATGATGATGATGATGATGAAGAAGAAGAAGAAGAAGAAGAAGAACAACAACAACAACAACTACAAATACTACTACTACTACTACTACTACTACTACTACTACTACTACTACTACTACTACTACTAATAATAATAATAATAATAATAATAATAATAATAATAATAATAATAATAATAAACAAAGTGTCAACGAATCGTAAAACTACAGTAGACTCAGAACTATGTGGATTCAGTATTCAAACCGGATGTAGTACATCTGCCACTTCGTGTTTGTATAGAGGGTTAAGATCGGAAATGAAAGCCATGATACTGAATGCACATCGGAAAGTTATTCACGCTATTTTTTTTACCCTTTTTACTGTGTGGAAATCAATATTGAAACCAGAAGTAATAGTAGGTTTCTACCACTTTTGATTTTGGTTGAGAGGTAAGAGCACAGATCGAACCTGTTCTTGGGACACTGAATCCATATCAAAATACCGCTTCTCGCTATCTGTCACCATTTTTATTATATGGTGATCGGTGTCGAAATTGGAAATGGTACACATCTACCAATTTGTGTTTGAATAAGCGGTTAAGGAAGGAGACGAAATGTATTCTTGAGGTACTGAATCTATATTCCCCAACCCCTTTTCATGATCTATTACTGATTTTGCTCTGGTACTCGTAGACAGAAAAATGGGCAGACGGACATGGCTGTTCTAAAGGAGATCCAATACTTATACATAGATACATAGCATAGCTTAAAAGTCTAATAATATAAAACCTCTTTCCGGCCCAAGAAAAGCTCTAGTTCGATGGTCAGGGCATCGACTCTCAGAACCGTCATATTTGGCATATTATTTTAGAGAAGTCTTCCAATTATGATACCTAGGTGCTTCGAGAAATTGCACCCGCACTGAAAATCGAACTGGGTCTTTAAGCACCGTAGCCATGCGGTAACTATTAAGCACAAAATAATGATGATAATGCATATTTTATCCAGTAAAATTGACCAACTTAAAGTAATAAAAGCATAAGTGGTGTTTCCGGTGTTGTGGATTCAGCTGCCTTGGTGCAAGTATAAGTGTCGCATCCAGTTCCTGGATTTTTAATTCATCTTTCTTGGTTCAAGCATAAGTGATGCTTCCTTGTCGTGGATCTGTAATCCAGCTCTCTTGATTCAAGCATAAGTGATGATTCCTTGTCGTGGATCTGTAATCCAGTTCTCTTGATTCAAGCATAAGTGATGCTTCCTTTTCGTGGATCTGTAATCCAGCTCTCTTGGTGCAAGCATAAGTGGTACTTCCGATGTCGTGGATCTGTAATCCAGCTCTCTTGGTTCAAACATAAGTGATGCTTTCTTGTCGTGGGTCTGTAATCCAGCTCTCTTGGTTCAAGCATAAGTGCAGTGCTTCCTTGTCGTGGATCTGTAATCCAGGTGTCTTGGTGCAAGCATAAGTTGTGCTTCCGATGTCGTGGATCTGTAATACATCTCTCTTGGTGCAAGCATAAGTGATGCTTTCTTGTCGTGAGTCTGTAACCCAGCTCTCTTGGTTCAAGCATAAGTGGTGCTTCCTTGTGGATCTGTAATCCAGTTCTCTTGGTGCAGGCGTAAGTGGTACTTCCGGTGTCGTGGATCTGTAATCCAGCTCTCTTGGTGCAAACATAAGTGATACTTCCGGTGTCGTGGATTTGTGATCCAGGTGTCTTGGTTCAAGTATAAGTGATGCCTCCTTGTCGTGATGTGTAATACATCTCTCTTGGTGCATGCATAAGTGACGCTTCTTTGTCATGGATCTGTAATTCAGCTCTCTTGGTGCAAGCATAAGTGGTACTTCCGGTGTCGTGTATCTGTAATCCAGCTCTCATGTTGCATGCATAAGTGTTACTTCTTTGTCGTGATCTGTAATCCATCTCTCTTGGCGCAAGCATAAGTTGTGCTTCCGGTGTCGTGGATCTGTAATTCAGCTCTCCAGTTGCATGCGTTAGTCGCTGTACTAGCGAGAAAGGCTACCAACTACACCAGAATCGATCCCCTCTCGTGGTTCGGAGTCCAGGTTAATAGTGTATCCTTTCCTTCATGAGCTCGGTTTCGGATAAGGAAACAAAACTCAAAAGCATGATTTGACATGTTAACACACAGCCGATCGTTCTGTCGAGGATGGATATGGTATATAAACGTAAAATCTGGACGGAGAGAACTGTGTGGTTTATAAGCCTCATTTTCGTTTAAATTGTCAAATATTCAATACTCAGTTATAGACTTGGGTGATTTTTAGAATGACTATTTTTTGTGTCCCTGAAGACTGAAAGATGAAATGAAATCTTTGAGTTTTACGTCCCACAATTATGCCGGCTAGACTAAAGGAGACGGTGGTGATGAGAAATGAGTGAAATGGTGGAATGAAGACAGTGGGAGGAAACGGGAGAACTCCGAGAAAACCTACATACACGGTGTGAGTCCACCACAAAGTTCACTTAGGTTAAGCGGAGATCGAGCCAGGGACCCCACGTACCAGAGGTGAATTCTCTGAAGACTGTTAGCTGTTTCTGAAAGGATAGCGTATATGTTGCTGTTAATCAAATGACTAAGTAATTAGACATATTGGAACTTACACAGGCATTGGAATATAACACTATACAAAATGAAAGGTACCGCTGAGTTTCCTTTGCTTCGTCATTCGAGTCTTAACCTGTTTTTTTGTCGTGAGGCACAGCAAAGGTCAAATAGACATCCATTCTGCAGTTAACAAGAGAAATAAACGCTTTTGAGACTTTATCTTCTGGCATATTGTGTACATAAAGCGTAGCTCTTTTCGCTCTCTCCTCACTCTTACCTGTATATATGTATATAAAATGATAAGTCCTTTAGTTAAGATATAACTGTAATATTCCTTTCACTTCCTGTTCCAGAGAACTCGTGACGCTGGTGGCTGAGAAGTGGAAAAGGCCTCCCGCGAAATGAGTGTACTCTGTAAGACATAGCTGTAGGGGAGAGGGAAGGTGGAGAATGTGAAGAAAGATAGACAAAGTGTAACTCCAGCTAAGCGAGAGATAGAGACACAAAGGAATGAGAAAGTGAAAGGAAGATTGCCAAAACTTTTAAGTCTTCCTCTGGCGTCTTTACCTCCAGGATTGCTAAGCTCTCTCTTGATTTCTTATATCTTTCGACTTTCTTATGTACATCTTGTACACAGGGAGGAAACAAAATATGAAAACCACATTTAGAGAAATGTTTACGATATCGAATAGATATCGCAGTGTCATAATGTACGCCACGTCCATGAGTTTGGTTTGGTTATTGTTAAACCAAACTCCTTAACAAGTAAAAATTTTAGCAAGCCCAGACTTCTTTAACATGAATGAATATTAGGAAGAACATTTAATTCTTTATATTTTTTGAGTAGCAAGTCATTTAGTTTTTATTTTAGCGTTGTATTCTACGAACGGATTCGTACTTTGCACCCTAAGCATTATACTAACCCGCTAATCTCAGCAGCACTGCGGGTTGCCTATCAATCAAGGATTATATTCATAATTACTCATATAAGAATATACGGAGAACTTATTTTAGATGTTTCATTTCTTGGGATCAACTCGATCAGGTGCCACCCACGGGGGTCCACCGGGTCCTGAACCTCCCGAAACTTCCTAACTCAACATACAGTACATTTGTACAATTTCTTCCTAAAACTATACTTGTTGAACAGGAAAGTGATTGATGTAGCATAAAACTTCATCTTACATTTCATCTGTACTCTTTCTCTTAGAAAAATAATCTAATTCTATCATTTTTTTTCTTCTGACAATATAGGTGGATGTGTTTTACAATTACTTATCGTCTTTTCGGGTGGAAAATAGTACCGGAATAATACTACGTGGGCGTAGTAACTTGTATTATTGGACTCCCGTTACCCCCAAAAGCATAGAACCCCCCTAACAAAAATTTCTGGATGCGCGTCTGACCTGGAGGGATCACCTCCATCAACGAACTTGTCTTAACTTTTAACCGCTACACCCTGGCCAAAAATGATGGTGATCCATCAAATAGTTCTTTAGGTCTTTTTTGTCTCTCGGGTGGATACAAGGATAGGCAGAGTTAATATATAAAGAAGTTTTCGGTAAACCAATCTCCTTAAAAGAAGATCTAATCCTACAAATGTTATTAGCGTTTAATAGAACAGAGAATAATATCTAAAGATGAGCCATAGACAATCGAGAAGTCTCATTGTGCTGAACAGTATGAATCCACATGCATAATTTTCGAAAAAAGCGAGGAACACTATTCTTTGTAAACCTAAAAGTTGAGGTTTTATCTATCTTTAACTGCTGTCTTGACACTTTATCTGGAAGACACTGCCATCTGGAAAGAATCAATGTAACTATTTGATGGATTGGTAGATTTATTCTATGATTCTTTATGTGCGGCGTTGTATCATAGTGCGATTCGTGTCTATAGACAAGATCTCTGGCGGATCCAGGATATGATCAAGGGAGGGGATAAACCATAGTTTGCCGTTTTATCCAGTGTAAAGCACCATTGAAGCCCATTTTATTCAGTGTATACCTGAGCGTCAAGAGGGGGGCTATAGCCCCTATAGCTCCCCTTGGATCCGCCTATCTCTTTCTTTCTCTCTCTCTCTCTCTCTCTCTCTCTCTCTCTCTATATATATATATATATATATATATACAGGTGTCACTGGAACTACCTCAGTACTGTAAGCAGAAAAATAAGACAATGGAGACTGTGATTTTTTTTCGGGGGGAGGGTGGGATAACTCTAGTTCACGGTACATTCATAGTTTGTAAGTACATGATTATAAAACATGATATTACTTCACAATCTCCGTAGAAAGAAAACATTTGTGCAGCAATACATTGAACAACTAATTAGTAAAATTCAATACGATTTTAACTGCTTCTAAAAAAGCTTTCGACAAAATACCCGAACTTCTAAAAACAAGAAATGACAAAATTCATCCCTCCTTCCATGGTGCAAAATGTAGTTGTCGAGTGTCCAGGTCGACAGAAAACTATGATACGAGTGTCCGGGTGATCAAGTCAAAAAAAAAAAAAAAAAGTTTCCTTCTCTCGAGGTAACAATGGGCCAGAAATATATATTTGAAATTAGATTCTCGGTTTGCCCTAGAACCGAATCGGAACTTTTTTTTTGAATGCTTGCAACGAAATTATATGTAAGAACTTCTTTACTGCACTTTCTTTGACGAGGCTCAGTGGTAGAGCGTTCACCTGTGGTGCATGGGATCCTTGGTTCGATCCCAGCTCGCGCCAAGTGAGCTTTGTGATGGATAAACACCGTGTGCGCGGGTTCTCCCGTTTCTTCCTATTTTCTTCATTCCACCATTTCATTCATTTCTCGTCATCATTGTCTCCTTTAGCCTAGCCGGCCATAACCATGGGACGTTATACCTAAAGATTTCATTTCATTTTTTTTTTTTTTTTTTTTGATCATATATTTATCTAAACAAGCGACTAAAAGTTTCAGGAGTCACAAGGTTGTCGAAGGCGGTTTAGCCCAACGTGGTCACCCCCTACCTACATAACTTAGCTACACTTATGGTATAAGTTAATAAAATATTTTTGATCATATTTAGTACGTAAATGTAGAAACGAAAAATGGGACGTTGATTGTAGAATTACAGTAATTTGTTTTTAGTTTGAGAATTTACTGTTGATTTTACTATCTTTCTCTTGTGCTTCGTGCATTTTGTGTCCTCCTTTGGGAGAAGTAGTGAGTGCACTTTGAGGAAACGAAAAGAGGAAGAATTGTGAGCAAAGTTGCATGAGGAGAGCCTAGAGAGAAGAAGGAGGAAAATTCAGTTTGGAGCACTGCGGTTGACCCTATTTCATTTTTTCTCTTTGTCTTTCTTTTCTTTTCTTTCTCTCTCTCTTTGCTTCTTATCATTCGTTGTGGTTTCCCTCCAGGCGAAGAATAATTTGGAAGTTGTACCGCAATGACTTGTGCGAGTATCTCTACCTAGCTTTTTTTTCCCGATCCTCTGCTTTCGCTCGGACGGGTTGCTAATGTTGCTAATCGGATTTAACAACCAGATCCTGTTAAGGGCGGCTTTTAGGGTTTTCGACGGTAAAAGGGAGGGGGAAAGCCCATTACTACTGTCTTTTTTTTTAAATCTGTCTTTTAGTTGCAATTTTTCTTGTGTGTTTTTCCTATTCTAAAAGAAAAAAAAATAAGAACTACACTTACATATATCATTGCAATTAATTCCCGTAATTCTTTGTTAGATTAGAACGATAAATTACGTACTGAGCTGGATGGAAATTTACCCGGAAATATATATTCTAGTAGTCTAGTATCTTATTCATAGGTCTTAGAAACACATACACATTAAATATACAGGATGTTTCAAAGTAATGTGCCCACTGTTTGAGAGTATAAATTTGACCACTTAATTCGAACTCAAATATAATTTTTGTTGCATTGTGAATTACTTTAACATAATACAAACAGTATTATGTCACTGCTAGGGGTATGTATCACTGTTAGAACATACGAGGGGCTGTCAAAAACTTACCGGAATGATGTAGCTTTGGTATTTATAATGCAATCACAATGAATCTTATACCGTACACAGTGGTGCCCACCCCCCTCATGTCCATGACGCACCCCCCCTCAATTGTCTATCCGTAGGTGTTCTTCCATGAAAAAAAAATCTTTTCGATTAATTTTTACGCCCCCACAAACATATTTATATAGATTTTTACCCCCCCAATATTTCAATGACGCAGTTTGCGTCATAGCCCCCCTTGTGGGCACCCCTGCACAGTCTTTAGGTTGCCCAATTATGAAATTGGCAAGTGTGAACAGGTCACAACAGGCTGTGTACGAGTAGTGTAGCTGAACGGAGGAGTGTGTGGTAATCACCTGGTGCAATCTCGAAGTTCAAACAACGTCCAAAACATCGAGTTCATGTGCAAATTGGGGGAGAAAATCTACTTGAGAGACTTTGATAGCCTTAGAAACAATTTAGCACCATCGAATGTGTGGTTTTTCCCAAAGCTGAAAATGAGGCTCAAAAGGTGGGCGAAAAATCGAATCAAAACCCACGCGACGGTTAGGGATACGCATGAGACGAATCGAGACAGGATTTTCCTGACAAAATTCGAGTCGAGACACGGCTTTTCCAATAGAAAAATATACATTTTTCGAGTCGAGACATCACTTTTATAGCACATTTTCGAGACGAGACAGCCACAAATCTTGTCTCGTGCGCATCCCTAGCGACGGTGGCTGAAGTTCGGAAGATACCAAAAGAGGACATTCGTCGGCTTTTTTCAGTAATAGCAGGAGTGGTGGAGAAGGTTGTGTATTCTGAAGGTGCCTACTTTAAAGATAATTAAGTAACCTTGTGTTTATATCTTGTAAATTAAGAGCTGCAACAAAATTTCGGGGATTTTTTGACTGCTCCTCGCAAAACACAATAAATACAATCTGCTAGTTAACTTTTTTTTTCTTACATATAAGTTATAGTGCCTGAATATATAAACAGTATTCTATCAGAATAAGGACTATCAGTTTGACAAGAAACGACATACTTAGCACCATAAAAATTCGTTTTTTCTCGAAAACTGCTCATAAGAATTTACTGTAGAGTATCGCATTTTTATTAAGTTTCATGTGATCTATCGATTCATACAAACTGAAATGAACCAAATTTAGAAGCTCCCGGAGTACAAAGCTGTGGTAACACAGCTTGTGTTGCTGGGACAACAAGAGCGCCGATTCTGGGGGGCCGGGCCCCCCCAAAGCTAGTGTGGGTCCCCCTATTGTATTTATGAATATACAATATTTGGCATAATTTGAATGCAATTTGTCTTAAAATTCTCATATATATACCTTTTGCATCTGAATGCCCCCCCAAATTTACAAAGAAATTGGCGCCCTTGCGGGCCGAGCCTGTTCCTAGGCAAACTCGACCATCAAATATAGCGAACATTACCCCTCAGACGATGGGTCATTTGTCCACAACATATAGCAATCATTACCCATTAAACGATGAGCCACTTGCCCATCAGATTTCCTTAAGATCGGGCCAGTAGTAACCGAGAAATAAAGTACCACACACACACACATTACGACTGGAATAGAACTATAAGATCCCGTGTAATACCGGGAGCTAATAAACAAGAAGTTAAAGTTTAGGAGCTAATCATAACTTTTGACAATATCTCATTAATCATACAATATACCGTACTGTACATTGCTAGTGTTATATCGAAATTTTTGTGGGGAATTTCTAAGCGTTAATTTCATCTTCACAGGTGGCGTAGCTGTCGTACAGAATCAATTTTTATTAAATATTAAAAATTTATTAAAAAATTTTAAAGCAGATTGGTTTACCAAAAACTCCTTTATACACAGGTTGTATCAAAAAGATCTTTACAACTTTGAAAACTCATATTGATTGATTCAAAAGTCTTACAGACATGGATTTGGTGTCATTTTGTAGCAAAATATATCAAGTTTTGACTCACGTAGTACACTAAAGTTCAGAAACAAGCCAGTTGACTCACGTAGTTCAGAAACAAGCCACCACAAGCGCTAGCGGCAGTTGGAGCAAAGATGGCTGTCTTTAATGGTTCGAGCATGCTAGCTGTGTGTTTTGGTTTGAAGAATCCAAGTCTGCGACGGGTTGATTTTGTAGGACTGTTCACAAAGCTTTGTCTCACTTGCTCTACAATGTCTTCAGCCGTATGTGTCCTACCGAACATCCAGTTTCAATAAAACATTTGTGTCACTGATAAATAGTAGGCCTATTTTAAGGATCTTTACCATACTTTGTACGAAAATTATTTGCACAGTTGTCGCACACTTGGATTCTTCAAACCAAAACACACAGCTAGTACACTCAGGACCATTAAAGAAAACCATATTTGCTCCAACTGCCGTTAGCCTTTGCGATAGCTCGTTTTTGAACTAGTGTACTACGTGAGTCAAAACTTGATGTATTTTGCTACAAAACGATACCAAAACCATCTCTAAGATAAATGAATAGATCAATATGAGTTTTCAAAGTTGTAAACTAGTTTTTGACACACCCTGTATTTATTCTATCTGTCCGACCGAGAGCATAAAATTTCAAGAGATACTTGATGGCTTACCATCAGTTTCGGCCAGGGTGTAGTGAGTCAAAAGTTGGGAAATCGAGTTCGCTGATGGATCCCAAGCTATTTATATAGTCAAAAAAATTGATTCTACATGTAATTTCTGTGCAAATAGTTATCTATAAGGCCCGGATTTTTATGATTTTACATATTTTTTCCTTTGTATGTACGCTGGTGAAAATATGAAATGTTCGCAAATTACGAAGTAAGGAGCCATATAAACCAAAATTACGTTACATATTTTTACATATTTTGAAGTCTGTTACATATTTTCCGTCTACTGTACATATTTTTAAATAAATTCAGTTTTCTGGCTCCTTCTCGCTAATTTTCTTTAAATAATACGCAAATAAAAATAGGCCTATATATGTAATAATAACTCAAAAAGTACTTTATTTAAATATCTGTATTTTTTTCTCTCACTTTGTACAACCGATTTGCATTGAGGGAAAGCTGGGTTAAACCAAATCGTACACTCTACAAAAAAAAAAAAAAAAAAAAAAAAACGTCGTCAGTTATCGCTTCCAATCCTGAAAAATAAAATCTGTTTTCTTATATATAAATAAAGAAAACAATATAAGGATTTTTGTGCTTATCGCCTTTACAAGCAGACGCCACTCGGATGTGTGCCGACAAAACAAACTAAAACGCATACAGTTGGCTGGCTTTCTCACCTTTTTTTGTATGTGCAACCTCTACGGAAACACAAGAAACTCAACATTGTGCAGGGAGAAACAGGTGCGAAAATTGCCCGAAAGTTCCAGTCAGTTTTGAAGAGGGATCCAGGATACCTAACATTGAGGACTGCATGCAGGACATTGGATGGAGAAGAAACGGAGGCCCCTGAGGAAATCAGTCCTGGAAAATGTCATTTGCTGAAGTTCGCGCCTGTCACTTCCTGCGACGTGGAGAGGTCTTTCTCAGCCTATAAAAGGACCCTGACTGACCAACGACTCTCTTGAGCTCCTGAACAATTGGAAAAGTATGTAGTGGTTCATTGAGCATCAGCAAAGTAAGCGCTTTTTTTTCTAAGATTTTTTTCATCATATACAATAATGTGGTTTTCATTTTTTCTGTGACAATTTCATTTGTTACTAGTAAAAGCTTGAAGTATCTGTGGCAAGTTAGAGATTTTTTCGAATACCATCATATAAAATACTTAGTGGTTTATGGTGCGCTCCGAAAGTAAGCGCTCGTTATTTTAAATATTTTTTTTCTCTTTTGATATTAAATAATGTGGTTTTCATTTCTCCACGAGACAATTTTATTTGTTCTTAGTGAAAATTTGAACGTATCAGTGACAAAGTTTTTCCATTGCGTAAAATTATTTAGTGGTTCATTGTTCGTCCTAAAAGTAAGTGCCTTTTGTTTAAATAAATATTTTTTTTGTGTTTATATGTTCAATAATGTGATTTTTTAAATTTCTTTATACATATTTTCATTTGTTTCTTCTGAAAATTTGTACGTATCTGTACGAAGTTATTTACACTTGTTAAGCTTTTATTACATACATATGTTACATTATATTAATTAGCTAAGAAAATAGCACATACACAAAATAAACACGAAAAAATATTTTTACATATTTTCATATCTTTAACATATTTCTTACATATTTCATTGATTTTTGCTACATATTTATGTACATATTTCGGTACTTTGGACTACATAAAAATCCGGGCCTTAGTTATCTATATCATTCTTGCTTGATAGACTGCCCGCAATGTTGTTCAGATTAGCGGGTTAACATAACGCTTAGGATGCAAACTCCTAACTGTCAATTAAATACAACGCTAATATGAAACCAAATTACTTTCTATTCGAGAAATCTGAAGACTTAAATATTTTCTATTTTAAAATATTAATTGATCTTAAAGTATACTTAATTTAATTTGAGACAAACAATGCTATATTTAAGTCTGCGCTTGGTAAAAATGTAACTTTGTTAAAGAATTTGATTTGTGAAAACTAAGTCAACCTCCGTCACGTGGTATACACTGAAACACTGAGTTGATTTAACGTCCCTTTCAGCAGCGAGGCTATATGAGATGGGACCTACTGATTAACGTGGAATTTGAACCATATGAGCTCCCGCCGAGAATCGAACCCGTGTCTCCCACGCCAAAGGCGCGTACGCTAACCGCTTAGCCACGAAGGAGCTGTATACTAAAACACTGTCCGTATATTCTCGTATATCTTCCATTAAATCTCTGCATAAAATAATGCCTGGATTTTATGTAAAGCAATGTGCTGCAGTTTTCGATTATAGATTTTTTTAAAATCCAATTTATACTGTTAATTGAATTTCAGTATGTTATATTCTCATTGTGATTGTACTGGTATTGTGTAATCTGACTGTTTTGCATGCAAAATGTAATAGAATTGCAAAGCATGGGGAAGGGAGAGTTCTAGAATAATTTTAATAAAAGTTTGTGGATTCATAATGTTTTTAACATCTGGTTCTCTAGAATTACACTACTGCTGCCATCTGTTATCGGAAATTCAAAGCAAAAGCAATAAAAAAGTAGTGAATGATTCATACATGGCGTATGTTGTATTATTATATTTCTTATTAAAGCTCGTATTTTAATTGAATAGTATTCTACTGTATGTGTCGCAAACTAGAAAAAAAGTATGTTTTTCATGTTGTTCAAATGGTTAGTGTGATGGTCGTTTTGGAAGAACGTTATGTATATCTTACAGCATAATTAAATTTAATGCCAAAGCATATACTGTGCTCCATTAAATGACTACAAAAGGCGACAAACCATACTGGTGGAAAATGGCGTGTAAGTTTATGTTCGTAGCTAACTTTTATTACCTATTATGAGGGCTCTTACACACTTTCCGTACTTGGCTGGTTGAAATATAAAATTTCTGTAATTCTTGATTAGTTGGTGCTGTGCTCTTCAAACATTATTTTTTTTTCCCTCCCAAATTGATTTTATTTCCGTTTAAAGTTGGATTGGACTTACGTTAGAAGATTTGCGCACAGAGGCGCACCCATGCAGAATTGATCGTGTCCGGACACCGTCTCACCTAAATAAATAAATAAATAATCGTAATTCGAGATACATTTGTACATTTTCTTAATACAAATATACTTATTTAACCGAGAAATTGTTGATGCAGCCTAAAATATGAAATGAAATGAAATAGTTCAACATCGCAGGATCATGCCCTTTTAGACTAAATGAGACAACGAGTAAGGCACGTGAATGAAAGTGAGAGGAAACAGAAGTAACTCGAGAAGACCCACGGACGGGCATCACGAACTTACTTGGCCGTGAATCCGTGAATCGAACAAGGGACCGCACACTACCAAAGGTAAATATTCTACCACTGAGTCACATGCCTCCCAGTTTTGCCTAAGGATTTGATCTCACACTTCATCTCTACTCTTTATATATATATATATTATGTGTGTGTGTATGTATGTTTGTATGTATGTATATAACAGTCTAGTGTTAGCATTTTGAATGAGAATATTACAGTAGGCAGTACTTATCAGTTACTTATCATCTTTTATCTGGCTGAATAACACCGGTTCAATGCTTTATAGACGTAGTGTCTTGTAGTGTTGAACCCCTACCAGAAAAAAAATCGGTGCATGCATTATTGCACACCAACATGTTTCAAACTTTAACATATCGTAGAAGGCGAAGGAAAGAACCAAAGCCAGTAATTTCAATTTTTAGAGTAAAATATTACTTTTCATAAATGTTTTTTTTTTTTTAATTTAAATGAAGAAAGTTCAAATGTGTTTGACATTCTTGTGTAATATGGATATCATGAAGGACAAAACATAATTAAGGTGGGCTCCGAACCAAGATAGGGGCTTGTATCTGGCGTGGTTTGGTTGACGGGTCTCACCTCACCATATTATAGGCCTTGCCCACCACAGAATCTTGCCTTCAAGAGAGCTAGAACAAGCCATCGGTCCTGGCTTAAACGAGAAAAAAGCAGTTATAATTATTTGGCAAGCCCCTTGAATGACGCCTGTAGATCCCTATGAATTTACTATCCTTGTGTGTTGTATTATACTATACAGTTTTCTTGTAATGGCCGAGTAGCTAATTCACATGCTCCCTGTGTGTGTGATCCTGGATTTGACCTCTGGTTATGATACTTTTCTCAGGGACCCGCGATGAGTCCGTGGTAGGGCTTTCATCTCTACTTGGCGCGAACTGGCATTGAACCAGGGACTCCATGCATTAGACTTTGCGGTGACTGTGTGTGTGTGTGTGGGTTTTCTCGAGATTCTTCCGTTTCCTCCCACTTTCTCAATGATTTTTCATCAGCACCGTCTCCTTCAGCCTAAGCGTTATCATTAAATTTACTTTACTTTCCTCAGGTGAAGGTCCGAGTGGTGATTAGAAAATTAAATTAAATCTTTAAGTTTTACGTCCCACGCTTCTGCCGGTTAGGCTAAAGGAGACGGTGATGATGAGAGACAAGTGAAATGGTGGATTGAAAAAAAGTGTGAGGAAACGGGAGAACCCCGAGAAAACCCACGAGCACAGTGTTTGTCCACCAGAAAGTCCACACGGTGTGAGCTGGGATCGAACCAGGGACCCCAAGCACCGGAGGTGAATGCTCTACCACTGAGCCACCGCGCCCCCAGGAGTGGTGATTAGGCTCCTACTTTAAGCTGTAGGTCTTTCTCATATAGTCTGCTACAGAAAAGGAATGTTACATTTAAATCAATCAATCAATCTAGTTATCTTGAAGGCGAAATGAAGAGGTAGGGAAGGGCCTCGTGTGTGTGAGGTTTTTTTTTTCATAAGGATACAAAACAAAATGAAGGAAACAATCAGGAATCAATTGACGGATATATATACAGAAAATATAAGAATTTAGCCTTCACAACAGCCTTGTACTTACATTCTTTTTGGCACTGGTTCTGTTTGCATGGTGATTGATCCTGTAAGGTCCGAGGGAGTGCAGTCCACCCCAAAGTTTCCTTAGGCTCAAGATGAGTATATTTGCTGACGTCTTTCCTTACATATCTGACAATGAAACACACTTACCTAACCCAAAATTATACAGAAACAGCACCGCTGGGTGTATGGCGACAAGAAAAAAACTTGGAACAAAATAATTAGCATGTGTGTTTATCAACAAAACATAATTTACTAACCAATACATTATGCAGTCACGCTCAAATAATTTTTAAAAATCAGTAATATGTGTTTTACGCCATCTTAGCACTAAATAAAGGGTAAAGAAACTGGCCGCCACATCTCTATGTAGGTTATTCATACACAAACTTTAGGCCTATTCCTACCAAAAACAGTTCAGGCAATTATGATCATATTTCATAAATAATTATTTCACGAATATCCGTAAACAGTTTTTCTTACAAGGCAGGGTACCACGGTGTAACACGCCGATTTTGATAAGATTGCACAGACATACAGATCATCAAAAAAGAAGCGACACGTATTTTTTTTATATCGGCCAACAAGCGTATTGAAAGGGTCAAATAGGGACATAAAAATGGGGTCAAAATGAGATTTTATGCAATATAGCGAGAACGAGAAGAGATATCGGAAAAGGTTAAATGTACGAAATACTACCCATAGTTGACGCAAGCCATTGAGGTAGAACTTACCCATGTGAAGAAAGCAGAACATCCGGAAATGGACCAATCACGTTTACAACATTGTCATAATGTGCTACAGAAATGAGTGAAGAGGGTGGCAAGGAGCAGGAAGAAAGAAAACACGAAAATGGAAAATACTTGTTTTTGCTTTGAGTTCATACGTCACCCGTTTGCGAAAGGGTCGCAGATTCATCTCAGTGCACGAAGATTCATCTCTACACGCAAGAAGGATGCAAACGCCGTTCGTATAGGCAGCCAGCAAGACAGTACTGCACAGCGGGTTGCATATAAGATCAAAACCTCAAGTTGAGTGGTAGAAACGACTAATAGATGAAGGAATACGAGGTCAGATGACGTAGCACATTATGACAGGTGCAGGTACTGTAAGGAAAGAAAGAGCAAGTTGACGTTGTACACAAAATCAGTTTTAACAGTGAGAGTATTGGACGCGGCGTATGCAATACGAGCTGGTTTGAGTATACAAAGTTGCCAAACGCGAGGTGTAGAGCCAGCAAAGTGTATGTGCATTTGTGTCTTTCACAGGTACTATTCTCAACAAGACAAGCAAGGCGACGTTTAACTGCTTGTGAGACCTAGTGGTGAACATTGGACAGTGTGGTAGCTGGAGTGGTATTTGATTGTTGTAACTGGTGGTGTGTGCTTGTGCGTATTTGTGCGTGTGTAACAAAATTCAGGTGAGGTGTAAGTGGGCTTGTGACGTTTGTGGTCGCAATTTGGTCTATGTGAATCCCCTGAATGTGGTGGATATGCTAGTGGAGGCATATCAGGCAACACAATATGTCCGGACACCACGAACGGTAAAAGGAAATGGAGTTCAAGGACTATATTTTTAACATCCTAGAAAGTTTCAAGACGAATGGGCACATGTATGTTGAGATTGAAGAAGACCTATTATGCAGCAATAGATCAGACATCCCAAGTATGGCAAATGAAGATGAGATGGATGAGTGGGATGGCCCAACGACCTCCAACGTACATACAACTGGAGTCAAGAGCAGAGATATTGTGGACATGGGATACAAGCGGAAGGCAGTATCGTTTTGGAAACGAGGGAAGAAGAGAAAGATGTCCTGGAAATCTGTACAGAAACACTTCAAGCGTGTCAAATGCAGAACAGATCTATATAGATGGGAGAAACAGATCACAGAAGGTGGAACCAAACGTGATAGACCGAACTGTGTATGAAAAATTTGCGACAGCAAAACAGCGGCATTTAATTGTCCATGACACAGACTTGCAACGTTGGGCGTTAGAAGCAAACCAAACAACAGCCGTTGCTAATTTCAAAACTTCGAAGAAATGGTTATGGCGCTTTAAAACACGTCACGGTATCGTCTCACGCAAAGTTACAAAATTTGTAACACATAGCATTACAGCGAAGGCCACACAAGTGCACGAAAGCGCTAAAACCTTCGTCCAAAATGTACAATCACTCATTACTGCTCATGGCGAGGATAACGTATATAACACAGATCAGAGTGGCTTTGCTTTAGAATTTCACTCTGGACGCTCTCTGGCTTTGCGAGGCGAGAAGCATATTACAGCAACAATGCAATCTCTACCTGCCATCACACATAGCTACACAATACAGCCTGTTATATCTGCCAGTGGAAGATTGCTGTCGCCCATGCTCATAGTCTTGAAAGAACTTCATGGTACGTTTGGGCCACGGATTCAGCAAACAATGTTCCGCCCACAAAACTTATATATTTGTGCATCATCATCTGGGAAAGTGACAAAACAGATCGTTAAGACGTGGTTCCAATCAGTGTTCCTTCCACAAGTCAATGAGCAAACGGTACTGTTAGTCGACTCGTGGACGGGTTATGATCGATCCGACTTGCAACAATAATGCCACAGGACAAGCAGTGCAACATTATGACGATACCTACACACACAACTGGGTTAATACAACCTCTGGATGTGTATGGTTTCAGAATTTGGAAGAACTTCGTACGCAAAGTATCTGATGCGGTACGCCTTCAGCAACTCAACATCAATCTATACAGCAGAGACAATATACTGAAACTTCAATCCCTTGTACATAATCAACTTTCATCTCCACGGTACATACATCTATTCCAATACGCATGGTTTTGTTCTGGATATCTTTCATCACGACCAGATTATTTTCCAAATCCAGTGGAGTTTTGTTTTCATCAGTTGACGTCATTGGTCTGCGAAGAAGCAGAGTGCCAGAACCCATCCATCATCAAGTGTTCGTGGTGCAAATACTGTTTTTGTTTGGACGATTTCTTCCTGAAATATCATTTTTGTGCTACTTATCAGGAGTGAGCGTCTTGTTTTCAGCATACACCTCTGCTGACTTTTATGTTGTACGTACATATGTACGCGTATTTTCATGATATAATGTAGATACTCCTGCGTAGAACTGATATTGCTGTTGCTCTTTATCTTACATGTGGACCACCTGCTATTACATTCTACTGTGCAATGCATTTTGTGTGTGTGTGTGTGTTACTAGCTACAAACATTCCCGTTTCCAATATGTATCTCACCGTTGCTCCCATTGCACAATATATGCAACCCACTGTGCAGTATTGTCTCACTGGCTGCCTATACGAACGGCGTTTGCATCCTTCATGCGTGTAGAGATGAATCTTCGTGCACTGAGATAAATTTGCGTCTCTTTCGCATATGGATAACGTATGCACCCAAAGCAAAAACACGTATTTTACATTTTCGTGTTTTCTTTCTTCCTGCTCCTTGCCACCCTCTTCACTCATTTCTGTAGCACATTATGAATATGTTGTACATGTTATTGGTCCATTTCCGGATGTTCTGCTTTCTTCACATGGGTAAGTTCTACCTCAATGGCTTGCGTCAACTATGGGTAGTATTTCGTACATTTAACCTTTCCCGATATCTCTTCTCGTTCTCGCTATATTGCATAAAATCTCATTTTGACCCCATTTTTATGCCCCCATTTGACCCTTTCAATACGCTTGTTGGCCGATATAAAAAAATATGTGTCGCTTCTTTTTTGATGATCTGTATGTCTGTGCAATCTTATCAAAATCGGCGTGTTACACCGAGGTACCCTGCCTTGTTAGAAAAATCCGGAAAGAATAGTTGTTCGTTCCATTAAGATTTTTCGAATCGATTTTCTCAGAAGCGAATCTATTCTCATGCAAGTATTTCGCTAATAACCTTTAATATGGCATAAATAATTTAATTTTTATCGGACAAAATCTAGCAGTTCTTTGCTGATAGTGTTCAGTATTCTGATTATTTTTCTTAAAGAAGCGCCAGGTCAATTTTGTTTGTCTTCTATAAAGGCATACTTCGTAAATAATCCTACTATAATTTTTATTCATAAATCATTTTTCTCATAATAATATTTATTAATCAATCCGAATATGTAGTTTAGTGATGTTGTACGGATTGTGCTCTTTGTTTTTGTCTCGACAATTTGTTCGGAAGTGGCTTTTTGAAAATGAAATGAAATCTTTAAGTTTTATGTCCCACGCTTCTGCCGGTTAGGCTAAAGGAGACGGTGATGATGAGAGATGAGCGAAATAGTGGAATGAAGAAAGTGGAAGGAAACGGGAGAACCCCGAGAAAACCCACGAGCACGGTGTTTGTCCACCACAAAGTCCACACGGCGCGAACTGGGATCGAACCAGGGACCCCAAGCACCGGAGGTGAACGCTCTACCACTGAGCCACCGCGCCCCCAAGTGGCTTTTTGAAGTTTTGGTATTTTATTAGCATGTGCATGGCATGAACCATTTCTTTCGGAACAATCCAGAAAGGATGATATTAGTGAAATAAGTTTTCTTTGGTTAGACTTTCTCCTAAAACGAGTCTGTATTTCATTCATTTCTGCAACATTCAATAAGACGATATAGGTGATCGCAGGGGCGCACTAACATGGAGGGTCAGCGGATCCGGACCCTCCCCAAAACTTCCTACCTCAACATACATTTGTACACTTTCTCTGGAAAACTATGCTTGTTTAGCAGGTTAATGTTTGATATAGCATAATGATTTGATCTTACACTTCATCTGTACTCTTTCTCTTATAAAAAACAAATGTAGCTCTATATTTTTTCTCTGAAAGTATAAGTAGAAGTATTTTACAATTACTTATCGTCTTTTAGGGTGCAAAATAATGCCTATTCATTACTACATAAACGTAATGATTTGTAGATTGGACCCCTCTCAACAGAAAATTCTGGGTGCGCCAGTGGCGGATCCACGAGGGGCAATCGGGGTGATCACCCCCCAAAAAAGGAAACTTTTTTTCTGTTTTATATATAAATAAAACGCATCCCAGAGTTTGGAGCTCTTAAATGTAGTGTTACAACCCACCGTCCCCCCCAGAAGTCCATCCTGGATCCGCCCCTGGGGTACGCACCTGGTGAGTGCAAATCCTCATGTGTAGTTCTCGAGAAAATTCAGAATTTTTTTTGTGGATTTAAAAATTGATATTGCACGATTACCACACGGCCTATTAAATTAAAATTGCTACTCAAGCATAGCGTCCTTAAACTTTTCATTATGACAGCAGCGAGACGACAGTACCGGTATACTGTATGGTTAGAGAAGTATGGCCCAAAATTATGATTAACTCTCAAACTTTCATTTATGTTAATTACAATATTGCCCAAAGTTGAGTTATACGAGGTGTGTTCAAAAAGAATCAGGACTTAAAATAACAGGCCAACCGGCAGATGGAGCGCACAGGGCTACTCAGCGCACCTAGCGGCAAATTTTGACAACAATTTGCCATTTGCCTTGTTTCGCTATGACCGTTAGTTGCCGAGTTACAGTCGTTGAAGCGAGAAGGTGCACAAGCTACGCCTAGCAAGTTTTCCTACCATTCAAGCCTTTTCCGGCGTGCAACACATCAACCACGCTAAAATGTCCTGGTACAACTGTTTACCATTGAATACAAATTCATTATGGACGATGCCTTTCCAATCAAAAACAACGATTATCACCTTGATCTTTGGCCAATCCATACATATTTTTTTTGGGGGGGGGGGGAGCAAAGATCGAAATATCTGTGTAAATGTTTTGCCAAGTTTGTATCAAACTTTCACATACACACATATGTTGTTCTACAAGCTCTTTCATTGTCGCTGTATCCAACCTACGAACTGCATATGCACGTCCTCACTTCAGTGGCTGTAGCTCGGTGACTAACGATCATAGCGAAGCGATGCAAATGACAATATATTGTCTAAACATGCCACTAGGTGTCCTCAGTAGCTGCAGCGCGCTCCCTCTGCCGATTAGCACGCTATTTCAGAAGTTCGGTTTCTTTTTGAACACACCTCATATATCAATCAATAGGCCACATCGAGCTAAACAAAATGAAATGCTTTGGAAACTAAATTCTGATGCGCAGTTTTTTTTTTTATGAGAAAATCGAGTAAAACCGAAATTTTATGGAGTTTAAAAAGTATGTCATTCGCTGCCAACAAAATTAAATATTGAGCTCCTCCCTGGCTAAGCGGTTAGCATACGCGTCTTTGGCGCGGGAGACCCGGGTTCGATTCCCGGCGGGAGCTCATGTGGTTCGGATTCCACGTTAATCAGTAGGTCCACGTCTCACATAGCCTCGCTGCTGAACGGGACGCTAAACTGAAATTCAACTCAACTCAAAATTAAATATTGTAAACTACTGTGTAGGGGTAGGTAGAGCTTGGTAAAGTGAATTATAGTCCGGAGTCGTCTCCTACTACCAGTGTTTATTATAAACAGTCCTCTATAAACAGTATTTTACAGAAATACTACAATGATGTAACTTCTCTAATATCAGGGTAGAAAACGGTGACCCAAGGCACGAGCAGCATAGATCAGAATTTCCACATAGCTCCGAAACAAGCTACGTGGAGTGGATTAGAAATCTTCAATGTTCCGAATCAAGCAGAAAGGGGTCATGAGCCACAGAGCTCCGAGAAAGCTAAGCGGAATAAAAGGAAACGTAGAGTTCCGAAGCAAACTAGAGGCTTTGGGTTGGGTATTTCCTGAGCTCCAGAGCAAGCTAAAGGAGGGACTAACCAGCTGAGACTTATAGCTGTCGTTGAAGTCCTCTCGGCTAGATAGACGCTCCTCGTGAGGCGGTGGCGCTGCTATTCCCTCATGGGTTGGGTATCTCCTAGAGCTCCAGAGCAAGCTAAAGAAGAGATTGACCAGCTGAGACATAGCTGTCCGTGGAATCATCTCGCCTAGATAGACGCTCCTCGTGAGGCGGTGGTGCTACTATTCCCTCATGGGTTGGGTATCTCCTAGAGCTCCAGAGCAAGCTAAAGGAGAGATTGACCAGCTGAGACATAGCTGTCCGTGGAATCATCTCGGCTAGATAGACGCTCCTCGTGAGGCGGTGGTGCTACTATTCCCTCATGGGTTGGGTATCTCCTAGAGCTCCAGAGCAAGCTAAAGAAGAGATTGACCAGCTGAGACATAGCTGTCCGTGGAATCATCTCGCCTAGATAGACGCTCCTCGTGAGGCGGTGGTGCTACTATTCCCTCATGGGTTTGGTATCTCCTAGAGCTACAGAGCAAGCTAAAGGAGAGATTGACCAGCTGAGACATAGCTGTCCGTGGAATCATCTCGGCTAGATAGACGCTCCTCGTGAGGCGGTGGCGCTGCTATTCCCTCGTGGGTTGGGTATCTCCTAGAGCTCCAGAGCAAGCTAAAGGAGAGATTAACCAGCTGAGACATAGCTGTCCGTGGAGTCCTCTCGGCTAGATAGACGCTCCTCGTGAGTCGGTGGCGCTGCTATTCCCTCGTGGATTGGGTATCTCCTAGAGCTCCAGAGCAAGCTAAAGGAGAGATTAACCAGCTGAGACATAGCTGTTCGTGGAATCCTCTCGGCTAGATAGACGCTCCTCGTGAGTCGGTGGCGCTGCTATTCCCTCGTGGATTGGGTATCTCCTAGAGCTCCAGAGCAAGCTAAAGGAGAGATTAACCAGCTGAGACATAGCTGTCCGTGGAGTCCTCTCGGCTAGATAGACGCTCCTCGTGAGTCGGTGGCGCTGCTATTCCCTCGTGGATTGGGTATCTCCTAGAGCTCCAGAGCAAGCTAAAGGAGAGATTAACCAGCTGAGACATAGCTGTCCGTGGAATCATCTCGGCTAGATAGACGCTCCTCGTGAGGCGGTGGTGCTACTATTCCCTCATGGGTTGGGTATCTCCTAGAGCTCCAGAGCAAGCTAAAGAAGAGATTGACCAGCTGAGACATAGCTGTCCGTGGAATCATCTCGGCTAGATAGACGCTCCTCGTGAGTCGGTGGCGCTGCTATTCCCTCGTGGATTGGGTATCTCCTAGAGCTCCAGAGCAAGCTAAAGGAGAGATTAACCAGCTGAGACATAGCTGTCCGTGGAATCATCTCGGCTAGATAGACGCTCCTCGTGAGGCGGTGGCGCTGCTATTCCCTCGTGGATTGGGTATCTCCTAGAGCTCCAGAGCAAGCTAAAGGAGAGATTAACCAGCTGAGACATAGCTGTTCGTGGAATCCTCTCGGCTAGATAGACGCTCCTCGTGAGTCGGTGGCGCTGCTATTCCCTCGTGGATTGGGTATCTCCTAGAGCTCCAGAGCAAGCTAAAGGAGAGATTAACCAGCTGAGACATAGCTGTCCGTGGAGTCCTCTCGGCTAGATAGACGCTCCTCGTGAGGCGGTGGCGCTCCTATCCCTATGTCGTTATGTGACTGCTGGTGTCGCTGCTGTCTCCGTTGTCTGCGACTGTAGTACTCCATAGTAAGTTGCAGGTGTTTGTTGTTTATAAATAGGAGCACATGGATGTTTGTAAACACAAGTACGTGGGACAATACAATATATAAATAAGCACTGTTAACTCGCAGATTGTAACCATTGCTAGATTCTAACAGTGACACATACGTGTATACTGCTAACATTGACGCAAATCGTCCTACTTGTAAATATGTCACGTAAAGTGTGGTGGTCACGAAGATCCTAAAAACATTGTTGTGCATTTAGCCCATATGCAAATTCAATCTTGATCCACGCACGTTATTCGTTTTTCTGTAGCTTATTGTTATGCGTTTCCACTGTCTTCTCTACTTTACGGTGCTGCTGCTTTTGACAAAATAGCACAAAGTCGTTGCCACATGCCACACTTCATCCCATCATATTCTTTTATCACCTGTGGAAATCTTATAATGCCGGGACACGGCCCACAGACGTAGGAAGTGTAGGGTTGCCAACTGGCCGGTATTTCACGGCCTGATCGGAAATAATATTGTTATTTTGCGTAAGGCTGGTAGCCGGTATAACTTCTTACCAGATCCTTTATGACCCGTATTTTGAAATCTGTAATCCAGAAAAAACATCGAACATGGACACTTTTCAACAGTGCTGTTACAAATACATTTTTTTTGTATTATACGTCAAGCGATATTTTTTTCTTAAACTACGGCAGTTTTTTTTATTTATTTAAGATAAGAAATTTGATAATTAGCTTTTATTGTGAAACATTGTTTTCAACAACAGAGACAGAAGTGTATAATTTGTCATAATTCTAGTTCTAGTTACCTCCTTTACGGGAGATTTATAAACAAAGTCCCGGCCTTTGTACTGCTTCACTAAATTTGTTTTTAAATGTTTCGTGAAAAAGTACATTTGTATAAAATGGCACGTTCCAACATGGACGAATTCGCCTGTTCTAAGTAGATTTGTTTTAACACTGTTTGTAAAAATACTTGGGCTTAGAGGCGCAGGACATATAAAAAAGATGCAATAATATATAAAAATTGTAAAAAAAACTAAACTATGTCAAAAAGTAAAATTATGTTCAAAATCGCAATGAAGTATGACGCTCCGGGTGTGAAGACGTCCGTCGCCATCTTCCAACCTTGTCATAATTGCACGGCATAAATAAGTGATAAATTTAAATTGTCCATCGATTGTTGGTAAATAACTCTTAGGCATTCCGTTAGTACAATGTTTGTTAGATTATTTAGTTTCACGTCCCTAGTTACCGCATATGACAACTTTCCCTAAACTTCCAACTTCCTTCCTTAGGACTTCTTAAAGCAATTTCCTGTACTTAGTTGAAGTATAAGTTTAAAGAATAAATTTCATTTTGTAAATCCAAAGTTGTCACGTAATTATTAATGTACTTTTGTTCATCCGTTTCGATAATTTTAAAGAAGTGGCAGTTACTGGTAAATACAATAAAGTGATCAATACCGACTTCAGTTTCTCATTTTTAGCACGATGTATCCACTGATGCCAATTTGGCCTATTTTTGGCTAAATCTAGCATATTTGGAGAGACACTTAGCCATGCAAATCTACCAAATGCTTATAGCCTTAAATATAGCTTATTTTATGAAACTCTTTGCCATTTTTGGCTTTTTTTTATTAGCTTTTAAATAAATTTTCAAAATACCTTTTTCTTTGAAAATAAAGTGTATTTTTTTTTAAATGAGTATCTGTCAAGACATTCATATTAATTGATTTCTTAAATACACAGGATATTTTATTACGCAACAAACCCTTTTTTAAAATCATTTTCTCTCACTCCACAGATTTACAGCTACTCAATAATACTTGTCAACTTTGAAAGAATTTTACGCTCCCGTAACGACTCCGTTTGCTACTTTTAAATTTATTTTAATTTTGCATTACATTGCAAGAATTAGAATTTTTTAATACAAATTTAATAATCTGTTCTTCAAGCCACGTAGGTTGTTTTAGTTTATTAAAGGAAACAAATGGGAGATCTAATTATAAATTTTAGTTCATGATTTCAAAGAATTCGCACTATCCCACTATGTCGTTTTACCACTTGGAAATGAAAATTAAAGGTGAATTTTATTTTCTGTAAGTTTTGAACACATGAGGTTGAAAATACTCAATGCAGTCATAACAATTCGTGCGGGTTTTCGAAGAAATAAGAAGTGTTGTAAGGACTATGACCTGTCGAAAGTATTACTGAAAATTGGGACAATGGCAGCCTACACAATCAATCCACAATCCAAATATGTTGCATTCATTTCTAACGCTTCGGCTAGTTGCAACGTAAATAAAATTCTGCATTTTAAATTTTACTGTAACTCACTATAGTTCTACACACAATAAAGGGAGGGTATAAAATCTTCAATCTGGATTTTAGGTTAGCAGTCCAAAATCTAGCTATGTTTTGCTTAAAAATGCTTATTTCTAAAGGCTATGTAGCCTTTTTTTCTTGAGAGGTTGTTGGCAACACTGAATGTATCTATTAAGCCTACTAGTACATGTACTAATGATATGCACAGTGGCGTATTTAGGGGGTGGCTATCGGGATCAAGCCCCCCTGAAATAAATTTATTATATGCAAGACTTTATTAAAATTTGTCGGCACCCCCAAAAGAAATAATATAAGTGCTTATTCATATGTTGTAGATAACCCCCTCCGAAGTAAAATCCTAGATACGCCACTGGATATCCAGAGTACAGATGCTAATGCATTTTTGTCCACGGTAGTACATTTCTTTCCCATGGACGGGTCCGAACAGGTATACTTCACACTTTGGCCTGTACACCGGTGTATCATAGGAAATTTTAAGATAGTGCCGGTGATTTTATTTTCCAGAGTTGGCAACCCTAAGGAAGTGTTGCCATCACCTTTTATCCAACCTATGTATAATTTATTCCTCTTCTTTCAATGTAAGCTGAGTTTCATTTTCGTACCCACAGCTTTTATTTTTTTTTTTTAAAAAAAATGATAAGTAATATTTTTGTGAGGTATGTTTGCATGTGTGCAATAAACCGTGACTGAATTTGGGAAGATCTAAGTGCGAATGTTTAGTGCTGTGGTGTTTATGGAATGTCGAAGGCATATAAAAACAGCAATGATGTTGGGAATGGTGAAATAAAACCCTGCGTGACATTCGTTATAATTGGAGAGGACCTATGTGGGCCTGTTATAACCCATCGTTTCCAGACTGGTATTTTTAGCTTTTGGTCATCTGAGTTCTTTCTGTTATATATTTTTTTCTTCTTTTCAATATTCGTTTATTATTGCCAACGCCGAAGAGAAAGATAATTTTGCCGCTAGATGGCGGTAGTTAAAGCACGGATAAAAATGTTCATGTTTCGTAACAAAAGGCGCGTCAAAATAGCCGAAGTTAAATGAAGTAATGTGGTGTCTCGCCAGCATTTAGTCAACGGATACAGAGAGCGGTTTATGTTTCTTATATTAAATGTACTTAACGAAATTAGATATACAGTATTTTACATATTAATTATACAATGTAATGTTTGCTGCATATTTACTTTAGATCTACATACATTTCTACGGATGCGCACGAGACGAGTCGAGACAGGATTTTTCTGACAAAATTCGAGTCGAGACACTGCTCTTCCAGTAGTGAAATATACATTTTTCGAGTCGAGACATCACTCTTACAACACATTTTCGAGACGAGACAGCCACAAACCTTGTCTCGTACGCATCCCTATAAATTTCATAATTTTACGGTTCAGATTTATAAGTAGTATCTGCGTCACCGTCAGGAGAAATCAATCAATCTTTAATAATAATAATAATAATAATAATAATCTATCAAAATGCTAGGTTTATATGTTTCTAGCCAATTCTTTTGACCAATGATATATTGGAAATCACAAGCTTTAGAAGGATGCCGTTTAAACTGATCAATTGCACATTTGTGTAGCTTGTCCAGTTCTGATAGAATATTATTGAGCTGAGCGAAGCGAAGCTCTTATACTCGGGTTAGCCGTTTGGTTGTCCGCGAACTCCTCCTAGACCGTTTGGCCGATCTCAACAAAACTTAGCACGCTGATAGAGTATGTCGTGCTGAGTGACAACATAGGTCGAAATAAAAAATCCGATGTACCATCGAGGAATAATCACCGAAAAACGCTTCCATAGACTTAACATGGGGAAAAAGTTTTCACGCGATTTTTTTGTCAACAATTAAAAATGGCATTTATTATTGCATAATGGGCAGGAATGATTACGTAGTTTAAGCTCGCTCAGCTCATTTCATTGCAATCGGGTACATCCATTGCATTCCTAGTATATATATATAAACATGACCGTTATTTCTTTGTTACATTTTTTAGGGGTATACACTGAAAGTATTGAAATTTTAAAAAGTAAAGCAGTATATCCTACGAGTTATACATTCCAACACCACATATTTTTACACTGGCTTAGTATATCTCTCCGGCGTTTGTTTCATGGCCAAATGATAATGAAAAACGAAGGATAACTATTTCTCCAGTCTAAGATGAATCTTTATTGTTTTCAGTGTTTTGCCCAATGAACACCACATATCACTGACATTATAATCAAATGTGTGTGTAATGTATTTGTTTATTACATATTTCATGCAAGAAGAAAGAACACCCTTATCATACATGAATTAGAAACTCCAACCGCAAGTAGGCTCAAATCTTGCAAATGGTGCGAGATATTGGGAAAAAAATCTCCCCTTTATGATATTCCTTGCCGATTTTTATCAAGACTTTCACTTGTGTCTGTAAAAAGACATATACAGATGTTGTGAGGAAATGACAATGAGATTCATTCTCATATGTGAATGATGCGCTGTGTAGGGAGTGCAGGTTCAGCTAATAATAATAATAATAATAATAATAATAATAATAATAATAATAATAATAATAATAGTTGTGTGTACCATAAGCTTTTCGCATAAAAAGAGATTAATATAGACATACAAAATTTTATACACAGATAGATTTTCACCGGATATAATCGTATACGAAGCCCATTTGTCAATTTTCAGCTCTCGGGGTAAAGGGGGAACAAAACTTTATGCACGTTTCTCGCGGTCTATATGCAACCAGCATTATGTTTGGTCATACGTGCTTGCATAAAATATAGGATAAATATCCGGGAAATGGAATAAATACATTGTTTTCCTCTCCTTTCATCTAGTTTCTGAATTAAGAGGCCCCATCACGGCGAAAGATACCACTGATTTTACAGTAACTATGTGATATCTTCAAATAGATAAAAGATAATCGGAAAGTGGAACAAGAGCTCGCTAGACAACATTATTTTACATGAGATACCGTTATCACGACTCACTTATCTGCTTTCGATTTCCAGTCATTTATAACATCGGCATTTATTTTCGCGTTTCTAAATGGCTGCAAATGGAGAGCTACTAAGTGACTCGTGATAACGGTACCTCACACAAAATAATACTGTCTAGGGCGCTCTTGTTCCACATTTCGATTATGTTTTATTTATTTGAAGATATCACATAATTGCTGTAAAATTAGCGGTATTTTAATTTCGCAGTGATTAGGCCTCTTAAAGACCTGGCAAAGATAGGTGCTTCCAGCTAGTAGTACACACTATTCGTTGCTTACTAGTGTATATTTTTCATAAAGAAAGAACTATTACAGCAAAATAACTTGTTAATTGGAATGGAATGGCAATTAACAACACCCTTTTTAACGCCGTAAAAAATAGTTTTTTTTTTCTTCTGATCTCCAGAAATGCCATATTGTTCAGTTTGATGGATACATATTTTATCTTTGAACAATATCATACTGAAACAATAATTAAAACTCTTAATCATAATTTTCGTCCATATATTACTAAACCATATTTTATATGCATAGATCCTCTTGCTTAATGTCATAATAAACGACTTGATAAGAGAGTGCTTCAGGATCAGTTTCATGTTAATGAGTGGCGTTGACGTCGCACAGAATCAGTTTTTCCGGTTTACAGAAGAATTCGTTTTTTAGTTTCCCGAGAACTGCGCAAGGGGTTTCACATCCACCTGCAGTGACGTATTTACGATTTTGTTTCGGGGGGGGGAGGCTTTGCCTGAAAATGTGAAAATTCTGCAAGATATTTCATATACTTTACTATAGTAAGTAGGATTTCGGGGGGGCTTAAGCCCGGAAACCCCCCCCCCCCAAATACGCCACTGTCCACCTGTATCATTTTCATCAGCTAAATTGGATCTATCGACCGTCTCAGCATTGAACATGTTGTTGTTGTTGTTGTTGTTAAATTCTGATAATAGTTTGTATAATCGAATCATTTCAACGAAAGATGAGTATACATCAAATTCTACTGACATTACAAGAGACAAATAAAGGAAAATATAAGTAAAATAACGAAACTGTCTTTTGGTCACCATCCCTTTCATTGGAAAACTGCCAACTTAGAGAGATGGTCAACTTACACAAAGTAAATCCATTAAGAATAATGCGGATGAAGTGTCCACTTGGACGTCTGCTGATGAAACTCACCTCAGCAACACAACACAAGGATGGACTAAGGTCTCACATTTAACGTCACAAGTTCAGTTCAGGTCCAGCAAACAATTTGGAGTACCCAGACAATCAGAGGACAGCGCATCATTGTACAGGGTCTCGTCATAGTGCACAAAGGAGAACACAGAGTTGCGAGTTATTTTTCTTTACGAGCTCGAACTGGAACACATTGCTATCCAAGCCACGTAAAACATTAACCAGGAATGGTGAATGAACGCAACTTTCGCTGCTAGTTTGTCAAATATCTTTCCGGTGATATAATAACTATTATTTTTATAGTAAGTATTCTTCCTTTTTGCAGGTCCTGGAACTAATGAGTTGTTCTTTTTTTTTTTTAATTTTAATTTTAGCTTTAGGCCTGAAATGTTTCTTCCACGTTTCTCGATCTTCAGATTCCTCTTTTAACTCCCAATATTTTCTTCTATTTTTCCACTCATCAATCAGTTGTGTTCTTCTTCTTCTTTCTATTCCTCATTTTCCTTCTATCTTTCGTTCTATGGCGGTATGAAGAAGACAATTTCAACGCAAGATGTGCCCAATTTAATTGGTCTTCCTAGGAAGGATGCTGATTAAATCCCTCTTCTCTCCTATCCGTTTCAAAACATTCTCATTTGTTACCCTCTCTCTGTCAATTTTATCCTGTCCTTCTTCCTCCAACAACACATTTCGAATCTTTCTAAATATTTCTTATCTAACTTTCTTAGTGTCCAAGTCTCTGAACCCACTAGTTCTCATGCGATGTGTCGCGATACACTTGTGTGTCACGCAGTCCCCTAAGGTGTGTCGCGAAATTTAAGAATTTAAAAATTATGAAGAATTTTTAATAACAATTAGTTAAAATCAAGACAAACTTTAGCAGTCAACACCTCCAGCAGTGGCAATAATGCTCAGTGCTATAGAGTAGTTATATATACTAATTGCTTTAACTATTACAATATATATTTATTATTATTATTATTATTATTATTATTATTATTATTATTATTATTATTATTATTTACAATAATAAAATATCAAACAAGTGTGTCGCAATGTCCTAGACGTGCAGCGAAGTATGTCGTGAGTCAAAAAAGATTGAGAACCACTGCTCTGAACCATACAGTCCAATGCTCCGTATACAGCCCATGACCTACTTCTCCCGGTGAGATAGCATTGCAAAATGAGCCGCATGTTTTGGATGAGACCCTCAGAAACACCATGGAAGCAGACCATCAGTAAAGTTTTCGTAACATTGCGCACGAGTTAGGCATACACCATACTGCTGTCATTCGGGGACTCTATGCAATCGGTAAGATAAAGAAGTTAGAGATACCACATAAGTTGACACCGCCCAAATGTTTACGCCTAGCAAAATATAATCTTAAATCGTGCGAAGTAAAAATATTGCGCTCATTACTATGTTCAATCATACGGAATTTACCATTTTTCTTTCGCTTGTTTTTCATAAGTGAAAGGAGATAATGAAATGCAACTTAGCACAATCATAGATAATGTTATTCAAAACAGAAAATGTAAACCTGAAGAATTTTCAATGTTACCATCCATAAAAATTACAATGTTGCCAGAATAACATTTTCCACAAAATCTAAGTTAAGGCAGCGACTAGAAGAACGAACTCAACTGCATTTGATTTTATCTTGGTATCCTGTGAACTACTTTCCAAATAATAGGTGTATTTAGTTTGTAATAAACAATATAGTTTTAAAATACAGTTATTAAAATTGAATAATTATGTTATGTAAAAAGTAGTTCACAGGATTCCAAAACAACATTATATATAATCAAATGCAGTTGAGTTCGTTGCTCTAGTCGCTGCCTTATCTTAGATTTTGGGGAAAATATTCTGGCAACACTGTAATTTCTATGGATGGCAACTCTGAAAATTCTTCGAGTTCATATTTTCTGTTGTAGAATAACATTATCTATGATTGTTGTAAGTTGCATTTCATTATCTCCTTTCACTTATGAAGAATAAGCTGGAGAAAAATGGTAAATTTTGTATTATTTTTATTCAGTCAGGCTCTTTATACTTTGCCACAACTGATTTCCTGGCTGGCTTTTTCTTACTTTTGACTCGCACTCGTGCATTCATGTTTGCACTTGTCTTTGCACTCGTGTTTCCTCACACAGATTACTGTCTACGCACTGCATACACTGACATTAACACATTACAAACACTTTGAGAGACAGGTCGAATTTCCTGACCTATGCTACGAACACCAAAAGAACTACATACATACATTCAAAACACACACCAAGGGCCCCCAGATATTTTTATGAATATGTATTTTTACATACATTTTTATTGTTATATGTATTGTTGTATGTAATTTTATGAATGCCCCCCCCCCCTTCCAAAGTTGCAGAGAAATCGGCGCCCTTGACACACACCAATTATTTTTTGCTGTTCTTCTCAATCAAATACACTTTACGTTATGGATATTTGACTGAACTGAATTTCCTCGGGGGGAGGGTGCTTGGTGGCTCAATGGCAGGGCGCTTACCTCTGATGGATGGAGATCCCTGATTCGATCCTCCGCCCAGTAAGTTTATGGTGGACAACATCGTGCTCGTGGATTTTCTCGGGGTACTCCCGTTTCCTCCCACTTTTCATTCCACCAATTCTTCCATCAGCGTTCACTTGCTTCAATCATCTACTTCCTTAGCCTGACAGGCATAATCGTGGGACGTTAAACTCGAAGATTTCAAGATTTCATTTTGAATTTCCTCGATTTACCTTTCTCTGCAGAGCTTCAGTATCTTGTTACAAATTCCTTTAGATTTTCATCCTTTACATTTCTTTAAAAGATTTTCAATCTTTGCCTTCCTTTACAAGATTTTCATTCTTTGTATTCCTTTATAAGATTTCCATCTTTCATATTCCTTTATAAGATTTTCATCTTTTACATTCCGTGAAAGATGTTCATCCTTCACATTCCTTAGAAGATTTTCTTTCTTTGTATATAAGATTTTCATCTTTCACATTACTTTATAAGATTTTCATCTTTCATATTCCTTTATAAGATTTTCATCTTTCACGTTGCTTGAAAGATGTTCATCCTTCACGTTCCTTTAGAAGATTTTCGCTCTTCCTGTAGAAGATTTCCATCCTTGATTATGTCTAATAAACTTACTTGAATCGGTGATGCTTTCCGTTGATTATCATCTCCCACATGGTTAACGATGCATTCAAATATTACATGGGTTTTATTAGATTCTCCTGTTTCCTCCCACATTCTCCTTCCCCCAAGTCTTTCATAATAATTCTCTTCTATTAATCATTCGTCTGCTTTGGTCATCAAACCATAACCGTGGGACTTAAAACTAAAAGATTTCATTTTCTAACTCTTTGAATTGCAGCAAAACTACACTGTAAACAAAATGGGATCTACCGTAGAAGGCGTGATTCTCGAAGTTTCAGTTGTAGTTTCGCTTCTTGCGGAAGTTGCAACATATTTTTGTTCCTAGAGAATTGAGGGAGGGAAAATATGTTCACTTAGATACTAACTTCTGAAAGCTGTAATATATTGCCTGTTTCATTAATTACACCCTGGAAACAGGAAACTTGGGTCGATACAACAACATAGTGGTTTAAGTCCTTTCAAAAGAGTTTTATGGAGAAATATGCAATACAAAATGAAGTTGGAATTTACATACCTTAGGGAATTCATATATTCGATATTCACTGTGAGTACTTAACGAGACGCTCTGCGAACCCTTTTCTACGATATATATAGTGTGTATGTGTGTGCGTGTGCGGTTATTTGTTTAGTAATACGGTCCTCGTAAATAACGAAGATAACAAACATACATACATACGGTTTCGAGACGTTACCGACAAACTTTGGAAATGACTTTATATCGAATTGAAGATTTTGAGAGACACTTTTTGGATTGTATTTCAAAAGCCTGGGTTTGACCCTTAGTTGGAAAACTAAGCGCTAGGGATCATTTTAAGGTAAAAGTAGGCGAGGAAAATCTTTCAGTTGGCATTCAATTTCATTTAGAAGTCACCTTTTTTTCTTTTAGGAGATTGTTGAGCTTCCTCGGAGCGAAGCGGTTAGCGTATGCGCCTTTGGCGTGGGAGACATGAATTCAATTCCCGGCGGGAACTCATGTGGTTCGGATTTCACGTTAAGTTGTATATCAACGTCTCATATAGCCTGGCTGCTGCAAGGGACGCCAAACTAAAAATCAATCAATCTTTTAGGAGATCGAATCCCCATCATTTTTTGTAATGAAAGCCATGTAGCCAATCTGATATCTATTTAGCATACATGAATATCGGACTCCTACCTCTGTTAAATAACTAATTTCGTGAAGATGATGTCTGTCGAATACAGGACCGTGCAATTTCTTCCTTTGAGGTTTTGTTAAGACACAATTCACTGTAGCATTATCCACATGGTTCCAAAATCTGCGTGATAGTATAACTCGTACTCATATTGCATCATAATACAATACCAAACTCCGTCGAGAATAGGTGAATTTTATTACCGTACGACGTGATCTACTTTGCTATAGCTGCATATATGAAAGGCCTATGGTTGAAACTGACACAATTACTGTTTATAATGTAGGGTGATTTGAACTTGGACATCTGCTTTTCTTCATGCAGTTTTATTCAAACTTGGACAGTTGCTCTCCCTAGTGTAGCTTGATTCAAACTTCTTAGTGTACAGTGATTGATTCAAACTTAGGTAGTTTCTCTTCCTAATTCACCTAGATTTACACTTGACCAATGTAACTTGATTTATACTTGACATCTCTTCCTCTCAACGTAACTTGATTCGAACTTGGATAGTTACTCTTTTCAACGTACATGCAACTTGATTTGAACTTGATAACTGCTCTTCCTAATATAGTGTGATCCAAGTCTGAAAGATGCTTACCTTAATATGGTTTAAAGTTTGGGCAGTTGATCTTCCTAATGTAGCTCGTTTCAAACTTGGACACCTGTTCTTTCTAAATAGAGCTTCATTCAAACTTGAACAGCTGATTTTCTTAATTTTGGAAGCTATACTTGTACCTATAAGGTAATAATTACCACGGTTACAAGAGTCCAGTATTCTTTTACGAATACTTTGTATACAAAATCTTTCTGTTTCACATCAGTTACTAATTTAACATTGTAGAGATTGAACTTTCTGAAGGACAGCTGAATTTTGAAGATTCATTCGAATGCCTCTCTTAATTAAATTTCCATGGAAATTTCTTATCTTCTTTCTATACATTTTATACATATATAGTAAAGAGAAGGGAGAGCGAAGCAGAGAGAGTATAAGGTATTACCTAATATAAGTTGAGAATCAGCTCTTGCACTTTTTTCCCTCTTAATTATCAGAGGCATTAATTTCGAACGGAATTCTCTTCTCTTCCGCTGACACATAAAATAATGGCGTTCGATCTGTAAAAGTCTTGTCGTGTCTGACACTCGATATTCGGTTGATGTCACATGAGGGGGGAAATTTTTCAGACGATATCCAGGAGCTTAGATGGTGGTGGTTACCACAATGACCACATTTAACGTTTCCATGAATTTTAAAAATAAGTATCGACTTATCGACCACTCACACTTCTTCTATAAGGGAAAAGAAAAATCACGCTTCAACTCGAGACTTGCATACGCATTTATATCAATAAAATGGAATTAACGTTTTTTTTTGGGGGGGGGGGGGGTTAAAATCATACATCAAAATCTCAGATGGACGGAAGTCTTACCCTAATTCTTTTTTTATTTTTGTAGCTGCAGCAGGGGCGTCATTTAGGAAGGGCAGAAAGTCTCTCCCTGAATTTGAGAAAAACATGCTTTTTGGATCAAAATATCCAATATACAAGAGTTTTCTTGTCTTGCCTTGCCTTATGTTTGGAGAACTACGTATAGTGTAGCCAAACCCAAACTATCACCTAACTTAGTATAATATGCTTATTCTGTAGAAAATACGAAAACTCGATTTAGGGGCCGTCCAAAACTTTTGTGACCCCTGATTCAAAAACTAATTATTGGCCAAGATCAAAATGTTTTGATGCATTTTTTGGATAATTCCTAAAATTCTTGACCAAGATCGCAAACTTTTGATCCATTTTTTTTTTTTTTTTTTGATCATTCCTAAAACTCTAGTTTAGTAAATTGTATAATAATGTTACTAATAAACGTGAAACTCATGTCGATGGGCAATCTTACCTCTCCTCTCCCTGACAAAACTTGAAGTGACGCTACTGAACTGGAGTAAGAAATATAGTCGAACTTCGATATCTCGATATGCTTTCGACAATTTAGAATGTTTCGATTATTTGATTGGGGTTCAGCGTTCCTTTTAAATCACCGAGACTATATTAGAAGTGGATCTGCAGCTTAAACATGGGATCGAAATCACCTACGGGAATCAAAGCCGGGTCGTCCGCTCTAAAGGCACGTACATTAACTGTACACATGAAGGAGCTCCAGAATGTTTCGAGTTATAGAAATTTCAAGGTATAAGAAATTTAAGCAACTTCTGTAATAGTGTTGCTAGAATAAACGAGAAAATCACTCGTTTATACAGGGTGGCACATATGTCACGCATGAGTTGAAACAGTGTATAACGTTTGTGTTTGTAAATGCAAGTAATTATTCTTGTCACAGAAAAGAAGTACATGTTTGGGAGATTTGAAAACATTATGTGTGAAAAATTATATCCTTCAAATGTCCGTCATTTGCAGCCTCACAAAGGTTGGCTCTTTTCAGTACACTGTCCATAACTTTACGAAGAGCTGCTGGCTGTAACGCATGGATCTCTGCCCTTATGTCGTTTCTGAGTTGCCCGATGGTTGTTGGTTTGTTGACATATACACGTTCTTTGAGATATCCCCAAAGTTAAAAATCTCGAGCAGGTAAGTCAGGGGAACGTGATGGCCAGTTGAAGGCATGATTGATCTTTGATTTTCAAAATACAGTTCAATCAGTTTCGTGCGTTGTTCAGGAGTCAGTCTCTCTATGATGAATCTCCCAGGATTCCTTTACAATTCTGAAATAGAAAAACTTCCATTAATAACTTACCAAACAAAATATGAGGCATTAAAACCCATGAGTGACATATGTTGCACCCTGTACTATGGTAAGAAAGAACAGTTTCAAAGTAACAACACTCCCATTACAATACAGCTTTACGTTGTTGGCATTTCACGTGGTAACTTTCATTCCTTTTTAATTGAATATTGGATCTGAGAAATGGGAGGTGTCGTTGGGTACCGCACATGTTACCAGGGGAAAAGGAGTCCTGCTCAGATTCCGGCTGTGAATTTGACTCTTCTCCAGCAGGCCTTGAGATCCAGATTTATTACAATGAAAGAACCTGGGATCAGTATTATGAACCTCAGAAGAAACAGACCATGATAAGGAAGTATTCATCCTCACCTACGCCAAAAACTATTTCGTGCGCGTATCTCTGCCAGGATGATGACTAGACATCGGATTTTTATGCACTTAAAATTCACGAAATATGCATGCAACTATGCTGTTAAATGTGTTAAAATATGCTCCTAATATGCACTAACAATGCAATAAAAGGGCATTTTCAAGTATGTCGCAAAGTTGTTACTAAGTTTTGTAGCTGAAATATAACATCGAAAGTGTACTTTATCTTTCATGGACTTTTCTGCATAATTTAATTTTGTGACAGTTACAGTTAACATATTCCTAACTTTTTAAAACACAGGCAAATTATGAGAATAAAATAAATACACTGATATGAAAACACGATCTCTAGTTTTTCTTCACATTTGTATTTTAGAGTGCATTTAGTTTACACGAAACAATGCGAGCCTCTCTTTGCAACACGTTTCCACCGTACAAAAAGAACTTCCGTTTTTAAGGAATTACTCCTTCTCCTAATTAGCCTTATGGATATATCTCAAGGTGCTTTTCTTCATTTTTTGGTGTCAGTTTGTGACATTTGTTGTCAGAAAATAATCTTTGAACACCAATAGAAGTAGCTGAACAATATTTATGGAGAGGGGCAAGTTTAGTATCTGTATTTTCTGGTAAGTTGAAACTTAACCCTTGAAGGTATTTTCCCATGGCTTCAGTTGTTTTGTAGTCGGCATTAACATCCATCAGTTTCTTTTCTACAGAGCTCTCGAATTTACTAGGAACTTATTGGAGCTCGTATCGAACCTCCTCAACTAGAGCTAAGCATTCACTGAGCAGCATCCTCTGTTTTTGAATCGATGTAATAGACTTCTAAGAATAACCTGGTTAAACCACTCAGAAAGATAAAAGACCACACAATAAAAATAACCTAATAATTATTATTTTATTATTATATTACAATGAGTCTTTATCATTATCAGATTTCTCTTAATGTCTTGGCGATTGTGTCTTTGCTCTGCTGATCGGTTGCTAACATTATAGGTGTTCCATAAACTAGACATTCTTCCATCCTCCCATGCCAAAAGGTATTCTGTTGCATAGACATATAAATGCATTGAAAATACAAACTAAAACTGGATTTATTTCATGTTACAACATACATCTAAACTAGAAGCTTATAGAATACGACGAATATGCTCTTAAGGACTAATATATATGCTGTAACCTTTCAAATATGCATTCATATGCACTATAAAACTCCAAATTCGAGCTGTATTACTGTTGTTAGAAAAAAAACTACCAAGTTTAACAAAGATGCATATAAACAAACAAAATATGCATTTGCGTAAAAATCTTATGTCCATTGATGACATCAGACTTCTGAACATGTACTGCCTGATTATATCTACTACGTGGCTCTATTGTGACAGGCCAATATTGTCAAACTTAAGCCTATTTATAGGCTAAGTACGCGAGACTTTAAACGCATGGAGACGTGGAAAACTGCAATTCAGTGTTTTACTCCTTTAGGACACCCCCAAGCCGCCATACTTCTGACGAACCACAAACTCTCATCCGCCAAACAAAATTTCTAATACTAATCATCCAACATATTCACTTGACTTGCCCTCATATGGCTATCGTTTGCTTCCAAAACTCAGAGTATCTCATAGCCACAACTTTTCGAACGATGAAAATGCACAACTTTTCGAACGATGAAAATGCCATGGATGCTGTTATTCAATGTTTACAGAAGTGGAGAGAACATTGTTCCATGGGAAGCATTTAAAGGCATCAAGGGGAAATTTCCTCCCTTCCTGATCTTGAGATACACATTTTAATCAATACTATAGTAATATACTTATATACCAGTGAAACTATTTATATCAGTGGAAATTCCCCCCTCCCCCCCGCTCAAAGCGAAACAAGAAATTACGCTACTACCGTGTTAACAGGCATTTAGTAATTACAGAAGAAATTGTATTTTTTTTGACATCTTTATAGTTTATGTAGAAAAGTGATAGTGAAAACATTGTTCTACTATACATCATGTACGAGGTACATCCTGAAAGTAACTTTCCCACGCATCCCATAGCTAGGAAACCGTATGTTGCGCGAAGCGACTGCGTGCACGTGAGAGAGTAAGGTCCTAGCATGGCGCATGCACTAGTGGAATTTCCCTAGTGCTCTCAGTAGCGTCCTGCCGGTAGTTGAAGATGGGCGTTCTTATTACAGATCCCGCTGCTCCGTGACAGTAGTGTCCAACAAGGAGGGATAAATTTGCGGGATGACCGCTGAGTTCCATTGTTGTGAAGCGACGATTCTGCATGATGCGTTCCCAAACAAGGTCCACAAGGTCGTCTGTGATGACGGTTGACCTCCTACTGCGCTCCTAATCATGCACGTTTTGGCGTCCTGCTGCAAATTGTCTACACCAGCAGCGCACAATCTGGTTGCTCATGATGTTAGGCCCATAGACCTGGCACAGCTGACGATGGATTTCAATCAGCGCTATGCCCTGTGCATTCAAAAACTTTATCACTCCTCGCACTTCACATGCGGCGGGAGCTGGAATAAGAACGTCCATCTTCAACTACTGCCACGACGTTACTGAGATCACTAGGGAAGTTCCACTGGTGCATGCGCCATGCTAAAGATATACCACATTGACTTGATCCCTAGTCTTCCGTTGCAAGCGCTGCTTTCGGCTGACGGAATTCCACTCGCTTTCTCTCGCTTAGCAACAGCTGAACCCTTATTGGCTCAACGCATGAGTGTGTGAGCTTTAGTTCGCATTTTTGCCACGGCTCAAGACATTTTGGCAGCACAATAGGACCTTACTCTCTCAGGTGCACACAGTCGCATCGCGCAACATACGATATCCTAGCTGTGGGAAAGTTACTTTCTCGGTGTCCCTGGTACAAGTAGGTTGGAATATGAACTTACTGGATGGTCTTCGTATAAATAACCTTTTTTCTTTTTTAAAATTTATAATTAATTTCAAAAAGAAGTACGGATGATGAAAGCAAATGTATTCTGTTCGTGCTTTTTTTATATTATGGATTTGAAAAGCAGTATTACATTTTCTTTTTTTAAAAAAAAAGGTAGAAAAGTTGATATTTTAATAAAAAAAACTTTGATTTAGGAAAATGTATAACTTTTTCTTTCACTAGCGAGATTTCTCTGTTACTGTTCTCATTTATTGTACTTTTTTCTCTTTCTTTTTTCACCCGCCAATCTTTATTTTGGGTAAAAATTACAGGAGCTCTCGTAGCGGCGTCATCTTCTGAATATTAATTAACTGTATGATGTGTTAATTAGAACTTCCTAAATATTTTCTTTTCCCTCCTGTTCTGTTTCTCACTCTTTCTCTTTGGTATCTGCCGCTGTAGAAGAAAATTAAGCTTATATATATATATATATATATATATATATATATATATATATATATATATATATATATATATATATATATATATTATATCATTCTGTAGAAGTGGAACTTTTAGTAATGAAATATGAAAAACGTTTTCATTATTAAATTAACACCTAGAGCAAAATGAGTGCTAAGTTCTGATATTTTTTAACTTTTCCTTTCGAAAACGTTGGAGTAGTCAAAATTAAACGTATGATATTGGACTTTAAAAAAATAAAAACCTGAAATTCTTTCTTCCACTACGGCTAGAAGACAATCCAACCATGCTTAGGATTAAAGTGGATTTGTTAGATGCTGCCTCACAGGTAGAATAATAATAAAATAGGTAGGAGATGAAGACATAAATTACTTTTGTAGGAAAGAGGACGTTTGAAAAGCTTTTGTCAGGTGGGAGTTACCTCTTGTTTTCTGATATTAAGGAGACGTTAAATGGAGATGTTGGTATTTCAATTTTTTTTTTTTTTTTTTAAAACGAGTAGGTTTGGAAGGACTTTTATATTCTGCGAAGAAACGTTATGTGTCGGGTTCTGTTATGTTTCTGTTTCCTATACTATGCAGGGTGTTTCAAAACAACGACACAAAGATGATTTCTGACATCAAGTTAAGACAAAAAGGGGTGTAGAAATACAAGGTCTGTCTCGAAATTAATGCGCCCCATTTTCTTCTGCAGCGACTATCCGTCGCACAGCGTTGCCGCTCGCACGGAAGGGTGGATGGAGTTTTGGGAACACAGCACGACTTCCTGGAGAGTCCTGGAGAGTCACAGTGCCTGTTTCAGTGAACCCTTGTGTGAGTGCTCGGTCAAAATAAAGATGGAAAAAACTCTCGAGCAGCAATTGTGAGAACGATCCGACTTTTTTGGACAATGTGGTAAGTGGTGACGAATTTTGGATCTTCGAATACGACCCAGAAACAAAAAGGCAGAGTGGCACACGACGTCGTTCCCACACCCAAACAAGGCAAGAATTAGCAAATCGAAAATCAAAGCGATGCTTTTTTTCGATTCCAAGGGAGTAATCCATTCTGAATTTGTTCCACCTGGCCAACCAGTCAACGCCAAATTCTACGTCGAAGTACTGGAAAGGCTAAAGCAACGGGTCAACCGTGTCAGGCGCGAGATCAAGAATTCCTGAAAGCTGCACCATATCATGACAATGCTCCCAGCCACACCGCCTTTATGACGACCAACTACCTGACAAAGGCTGGCATCTCAACGCTCCCCCAACCGCCTTACAGTCCTGATTTGTCCCCACCCGACTTATTTTTTTCCAGAAGACTAAAAAATCTCTCAAAGGATAGCATTTGGGGATCCTGGAGAACATCAAGGTGGCTACGACTAGGTTACTCAAGAACATCTCTGTGACGGACTTCCAGGACGCATATAAAGCATGGAAATCGCGTTGGAACAAATGTGTTGAAGCAGGATGGATGTATTTCGAAGAATATTGAGTAATTGTACGAATCGGTTCAATAAATTTCTTAAAATAAAAATGGGCGCACTATTTTCGGGACAGACCTTGTATTTGCTTACGGCATTATGACCAGCTGAAAATTTGTCGAGAAAAAAATGTAAAAAAACAACAATAACTCGAGAACAAAATGTCGGATTGAAGTTGGGTAAAAGTAAGTGTCCATTATTCTTAGTCGTATATGTTATTAATACACAATTGGATCTGGTGCAGGGGCGGCGTAAGGGTGATCCCCAAAGAAACTAAAGCATTTCTGGGATATTTTGTTAAAAGCTGAGTGGAGACGATAGATAACAATAAGTACAAAAACGAACAGAAATCACAGTATATCGTACAAGTTAGAAGAACACTGTTAGAATTCGAAAGAAGGAGAGATATAAGTGTTTGACTGATCTGTTTTGTCTTAATTGAAAATAACTCTTTGAGGAAGAGCTGTCCCTTCGATTTACACATCCTTTTGAGTATGACTTATCATTTACAAAAACTATTGAAATATATATGTGTGTATGTTGCATGAGAGTGCGCAGCTTTTGTAAGTGTAATTATTAAGGAATGCCTTGTACGTACTTCACGAACAACCGACCATTTTAATTCCTCTCTCTCTCTCTCTTTTTTTTTCTTTAAATTTATTGTAGAAACTATCTTTGGAGTATTTAGGTTGCTGAACCAATGTACTATTAAACTTCCTATTATACGACATTTTTACTTTCTTTATTACATATGTCGTCTGACACTTTTTTCTCTCTCTTACTCTGGTGACGTGCACTTTCTCACGGTGCAATTTCACACGGTGCTCATTATCGAGCAATTTCACACGGTCCTGTTTATCGGATTAATCATTCTGCAGGTGTCGTGCACTTCCACACGGTCACCTGTCAATCATTTGATTCATCCTGAAAACGCTTTCACTATAGAGGAAGGGAGGATACAGAAGAAGAGTCAACTAAGTAAGAACAGAAACAGAGCAAACACTAGTTAAAATAAATACGAATAATTGCAATTAATACAAGAGGAGGAGAGCTTAGGAAATGCTTCACTTTCACAAAAAGAATGATCAAAATAACTGGAAATTAAAATAACTAAGAACAAGACAGAACAAATGATAAGCAAACAAAAGATAGTAAAAAAGGAGAGAAAATAATAACATAAATAATATGAAATTGAAATAAATAAGAAACATAATAACAGAAACTAGTGCAAATTGAAATAGTTGAAAACAAAAAAGAATAACAAATGAAACTAAGAGCAGAAAGGAACAAAATAAATAAATAATAAAATAAGCAGCACATCAGAGAATTCAGTTAGGAAGTTCAAAGATCGAAAAAAAAAAAGTGTGCCCGCTCTAGATAAAAACGTTGTGATTTGTGAAACACTGAACATTAGCTCCATACTTCAAGGCGGTTTGGAGAAGAACCTTGTCGTCTTGTTATTTTCCAAGCGAACAACACATCGATAGGGTGGAGCTTTCATACTTTTGTACATCGTCAATCCATTTTGTACAATTCAGACAGACATCTTTGAGCTCGACTCGAGAACTCGGCTCGACAAGTTTCCTCCAGCTTAACCCAAATTCGGGTCAAGTTTTGAGTCGAGTTGAGCCAAATCCTGTGTATAGTTTCAAGTACTTTCTTCAAGTATCCTACATAGACAATATGATTATTATCAATGATATTACGACTGCCACAACTTCTTCTTCTTCTTCTTCTTCTTCTTCTTATTATTATTATTATTATTATTATTATTATTATTATTATTATTATTATTATTATAACAGGAAGGCGTATAAACAGGAAGCACAGGCGGTTTATACCTGAATACCAAAAACTAGTTGACTGCCGACATCGGTAGTCGTGAAGTCTAGGAGGCAAGGACATCGTTCACGAGGTTCTCGGTTTAAGTTCCGGAGAAGCAAGTATTCGGGCTCGAGCTAAAAATTGTTAAAAATTATAGGGCGCCGGGCAAACATGTTCAAAACTGCTCGGCCAGGGTTTAAGGTTGTCAACGACTCGAGCGGCCAGCGTTTAAGGTTGTCAACGACTCGAGCCGCTAGGGTCACAGCTCATTCACTATCGAGCACAACCGAGAAGTTAGCCAAGCTTACAATTCATCCAACCGAGCTGGCTCGAGCCCTTGGTTCAGTTGAGCCGATCACAACCAATGACTCACCTGAACCAAACCGAGCTGATGACTCACCCCAACCGAGCCGATGGACTCGTTTCAACCCAGCCTGCTCAAGCCATCGGCTCAATTCAGCCGAGCTAATGGTTCATCCCAACAGAGTCGATTCGAGTTGTTCGCTCAGTTGAACAGAGCAGAGTCTGTTGACGTCACTGCCCAGGTTGGGCTTCTGCTTGGGCTCAACAATTTGACCGTGCAGATCTCAGCTTTGATGGTAAGAAGTACAGTATATACTTATATTAGTGCTTACGACATTTGAGGCTATCTCGTTATAAAAGTATATTGTTCCCTCTTGTGAGCAACACTGAAAGTAATCGATATTACTGCTTCAAATCTCATAGTTTCATTTTCTAGTCTAATCCGGTCATAATTTTAAAACGAGTTAAAACGAGCTGAGCGAGCGAGCTATTTATCAAACTCGACTCGAGAAAAATGCTTTTGACTCAACTCGATACTTGACTTGAATTCGAGTCGAGTTTTAGCTCGACTCATGCCCATTCTTAAACTCAAGCATTTGTTTACAGTCCACGCCATTTCCTAGTTTCTCCAGGACTTATTACAATCTATGGTCAAGATGGTCAAGTTGATTTTCTACGTTTCTCCGGATTGCAATTTTTAAGCCCTGTTTTGCAAAAGCATGAAAACTAGAAGTCTCATCTGTTTCTGTCACACTCGCAAACTTCAAGATACGTGATATACTTTTAGATATGGTGCGGTTTAAATTATTGCAACAACCCTCCATTGGATTGTTTGTTCTGTATCTTTGACCATTGCAGTTCTATATATCTCTGAAATTTTGGAATGTCCATTCATTGTTCAGTGAAATAATCGTTTAGCTCTTCGATTTTCTGGCCAGACGAACAGTCCTTCATGACGATGAGCCATCCTTCATCGATCCTGGTTGATGATATTAATGCTAAGGCACTACACATACGAATATGATGAGTTGATGACGTATATCTTCACTGTGGAGGTATCCTTCGACGAGGCCTAAAAAGCTTCCATCAGATGCTGTGGTTCAAATGGTAATAGCAGCTAGAAACCTGTGAATTAGGAAACACCGCACGCAATGCATTGATTGCAGCAAGCTCAAAATCCACTTTCAGCACTCGAGATTCGTTCTTTCCAGACCAAATTTTAAGAAATGTAAACAGTTCCTTGTACGTTCGTTCTATTTTATCTGACATCAATGCATACGCGACTGGTATAACCAATGTTTTATCATGTGTGGTTCATATATATATATATATATATATATATATATATATATATATATATATAATATCTGTATTTATGGTGTACAATTGGGAAAAATACTTAAAGCTATTTTAATTCAATTTTCAATTGTTCGTATTTATTTTAACTTGTGTTCGCTCTGTTTCTGTTCTTACTTACTTGACATTTGTTCTGTTCTCCCACCTCCTATAGTGAAAGCGGTTTCAGGATGAATCACATGATTGACAGGTGGACCGTGTGAAAATGCACGACACCTGTAGAATGATCAATCCGATAAACAGAACCGTGTGAAATTGCTCGATAATGAGCACCGTGTGAAACTGCACGACATCTGTAGAATGATCAATCCGATAAACAGAACCGTGTGAAATTGTTCGATAATGAGCACCGTGTGAAACTGCGCCGTGCGAAATTGCACGGAATCCTTACTCTTTAAGCTTCCTAGTCGCTTTTCGTTCTACCTTTTATGTCCTAATATATTTCCGATGCTTTGAATTATATAAAAGCTAAGAATCACCAACTCCAGAGAGAGACAAGAGGGCGAGAGCCCTCTTCTCCTGTGACGATGATTCCCAAGCCCTCTGTCTGGTACGAATTTCTCTGAGTGATGTAGATTAAAATCTACGAGAGTGCGTATCATAGGGAGACCTGAACTTTTTACAAGTTTATTGTAGGTAAAATCCTTGATAGAGTAAGCACACAGAATAAATAGGTAACACAAGATTCAATTTAAAATTGTATATTTAATGAGTCATTGATAAGACTTGTTTGTATATGTACGTTTTGTCTATGTACCGCTTTAAACATCATTAAAAAGATTATCTCAATAACCTGTTATCAATGTGAATAGTATCGCCTTCATTGCAGTTACTTTGTGACAACGTAGTATAAAGCCTGGGTTCCTTTTCTTTGCACAGTGTGCGTATCAATGTAACCAAATGATAAGGTTTTCTTGATGATGGATAGCGTAAAAATGAAATAGCGTAAAAATAAAATTGGGTTTTACGTCCCACGTTATGCCGGCAAGACTAAAGGAGACGGTGATTATGAGAAATGAATGAAATGGTGGAATGAAGAAAGTGGGAGGAAACGGGAGAACCCCGAGGAAATCCACGCACACAGTGTTTGCCCACCACAAAGTTCACTTGGCGGGGGCTGGGATCGAACCCGGGACCCCAAGCACCAGAGGAGAACGCTGTACTACTGAGCCACCGCGGCTCCTGCGTACAATATCGAGTAGTGTATATGTGCATATTGTCCAAGTTCAACTTATAGGTTAGAAATACGGTTCTTTTAACTTCTGATAATGGATCACAGGCTTCGGTATTTTTTCTACAAGCTCGGATTCCAAGAATTTAAAGATTTTCGAGAATTTAGTGATAACCGTCGCGTAGAATCTCGATTTCTCTAATGAATGCTAACTTGGATGTTAATTAATATTTTATACTTGAATTTCCGCTGAGTTTGTTCAGCCCGTGTAACCACAGAGTGATGACTAGAGACCGGATGTTAGGCAAAATGTCAGTAAGATCATGCCCATCTGTCGCCTCGCTTTTTTTATCCTTAGGATAGGTATACAGGTATATACGGGCTTACGATAGTTTTTATATGCTTAGAGGGACTTTTTTACCTGTGTGTGGACCGATAATGACGTAATTTTACCCATAATTCACCTGATTTTTATTAAATAAACACAATTCATTTTTTATTTTCCCTATTCACTTTTTATTAAGCATTAGAAACCCTCTATTTATTTTTTATCAGCCCACAGAAAGCCCTATTCATTTTTATCAGTCCACAGAAAGCCCTGTTCATTTTTTATTAGTCCTCAGAAAGCCCTGTTCATTTTTTATTAAGCATTAGAAACCCTCTATTCATTTTTTATTAGTCCGCAGAAAGCCCTGTTCATTTTTTAACAGCCCTCAGAAAGCCCTGTTCATTTTTTATTACGCATCAGAAAGCCCTGTTCATTTTTTATTAGTCCACAGAAAGCCCTGTTCATTTATTATTACGCATCAGAAAGCCCTGTTCATTTTTTATTAGTCCACAGAAAGCCCTGTTCATTTTTTAGCAGTCTTCAGAAGGCTCTGTTCATTTTTTATCAATCTTCAGAAGGCCCTGTTCATTTTTTATCAGTCCACAGAAAGCCCTGTTATTTTTACCAGCGGCCAATATTTATTTTATTACGCATTAGAAAGCTCTATTTATTTTTATTAAGCAATTTTAACAGTGTTCAGAAGCACTGTTTGTTTTTTTATTTACCTTATGACGCGTGTAAGATGTTTTCGCTGGTGCCATTACTGTATGGTTTTGTTACAGATTTTTTTATACATTAGTAATTGTTTTGTATGATCACGTGATTACTCATAGCCACACCCGTTTCGGCTAGCTTTATACATGCTTTATACAATATAGTACATGCACAGCTATGAAAAATATATCCTAGTAAGCCATACAAACCTTACCTGTAAGATTTTAGCTCTATATTATCGCCCTAAGTTCAATAAAAGTACTGCAACTAATTCAACACCTCTTAAATGTATATTATTCAAAGTACTATGCAATTCGTCCTATTCTGTCGTACAATTACAACATAATATTTGTTTTCGTTGTAGAATATATCCAATAGCATCTTCTTGTATACAATATTATTCCAAAAAATACAAAAAATGCAAACTTTCCATTATCTTAATCAGCACAAAGGTGAGAGAACTTATACCTGCCATAAATGCGGCACAATTTTAATTCAGTAAAATGTATCAAATTTTGTAATAAACAAATATAGTACATGAACAGTTATGAAAAATATATCCTAATAAGACACACGACCTTACTTGTAAGATTTTAGCTCTATATTATCACCCTAAGTTCAATAAAAAGTACTGCAAGTAATTCCATACCCCTTAAATGCACATATCATTCAAAGTGGTACACAGTTTGTCCTATTCTGTCATATAATTACAACACATTGGTTGTTTCCCTTGTAGGATATATCCAAAAACACCTTCTTGTATAAAATATTATTTCCTAAATAGTAAAATTTATCAAATAGTCCTCGTCGTGTTTCCGTATGTAACATAAAGCACCTATTCCGTAACGTCTTTGTGTAATCGTTAATTCTTTCTGGAAATCGTAGGGTCTGTGTTAAGACGCTATGGGGCCTACATTCATATATATCAATTCTATTTTACAAGAAATAAATATTTTTACTTACATAAAAGCACTCTGTACACATTTAAATTGTTGTAAATATATCAAATATCTGGCAATCTCTTTAATGTTGTTTCAAAGTTAAACCAATTCCTACAGCAAATCATTCATCATATAACACTTCCCAGCACTTAAACCAAACATTATAAGGAGTATATTCTTATAATCCAGCACACAATAAATGGTAGCTAATGTAATTATCTCTGGTACTTGTTAATTCCATAGTAGCAATTACATATATATTTTCCGGTTCTCAATCATAGCAAATACAATATACTTAAATATTATGCTTCATACCGTAATCCAATTTAAAATATTTTCAAGCTATTATTTATCTAATTCTTTCAAAAGGAATACGTGGCGCCAATTAGCATAAAAACAATCTTCACCATCTCGTCAACCTGTGCGACATATATATTCATCAATGCAAACCCATACTACCAAATCCTCCAACAAATACAAAGTTGTAATACCTCATGAAATCTATCATGTGCCGTTTCGCACATTCAAATACGCTAACGCAAACCAATACTAAACTGCACCCTTGTATAAACATAGGTGCAAAATATAAGTTTGTTCTACTGTATAATGATTCATTATACTTCTGCACACCATATTATTAAGTAAAAATCCTAAATAAATAATAAACTACCCTACAGAGTGTATACGTATCCAATTAAACCTAATTTAATAACCTCATTGCAAAATAATATACTACGCTTACATGTTGCTTCAATTCAATAAACAATAATATTTTATCTATTTATTTTATTCTGTTCTCTTCCTTGTACATCAAAATCTCATGTAATTCACCTTAAGTCTCCCTTTCATTCTGTATCAGTCTCCCATATAACGTGCCTGTTAAATGGAGTTGCGATTATTGCCAATAGATGGCAGCACAATTGTACATATCGTAGTACTGTGGGGTTCCGCTTTCTTTATCAAAATGTATCGTTATCTATTATTATCATTTCAATTTTATAATAATTAAACACAAGTCAAAACAAAATTTAATATAAACTAAACATATAGTGTAATAACGTCTTAAACTGTATATCTTCGCCCAGCCAAATTCTTCACAAGTTTAATTAGCATCAATCTATACGGAAATGCAAGCAAACGCGCGTATTCACATTTCAAACTCCTGCTATGGAGGAACCTCTGTTCAACGATCACACAATGCCGCCATATTGGAAAAACATTTCCACAAATGTTACAGCCCAATTCTTCATACGTAAGTATATACATATGGTAAATATTATAGGTTAATTAATTCCATAAGTTAATTAGTTTTAAAATTCAATAACAATAATTCGCGTTTGCAATTATATCAATGTAAAGCAATACGTAGTTCCCGCGTATATATGCGCCACGTCGTGTAATTTCAAGTCCATAAAGCTAGCCGAAACGGGTGTGGCTATGAGTAATCACGTGATCATACAAAACAATTACTAATGTATAAAAAAATTTGTAACAAAACCATACAGTAATGGCGCCAGCGAAAACATCTTACACGCGTCATAAGGTAAATAAAAAAACAAACAGTGCTTCTGAGCACTGTTAAAATTGCTTAATAAAAATAAATAGAGCTTTCTAATGCGTAATAAAATAAATATTGGGCGCTGGTAAAAATAACAGGGCTTTCTGTGGACTGATAAAAAATGAACAGGGCCTTCTGAAGATTGATAAAAAAAATGAACAGAGCCTTCTGAAGACTGCTAAAAATGAATAGGGCTTTCTGTGGACTAATAAAAAATGAACAGGGCTTTCTGTGGACTAATAAAAAATGAACAGAGCTTTCTGATGCGTAATAAAAAATGAACAGGGCTTTCTGTGGACTAATAAAAAATGAACAGGGCTTTCTGATGCGTAATAAAAAATGAACAGGGCTTTCTGAGGGCTGTTAAAAAATGAACAGGGCTTTCTGCGGACTAATAAAAAATGAATAGAGGGTTTCTAATGCTTAATAAAAAATGAACAGGGCTTTCTGAGGACTAATAAAAAATGAACAGGGCTTTCTGTGGACTGATAAAAATGAATAGGGCTTTCTGTGGGCTGATAAAAAATAAATAGAGGGTTTCTAATGCTTAATAAAAAGTGAATAGGGAAAATAAAAAATGAATTGTGTTTATTTAATAAAACTCAGGTGAATTATGGGTAAAATTACGTCATTATCGGTCCACACACAGGTAAAAAAGTCCCTCTAAGCATATAAAAACTATCGTAAGCCCGTATACCTGTATACCTATCCTAAGGATAAAAAAAAGGCGAGGCGACAGATGGGCATGATCCTACTAATGTCTATTTATTAATATATAAAATAGGATCAAAAATAACGTTTTAAAGTTTATATGGGGAGTTATAGTTTTAATTTAAACTAATTTTATTTTGCCTATTCGCCCATTCTTGCTTTGCTTTAGTGCTTAATATTGTCTCTTCTATGTATTTTCTTCAAAATAATTCCTTATTGGGGAAAATATGATTTAGTATTCTGCCCCTTCTGAAGGCAGAAATGATTCTGCCTCTTCCGAGAAATATAAGTATTGTTTGTAGTGATAAGACGTCGTAAAACTTTGGACTGCTTTGTGTACTGATAAGTGTATTAAATTTGGACTATTACATGTAGTCATAAAATGCTGTAGGAAATATATTTACGAAATATCTATGTACGGATACATATCAACCTTCGTTTTCATATATACAGTAAAAAGGATATTAAGAAATATACATGTTTCTATATTTTTTAACATTATCTATGACTTGAATTAATTTTTAGTTGTATTGGGCATTTATCCTCATTATTTCGAGTTATAGTGTAGTGCCTATTTTTAAATCTTAAGTGCCATTTTTTTAGGTTTTTAATGCCTAAACATCGGGTTTCTAGTGATGACTGTACACGTGTGATCCAGATCTTTCCAGGGATCCTCAAAAACGGGATTTATTCGATAGAGAGAAATCTTGTCTACGTACACTTTATGTAATAAGTATGTTCATTTCATAAAGGCTTATCGTTAGTACACCGGACAAATTCGCACGCATCAATTGCGTAAGAATATTACAATTTTTCTATTAAACTCTGAAAGAGAAATCTCTTTCTCATTTTTTTAAAACCACAATGACAAATAAAGATCACATTAAGATTAAAGTCAATCTCAATAGAATTGATAAACATTAAACTACCATATCTCTTCAGCCGAATCTCTGGCTGCCATTGCACAGACAGCTACTGTATGCAAAAAGTATGAAAATAGAACAATAAATTAATACGTATGAATAATATTAAACGGTTTCAATCATTCCTTTGTGATACACATTCCAAACATAAATATAAATGTTTGAAATATAAAAACAAAATAAAAAAAACAATGAAAAATCTATGCTTTATAAATACAGAACCAGAAAAAAATGAAAAACAAAACTGAATGCTTTAAAAATACAAAAACAAAATCTCTATTTATTGGAGATGAAAAAGAACTGACGCATACATATACGTTAATTGTTTATCGGCGTTTGGAAAGTGAAAAAAATATTGCAACTTATAGTATATGAAGCAATATTAAAATGCTCATTTCTTAAAAATAATAGAAATTAAAGTAACTTGTCTATATGATACGGCCATGTATGTTCACTTGCTATATTTGAGTTATTTCTTTTGCTAAATATTAGATTAGGGCTTTTATTCTATTTATTTTGTAATAGAGTTAAGCTATGTCTGTATCAAGTAAATTAATTTGTCTAACTCACTCACTCTATGGCCTATGGAACCCGGAGGTTCAATGCCGCGTTCACAAAAGCTCTCCACTGACTTCTATCCTTAGCCACCTGGATCCAGTTTCTACTTTGGAATCCTGTCTCTGCGAGATCCATCTTAATATTGTCCTCCCATCTATGCCCAGGTCTTTCTAATGGTCGTTTTCCGGTTAGTCTTCCAGTTAAGACTTTGAAAGCGTTCCTACTTTCTTCCATTCTGGCTACATGACCTGCCCACCTAAGCCTCCTAGACTTGATGACCCTAACATGTTTGGTAAACCGTATAAATTATGTAGTTCCTCGTTATGAAGTTTCCGCCATTCCCCTTTCCCGTTCCTCTTGGGTCCGAATGTTCATCTCAGGATCTTGTTCTCAAATACTTTCAGTCTATGGTCTTCCCTCAGAGTAAGTGACCATGTTTCGCCAAACATACAGAAAACAGGCATGATTATAGTTTTATATATTTTAAGCTTCAAATTCCTCGTCAGAATTCGCAACAAGAGATTTTGAACTGAACAATAACACGAATTTCCTGCTTTCAGTCGATATTTAATTTTATCGTGTATATACAGTAGTTTTCGTCTGTTAATATTGATCCTAGCTATTTGTAAGTATCCACTTTATCAAAAGTATTACTTAATATTTTAACGCATCCATAATTTGACGTATTACGATCCCGACGAACCTCCAGGTATTTAGTTTTCTGTACATTTACTTCAAAACCCATGTCCCTGCAAGCGTTTAATAAGATCTCTGCATTTCTTTCTATTGTTCTCCTATCATCGCCTATTAAATTTACATTTTCAACATACGCCATAACCTGGTGAACCTCATTCAACCATAGGCCCTTGGTTGCTATCTTTGATTTTCCTTCCAGCGTATTCCAGGACAACGTTGAATAATAATGGCAACAACGCATCTCCTTGTTTCACGCCATTCTCGACGGGAAATCTCGTTGACAGATATTTTCCTACCTGGATTTTACTTTGGGATTCATTTAAACACACCTTAATTAATCTAATTAGCTTTTTCGGTATTCCATTTTCTGTAAGAATGTTGTTTATCCTATTTATGTTATTGTTTAGCCAATCGATGCTTTGCAGTTATATATGAAAACACTTTTAATAGTTTCTCCGAATTTGACATGAACTACTAAAACTATGCTTTGCATTTATATAAAACACTATATCTAATCTTTCAATCATGTTTGATATGGAGCACTAAACATTGGTTTGCAGTGAATCAAAAGCTATATCTGATCAGTTTTTTTTAATCAATTAACTCATTTCTTTCCATTCATTATAGTTCATTTGCGTCTTATAGTATAAAGTTCTGCTTATGCAGGTATAGGTAGAGGTAAAATGATACACAGAAACGTTTCTCCAACTATCGAATTTTATTATAAAAATCTCATTATTATAAATGATGAAATACAAAATCACCCTAAATAGTTCACTAACACGGGGTAAAGAGAGGTATTTCAAGGCCCGAGCAATTTAGGGAAGGATCTCCGAACTCGGAGCAAGCTAGGTGAGTGGATTTAGGATCCGCAATGTTCCGCGCAAGCAGAGGTGGGTTTGAAAGCCACAAAGCTCCACGCAAGCTGGGTGGCCGAGATTAGGAGTCCCACAGAGTTCGGAGCAAATTAAGGTGGATCACTAGGTGTTCTCGGTGCTATGCTAAACACTGCTTGAATAGTGCGCCGTTGCCAGGTAGTGTCGAGTGTTTACTGGTGCCAGAAAATAAAGGAAGTAATCATGGAATTCTGCGTGGATATTTACTGGAGAAATTAGTTTTCGACCCTTACTGCAATTCACAGCTAAGTTCCGCTCCTGGAACTACAACGCTAGAATCCAGGAATTAAACGTACAAATTTGGCAACAACGCATTATGGCGTTCTGCGCAAGTTTCGTCTCAAAATCTATTTCCTTAAATGTAAATTAATATTTAAATAAAATATGAAACATAACACGAAAAACGGTCAAACAATATATCTATTCCGTGATAAGATCGTTACTTTTAAAGTACTTTACACATTCAAATAAACATTTCATAAAATTGATCACTTCTAGTAAGATCTAATATCAAATGCCATCTTGTGTGCTCATTGTAAAACGAATCAAATATTCTCTTCTATTTGTTACCTGTTTCAATATCAGAAGGCACAACCAAATGAATCAGTATCTTGTATTGTAGCTGAAACATAACTTTATCTTATAGTACAATATTTATAATATAATGTTTCACTGCGCAGTAGTTAAGAGAATGAGCTAAAATATGTATTGACTTCTGGGTGGTGATCCACCTTAAATGGCCAGGAAATCACGCCTAGAGCTCCGAGCAAGCTAAAGGCTTTGGGTTATGTAGCTCCTAGAGCTCCAAGCAAGCTTAAGGAGTGGAGGTGACCAGCCAAGTTCTGATAGTAGTTGGTGTGGTCCTCCTGGTTTTATAGTTGCTGAAGTGTAGCGATGGCGCTGGTGTTTCTTCGTCGTCACATGACCAGTGGTGTCACTGGTGTCCCTGTCGTCTGTCACTGTAGTAATTCGTCGTAGGACACACATGGTTGGTGTTTATTAAATATGAGCACGTGTTTGTTGCTAGTAAACAGATCCATGTGCGCGATGTTACAATATATACATTCATCAACACATTTTGTCACCACGTATCTGTATATCATTATCAATTGTCTTCATTAAAATCATGTCATTACTAACTAGCTGTATTTCTCTGAGAAATATTTCCTTAAATAAATTGTTTATGATAATTTAATTTTCTTACTCAACAGTAAGTAATGTATTTATCAGTGCTTACTTTGTCATACGTATGTCTAATTTGTTCTTTTATTTTGTCTCTTTTAGGTAAGTACGTCCTGTCTTGAGAATAATTGTCGCTTTTGTTCAAATCATTACTGTACGTGAGTATTCCTTAGTTCTTATTTTTTATTATTGTAAATTACTATGAGGAAAATAATTTCTTATAAAACTTTGTTGTAATTATTATTAAATCTAGAAGTCATTCGTTATCCCTAGTTGGTTCCCTACTTAAATAGAACCTTAGGGTCACGGTAGCTCAGTGATAGAGCGTTCATCTCTTGTGTGTGAGGTTCTTGGTTCGATCCGAACTCACGTCAAGTGGACTTTGTGGTGGACAAACACCGCTTGCGTGGGTTTCCTCGGGGTTCTCTCGTTTCCTCCTACTTTATTTATTCCGCCATTGCATAGGCCTACATTTATCATCATCACTGTCTTCTTTCGTCTAATCAACATAACTGTGGGACGTAAAAGTGAAAGATTTAATTTAATGTAATTTTAAGTAGAACTTTGTATTCGTAATATCATTTTTAAAAATGCACAGTTTTACGACACTGTTGAGCATTTTCCCTTCTTCGGTGCCTTTGGTTTCCTACAACCTATGACAAACCACTTTTGCCTAGTTGTCGCTGAAGATTTACAGTGACTATAAATAACTTCTAACTATCTTTGATTCTTATTATTCCATTTCTTCTTTTTTTTAAATGCGTACCCTACCTATAACTAGATAACTTTCTTAGGAATATTTTGCCTATACTTTAATACTTGTATGTTTTGTCTTCCTTCTCTAGTTTTTGTATAAATCAATAATTTATGTGTTTTTACTCATAATAGATTACTGCACGGGCCGGAATTCTTAGCCCGGGTCCGGTCCGGCCCATGAATTTATGATGTGAGGCCTGACCCGAGTCCGAAATATGTTTTAGTACTTAGGCCCGAGCCCGGCCCGGGCTCGTGTGATAATCAAATGAACCCGAAATAAGCCCAAATTAAAGGAACTTAATAGTTAAGTGTCTTCATCCCGGCGAAATTAAAATACCGCTAATTTTACAGTAATTATGTGATATCTTCAAATAGATAAAAAATAATTGAAATATGGAACAAGAGCGCCCCAGACAATACTATTTTGCGTGAGGTACCGTTATCACAAGTCACCTAGTGGCTTTATGTTTTCACCTGTTTAGAAACGCGAAAATAAATGGCGATTTTCAAAATGGCTCGAAATCGAAAGCAGATAAGTGAGTCGTGATAACGGTTTCTCATGTAAAATGATATTGTCCAGGATGCTCTTGTTCCACATTTCGGTTATCTTCTATCTATTTGAAGATATCACATAATTAATGTAAAATTAGCGGTATTTTAATTTCGCCGGAATGAAGAGTCTTAAGAACTGTTCAGACATCTCGGAGAAGTATCCGGATAACGAACGCGTAAGTCGAGTAAAGACGAGTATGTTTAGAGACTGAGGCCCGACAAGGCCCGAGAAATATTGTCGTGTATTTAAAAATTTACGGCCCGGGCCCGAAGTGTTATATGCTTTGTAGACACGAGCCCGTGTAGACCTCTAACTCTTAATCATATAATATGTATACCAAATAAGCGTGAAATTGTATACCATATATAGCATACATATAGTAATATATGTATGTACAAATGAAAATGTATACCAAAATAGACCTTATCTTAGGGATTTTTACCATTGAACTTTCATTGAAATGCATGTCCTAAGGAGGAAGGGAGGTTGAAATACATTATTTTCTATAAAGCCGTTTTTTCCGTGCAGGAAACGGGCATTTCAGCTAGTAGGCCTCTAAGATTCTTAATTAGTGTGTGCTCTAGTGCTTCGAGCGACCATTTAGCAAAAACATTCTTAAAGGCCTCGCTCAGTCTTTGGTAATTCTGGCATAGGTCTAGCTTAGGGGCGCACCCATGCAGTGTCCACAGGCCCGGACCCCTCAAAACTTCCTAATTCGACATATATTTGTATAGTTTCTTAATAAAACTATACTTGTTTAGCAGTGAAATACTTTATATAAACTGAAGATTTCATCTTATTCATCGTCTATACTATTTTTTTCCTGATAAAAAAATCTTATTTTATAATTTTTCGTGAAAATATAGGAGTCAGTACTTAAGGTTGGTTTAAAGGGACAAGTTTTTCCGATAGATGTCACTACAGTCTTCGTATCTCTCTTAAGTATTTTTTACCTTTCACGAAAATTCACGATTTCTCTTACATATTTCAACCTAGAGACTTCAGATTTTTAGAGAAGGAACTTCATAACCTAGCGAAGGCAATAGGGATGCACACGAGACAATATTTGTTTCTGTCTCGTCTCGAAAATGTGCTGTAAAAATGATGTCTCGACTCGAAAAATGTATATTTTTCTATTGGAAGAGCCGTGTCTCGACTCGAATTTAGTCAGGAAAATCCTGTCTCGACTCGTCTCGTGCGCATCCCTAGAAGGCAACAATCCGTGTCGATTTTTTATTTACAATTTTCTTCATTGTTGGAATGGCTTGATTGTTGAAATGGATATTCAGACCTTTAACAATATAACTGTTTCAACAATGAAGAAAATTCTAAACAAAAATCGGCATGGATTGTTGTCTTCAATAGGTTATGAAGTTCCTTCTGTAAACATTTGAAGTCTTTAGGCTGAAATTTGTAAGATAAATAGTGAATTTTCGTGAAAGTTAAAAAATACATGAGAGAGATACGAAGACTGTAGTGACATCTACCGGCAAAGCTTGTCCCTTTACATCAACCTTAAAAATTACTTATCTTCTTTTCTTCGACTGTAGAATAACATCCGTTTGAAAGTACAATAAACATAGTGTCTTGTATTATTGGACCCCATTAATCTTGGACCATTCGCAAAAACCAAAAAAAAAAAAAAAAAAAAAAAAATCTGGTCTCTTTTCTCTTCAATTAATAATAATAATAATAATAAATTCAGTTATGAGGGACGGTGTGCTAGAGAAGATAAATTGCATACTACCGCCGTTACCAAAAGCATGATAAACGTAGCAGTATCTATAGAGGAGCAGCCTCTGCGAAAACGTCTTGAAAGTTATAAATTGCTGTAGGTACTGTACAACATAACACAAAAGATATACATCAAAAGGTGTCGACCCTTTAATGTGAAATGGTGAGTCTCTGTGAAAGAAACAGTATTCGATAAAGCAAAAGGCGTTATCTACACAGGTGCTGACCGCGGTGGCTTTCTCTGCAAATTTCTTCCGTGTTCATCTTTTTTTTTTTTTCTTTTACAGTATTAGCACACACACACACACACATACTTACAAGAAACTTTCTTTCTTTCATTTCAACCGACCAACCAAAGATGTTTCTGTAAGCTTTTTTTTTTCCTATTAGGAGAAAGTAGCCGAACGATTCATTCTTTTTGTGGACATTTCTTCCGCTCATCAATCTAAGGTCTTGTCAGTCGGCGCTGCACTTGGGTTTATCTGTTGCTGTTGCTTGTTCAATAACGAAAATAAAAAAAGTATTTCTTTTTTAAAAAAAATCCTATCTTGTTTTTTTATCTCTCTCTCTCTCTTTCTCGTTCTTCGTATACTAACGTTATGTCTTCTTGCGAACGACAACAGGTGTTCCTCTCACTTCATCATCTCCTGGTGTTTCGATTTTTTCTTTGAGTTAAAAATAAAACAAAAAAACCATAAGAACCCTTTTCTTTATTCTTTCCAAGAGAAAGGTGATTCAAGAATTAATATCTACCTAAGATTAAATAAAGGAGAGTTTTTACAAAACTAAATTAGTAATATAAGTTTATAAGTTTTGTATACATACATTATATTTTGTAAACCAGTGGGGTACACAGAATTTTGTCAAAGAGGGAGTTCAAGGACTCAGATTAATCTTTTCTGGACGGGCAAATTTTTGTATACGTACCTTTATAGGGTCAGTGTTTATTTTTGGATCAAAAGATCTAATATATTTCAATCAAAAATGTTATTGCGCCTTATATCTGGAGAATTACATATAGTGTAGCTAAAGCCAAATTATCACTTAACTCAGCATGATGTGCTTATTCCGTAAAAACTCCTAAAACCAAGGTGACCAGAATTTTCACTTGCGAAAACGGGACGCATGCGAATCGGCTACGGAGAAAGGGGGAGGACGATATCTGACTTCCAGATTGCATTTTGGGACTCAGTAGTGTTCTCAAGTTACAAAATACGCAAGTAAGACTGATAACACACCGTTTCTAACTTTACGTGTACCACACAACAAATAATGGTTTCCGATTGCAAGTTCTACCCAACAATTCTTTTGACTAGTTGAACACTCAGAATTCCCACTCAATTCCCAGTTGAACCACGAACACTCAATTCGCATTTGAAAATTCAGAAGTTCTAGACACGGCTGAACCTTGGCAACGAGTGTTGGTACGGAAGAGAGTAGAATTTGCATTGACGATTTATATTTTGAATAATAATATAATAATTACGGGACACCTAGGTCATTTTTACTTAAAAACGGGACATTTAGGCGTCCCGTTCGAGAATCAGAAAAAACGGGACAACGGTTGGAAAAAAGGGACTGTCCCGGCTAAAACGGGACGTCTGGTCACCTTGGCTGAAACTCGATTTAGGGACCGTTTAAAAATTTTGTGGGGCTGATCCAATTGAATCAAAAGATCCAATATGTTTTAACAAAAAAATTCTTGTAGGTCTTATATCTGGAGAACTAGGCGTACATATAATGCAGCCAAACCCAAACTATTACTTAATTCAGTATGATGTGCTTATTCCCTAGAAAATACGAAAGTTCGAAGAGATCGTCAATATTTTTGTGGCTTCTGATCTAAAAACTAATTATTGACCTACAAACATTTTCTTGTAGGTCTTATACGTGGAGAACTACATACAATGTGGCCAAACCCAAACTATCAGTTAACTCAGTATGTGTGCTTATTCCGTAGAAAATACGAAAACTTGAGTTAGGGGCCGTTCAAAAATTTTGTGGCCCCTGATCCAAAAACTGATTATTGGCTAAAATCGCAATCTTTGATCCATTTTTTTGGTTTTCTAAAATTCTTGTTCAATATCTTATTGGAGGAAGGTTAAATCCCGGAAATCTCCTCCTTGCGCATTTCACTGCTGTAGCTATTCTGTGCGTGATGTTAGTATACTTGGATTTAAGTCCCAGTGGAAGCACTATTTGCAGTGTTGTCCCATCTTTGTGATATAGTTGAGAAGTTGAAAGTCGGCTTGAACTCGAAACGTTGGTTTCATGCTACAGATGCCTTCATCAAGAATTTTGGTCCTCAAAAGCACAATACAATTGGCGAGATTAAACTTTTGTTATAAGAGTTCGCAAAATTTAACTTGTAGTGCTAGGGTTAGCGAGATTTAACTTGCTATTATTAGCATTATCCAGATTTAATTTCTATTATGGCGTCATAAATTCTGCATTCAAATTTCTGTTCTATAAAAAATGATCTGGAAAAGGACATTTAGTAGCATTTTTGACGCTTACTTTCTGCGTTTGGCACTTTGCTGATATCTGGCCCACTTTCTTTTTCTTTTTTCTTTCTTTCTTTTTTTTTTTTTAGAAAAATACTTTTTCTATCTTCAAGATATTCAGTAATTTTTTCATATTTTTTAAAGAAGTAGTGTTGATCATAGTGAAGCCATTTTAAGTTGAATTGAATGATTTTGAGTTTAACGTCCCCTTCAGCAGCGAGGCTATATGAGACGGAACCTACTGATTAACGTGAAATCCGAACCACATGGGCTCCCGCCGGGAATCGAACCCGGGTCTCCAACGCCACAGGCACGTAACATAACCGCTTAGCTACGAAGGAGCTCTGAAGCCATTTTAAGTCAAGCGGTTATCAGTCATCAAGTCATCATTAAAGAGAAAGATGTTGGAAATAGTTGACTTAAAATGTTGAATTTCTTTTCCCTGCGATTTCTATTTCTTCTAGTCCCGAGCGGTCCCGGGTTCGATTCCCGGTGGGGTCACTCGGTCGAAAAAGTGTAACAGCTTTTTCAGGCCAGCCATCCTGAATGAGGTTTTTCTGGGTTTTCCTCATTCACACCAGGCAAATGCCGGGGTGGTACCTAATTTATAGATCCCAGGCCGCTTCCTTCCTTTCCCAATCCTTTCTTCCTTCCCTTTCCCCGGATTGTGTGCTCGCCGAGGGACGTTATCCCTCAAATCGTGAAGGGCTAAATGGCCTTAGATGCCGACAGCCCACAAATCTAAATCCTAAATCTCCTAGTCCTGTAGAAAGCTATCCTGTTCTTAATCTTTCTCCTTGGCCGATTTCATCATAGTAGTTCTTCCTTGAATTCCAAATTCATTAGTCACCTTATTCAATCTATCCTGGGGCCGCGGTGGCTCAGTGGTAGTGCGTTCACCTCTGGTGCTTGGGGTCCCGGGTTCGATCCCAGTCCTCGCCAAGTGAACTTTGAGTTGAGCTGAATTTCAGTTTAACGTCCCTTTCAGCAGAGACGTGGACCTACTGATTAACGTGGAATCCGAACCACATGATCTCCGCCGGGAATCGAACCCGGGTCTCCCGCGTCAAGGGCGCGTATGCTAACCGCTTAGCCACGGAGGAGCTCCACCAAGTGAACTTTGTGGTGGACAAACACCACTTTCTTCATTCCACCATTTCATGCATTACTCATCATCACTGTCTCCTTTAGCCTAACCGGCATAATCGTGGGAAATAACACTCAAAGATTTCATTTCATTTTTCAATCTATCCTCCAGGCCCACTCTCGTGGCCACGTGTGTGACTAGTCGAAATAAAGCCTGAACAAGAAATTGTTAGACTGGAAAGCCGTATGTGTCGAATATAGGAGTAGGAGGGAAGAAAATAGAACAGTTGACTAGTTTTCGATACCTGGGTAGTATTATAATTAGTGATATGAAGTATGAACGTGAAATAAAAGCAAGGATAGAAATGGCGAAAGAAGCCTTTAGGACGAAGAAAATACTATTTTGTGGGACCTTGAATCGAATTGAAGAAAAGATTCATAAAATGCTTCTTGTGGAGTAGAGTGTTATATGGATCAGAAACTTGGACATTACGGCTGGAGGCTTCAGGAGCAATTAAATTAGGAAGAGCAATATTAACTGATCATTAAAAATGAATGACAACGTGTAAGCTTTTACACAAAACTAGCTCTTAAGGGGGGAATATGGGACATTTTTAGTACTATTTTAATTTCTGATTTCGTATTCATAGAATACTTAAATGTGAGGAAACGGATGAACCGTTTGAAATCTATTTTTGAACTTCGTTATCAGTTGGGTTAGCCTGGGCTTTCAAGGGGGAAGGGATTATAATTTATCTTTCAAGTATTTTCCACAAACATTATTCTTCGCGTGCGAAGAACGTATATTTCACATGGTATTATAGAAATCCCTCTTAGAAGCGAAATTATTGTTATTATTATTAGTACTAGTATTGCCACGAGACGAGGCAGCACTTTCTCGACACCTTTTCGAGATGAAAATGAAAGGAAATTTTTTTCAGTTTAACGTCCCACTTTTATACCCGTTAGGCTAAGGGACACGATGATAAATCAAGTGAATGATGATGGAAGAAATGGTAGAATGATAATGTAGGAGGAAACGGGAGTAACGTCGAGGAAACCCACGAACAAAATGTTGTCCACCATAAACTAACTTGGACGGAGATCGAATCAAAGACCCCACACACCATAGATAAGCGCTCTAACATTGAGTCACCGTGTCCTTCCCCCTTTTCGAGATGAGTATGCCCTAAATCTAGTCTTGTGGGCAAGTCTTATAATAATAATAATAATAATAATAATAATAATAATAATAATAATAATAATAATAATAATAATAATAATAATAATAATAATAATAATAATGTTTATTTTCTGTGCCATGAACAGCCTAACGGCAAAAATACAGCACTTTATCAGACAAGATAAATATATATTACATACAGTGTAAGCTACATACTAAAACAATAAAACATAATGATAAAATAAAGTAAAATAATATCGTATTAATAATTCCTTGTCAAATTAACACCTTTTTGTAGTATCAAAATAGTCGTCATAAATAGTAAAAATAATATTTGTCAAGCTCTAAAATGCATGCTTTTATACTGATAAAAATAAATTAAACTAAATTAAAAGAATTGGTCAATCTTCTCAAAATTACAGATTTCGGATTCAAAGGAACTAATGTTGATATATTTTTTATATTATACATTGGTACCCTTATACCTATATTATGCAAGCAATATTCATTATGATTGCTATTGTGTAGTAGTTTCTTAATAAAATCTCTTTCATTAACTTTTCTCCTGTCGCTCAGTGCCTGCAATCCCCCAAATAATAATAATAATAATAATAATAAAAGCAAATATTTCATACGCAATCAAATAACAACGCTTTAAACATTTTTTTTTTCAGCACAGAAAGTAACGACTGAATTGAAGTATATCATTTAATATCACAGTAATAATACAAAATCGGTTGAATCATTTTATTTTGTGGAACATTAATATTTCCAAGAAATGGGTCATGTATGTATGTAATATTTCTAATGAAATGATGTAATGAGAATTCATTACATAGGTTCCAAGGGTCATTAGCCTATTAACGCTTTGAGATAGCTTCAAAATTACATTTTGATTATATACTGAGCATTTAATGCGATTATATCTATCCCTGCCATTTCCATAAATTGTATTGCTCTGTCTGTCTGTTCATATCTTCCCATCAGTTGTTTATGTGAGCTTGTGATTCGATTTGGTTTCCCTCAAGGTATGTATGTAGTTATTTATTTAAATAAATTACGGAATTTCCCTGAAATAATACATGAACTATATTTTTAGTTCTTTTAAATTATTTTTTCCCCTCTTGAAAGTACCTAATGACATTAAGGGCGCAGGAGATCTCGTAATTACGAGAGGAAAAAAAAAAAAAATATCGAATTTGAGATTTCCACGAATTTTCATTCCGGACGGAAAGGTACGGAATTCTCGCACTTAACTTCCTCGTTCAACTCTAAATCCGATTTTGTTTGTATTTCAGAACATTATTTGAAGTATGTATTCAGAAAATTTTAATTCCATAATACAAATATTATATATAAATTGAAAATAAACCTTTTAAAAAGAAATTATGACTCTAGAATGAAATTATATCAGTGTTTATGTCCCACGATTATGCCGTGTAGGCCAAAGGAAAAATGAAATGAAATCTTTCAGTTTTACGTCCCACGGTTATGCCAACACAAAGTTCACACGGCGCGAGCTGGGATCGAACCAGGTGTAGGCCAAAGGAGGCGGTGATGATAAGTGAAGGAAATGCTGGAATGGAGAAAGTGGTAGGAAACGGGAGAACCTTTAGAAAAACCCACGACAACCATGTTTGTCCACCACAAAGTTGACTTGCCGTGAGCTGGGATCGAACCAAGGAACCGAGAGGTGAACGCTCTTCCAGTGAACCATCGCGACCCCCAGTTATAATGAGAATGAATGAAATGGTGGAATGAAGAAAGCGGGAGAACCCCGAGAAAACCCACGCACACGGTGTTTGTCCACACAAAACCCATTTGGCGCGAGCTTGAATCGAACCAGGAAACCTACGTACCAGAGGAGAACACTCTACCACGGAATCACCGCGGCCCCAATCATGAATCAAGCTTTATTTGTAAAGTTATCAGTGAAATATAATAGGTGTGGGAATTGTAAAATATGTTTATAATAAAATTCCTTTTATAAAAATATCCTTGAGCATCAATACGCCGTTACCAGCGTTTCTACAACCCTTCGGAAACCCGGGTTCGATTCCCGGCGGGAGCTCATGTGGTTCGGATTCCACGTCAATCAGTAAGTCCGTCTCATATAGCCTCGCTGCTAAAGGGGGCGTTAAACTCAAAATCAATTCAACTTAAAATGGGTTTACTATGATGAACACTACTTCTTTAAAAAATATGAGAATTTTTTCTTTAAAAAAAAAAAAAAAAGTATAAAGTGGGTCAGATATCAGCAAAGTGCCAAACGTAGAAAGTAAGCGTCAAAAATGCTACTAAATGTCCTTTTATAATAGTGTACAATTATTTTAAATGGCAGTCCTACCCCTCTCCTTATATAATTTAAAACGAAAATAAAATTTTACACTAGGCATTTTCTAAGTAGTTACCACAATTCTACGAAAGGGTTATCTGGGTGTTCATCAAGTGATAAAATTCTGTATTAGTCATGTTTATTTTCTTACTAAAAAGACGTTTGGAATCAGTGTCGTGCCTTGGGGGGCGAGCGGGTCGACGACCTCGGGCGCCGAAATAAGGGGCGCAACATTCGGGAGGAAAAAAGAAAAGAAAGGAGAAAAGAGAGAGGAAAAACTACTTGGAATATTTTATATCAACAGCAGTATTTTTCAATCTAATATTTAATTGGAGTAGAGTTAGATTTATACTTGTTTGCGTACCTAGACACTCGGAATCTAAGTACTGCATCAAGACATTTGATTTCACAAGGACTGACGGTCAAATAGATTATCAACATTGCTATGAGATAGTTAAAAATAATGAAAATGTAAAAAAAAAAAAAAAAAAAAAGGAAAGAAAAGAAAAGAAAAAGAGAATATCTGATTAGCATCTCAGATTTTCTTGATCAAAGCAGGGACTGGAACATAAGAAGAGTAGAGAGGGGTAGCAATTCAAGGAACAAGAACAATTACATTGAACTATTGAAGTTGATTGTAAGATCTGATTAGAAACTTGCAAACCATTTGTTTAACGTGTAGTGGAATCTAAGTACTGACAAGAAAGTGGTAGCAGACACTTCAACACGAGGGACTCTACTTTTATTACTTGCTTTTATTTTACTGTAATGAATACAAGTATATTATATATCAGAATATTACAAGACTTATGACTTACTTTTGTAGTTATTTTTAGTGTTACAGTTTGTTGCGAATTTATTCGTAACCATGAAGGTAATGTTGGAACAATAATAATATTATATAATGTTAAAATAATAATATGATTATGATGATAAGAAGAAAGGATAGAATAAAAGTTTACGGTGAAACTTCAGTAGACGATATGGTATAGAGGAGTAGAGTACTGGACCAATGCATTGTAATTTTCTTGCCACTTGAAATACATCGGTATCCCAGTTAGTGAGAGACCATTTGGCTGAAATATACAGGGTGTTATAAAAATTGTCACTTTTTTTTTTTTTTTTTGGTAATAGATTCCTCACATGAAAAGAAGAAAAAAAGTTCATATAGACCTGCGATCGGAAGTGCAGAGTTTCGTAGTTATATGGTGCCGAAAACGTGAAAAAAATTAACTTTAAAGGTCCAATAGTTCCACTACTATTGGACAGATCGTAGTCAGATCAAGACATCACTGAAGAATTGGTGTATGAACTATCCAAATATCCATCTTTCAGAACCTCCGGTACTTGCACAATCATTTTTAGAGAAGCTGTTTGGAAGTACTTGATCACTCTCCACCTACCTCTCTAAAAATTGGTGTGCAAGTACTGGAGCATACTTAAACATGGATATTTGGATAATTCACATATCAGTTCCTCAGTACTATTTTCACCCGACTATGATAGGTTCCTAGTAGTGGAGCTTTGATTTTTTTTAAAGTTCACTTGTTTAACGTTTTCGGCACCCTATAACTCCGAAACTTATCCACTTTTGAGCACAGGTTCATATGAACCTTTTTTTCTTATTTTGATGTGAGGATTATGTTCCCAAAATATTGTGACACATTGTTTTAACACCCTGTATATGGCGATGGATAATAAATATTAAAAATAGAACGGATTTAAGAAAGATTATGAACGCAAAGTGGAAGCGAGTATCTTTCAAGAAAAAATAGAACAAAATAAAGGCGTATTCACAGAATGCCATGTGATATGTCTTGTTGAACTGACGAAAAAAAAAAAAAAAAAAAAGAAAGAAAGAAAAGTGGGTCTTACAAAATGTAATTTTGAATAGCAGTGTGTTTCGAGATGATTTAATGCAAAATGTACGTAATTCTTCGTAATCTGTGAAGGTACGACTGGGAGGAGTTTATGTTAAATATACAGGCTCGTACGTAACACACAAACTAATAAAAACAGCGTTGTAGTGTATTTCGATCTGTATATTTTTATGTAGGACTCTCTATATATTTCTGTTGCATCATTTCTTAAAAAATATTCTCCTGTAACTGTTATGAATTTAATAATAATTAATAATAATAATAATAATAATAATAATAATAATAATAATAATAATAATAATAATAATAGGAAGAAGAAACTATGGAGGCTACCATGTACGAGTAATACTAATTACTACAGCTTTGTGTTTATTTCCTGTAGTGCCTCGCAAGATTTTATTGTATAGGTACATTTAGGATTTTATCATGTCGGGCCTTCACATACAGATTGACAATGTAGTTGCTTGAAGGCACTGACTCTATGGATGTTTTGTTATGTATCAAATCGACTCCTAATGACTTCAAAACTCGTATTCTGTTATCGACTTTCCTTTTTTATTTGGTTTGCTGGCAAAAGGGGATTTTTTTTCTGGCCCACTGGGGAAGCAGGCAAAAACTTCAGTGCTACACGCCTGTCTTCGCTCACTTAAGGTTAGGGTACCGAAGGCGCTGAAGATAAAGATGTTTTCAGTCAATATGATTTCGAAAATACCTTGGGAAGAACATACATAATATAAGGTGCATATTGTATGTAAATGCATCTCATTACGTGTATTGGAAGATAATTGATATATTAATTATGCTGTTTCGACATCATTACTTAAAAGTATGGCGTCTGCGCATGTGAATTTCTACTTGTCAGTTTTTTTTTTTTTTTTTGTAAGTTATTGTATTTTATTCAAGTTTTCGAAATAGTGGAAGTAAACTTATATATTCTTAATCTGTACCAAATATTTTAATTATGTCATAATCTAATTGAACATGTTGAACATCTGTGTCTTCATGGGTGACAACCCTGGGGGAGTCAAGGTGCTCCCTCAAGTCAGCTTGGGTCCTCCAGGGCCTGGACACTAAGCGGTTAGCGTACGCGCTTTTGGCGTGCGGGACCCGGATTCGATTCCCGGCGGGAGCTTATGTAGTTCGCGTTCCACGTTAATCAGTAGGTCCACGTCTCATATAGCCTCGCTGCTGAACGGGACATTAAACTCAAAATTAACATCAACATATAGAAACTAGACATCTTTATTTGGATTTTTGCTTTCATATCTGACAACGAAACACAGAATCTCCTCACTCTTGCCCCTCCTCCACCCCTAAAGTTAACAGAAATCGGCGCCGGTGTATGTTTCTGTTGATACGTATATTGAAACATTTTGTTTCATAGTTACCCATGTTAAATCTTCACTTTCTTCCTCCAGTTCTCTCGCAAGTGTTGTTGGTTATTAAGACGGTCTTTGGTTTTAACACGAGTTTATGCATCTGTGTAAGAGACATGAAATATTGCTAACATTACAACTGTGTGTATAGTACTTGTAGATGGTTGTCTTTTAAGAACGAATATAAAATCAATATTAACTATATGTTGCCGTCTCAGTTACATAACAGATACACTTCCTGTTTTATGTCTTTTGTCTTGAGTGGTTGTTTCCAGCCATTAATAATGTAAAAAGAAAATGTAATGCTTTCTTCGCTATCGCCATGAATGATTTATTATTTGGTGAAATCAGTAAATACGATTTGAGTGCCTGTAATATATCGCTCCTCTTACATGTGTAGTAAATAATAAAACTTTGTTTATAAGGTTCATGGTGCTATTATAACTCTTCGCTGAAAATGCTCAATAGGGAATGACATTTTCTTAGATTCTAATGTAAGGGGGGTAATTTTCTTATGTTTGACGGAGTTCGTCTCCTATTGATTTCAGTTAACGACTTGGCGTTTTATCGCTCTGTTCGTTTAAGCTGCCTTATAACTTAATATAGCCTACAAGGTTACGTCCTTTCCGTAGAGTAATAGAACAAACAAAACAACAGAGTTCCGTTTCACAATGTGAAACTACCGTAGATTTCCAAGCGATGGTGATTCAATATCGAAACCCAGAGTAGTAGTTCCAGTTGCAACCAGGCGCGGAGCTAGAAATTTTTGTTGGAGGGGAGTCCAATCTTTGGGGGGTCCAATATTACAAGTCATTACGTCTATATAGTATTAAACGGGTATTATTATGCATCCGAAAATACGATAAGTAATTGTAAAATACGTCCACATATTTTCAAAAAAAAAATGTTAGAACTAGATTGTTTTTATAAGAGAAAGAAATGAAATGAAATCTTTGAGTTTTACGTCGCACGATTATGCCAGCCAGACTAAAGGAGAGGGTGATGATGAGAAATGAATGAAATGATGGAATGAAGAAAACTGGGAGGAAACGGGAGAACCCCGAGGAAACCCACGCACATGGTGTTTCTCCGCCACAAAGTTCTCTTGGTGCGATTTGGGATCGAACCAGGGACCCCAAGCACCAGAGGTAAACGGTCTACCACTGAGCCACCGCGACCCTATGAGAGAAAGAGTATATATTAAGTGTAAGATCAAATTTTCATTCTACATCAATCATTTTCGTGTTGTTTAGTTAACAAGTTTTGTGCAGGGTCCTAGGGATGCGCACGAGACAAGATTTGAGACCGTCTCGTTTCGAAAATGTGCTGTAAAAGTGATGTCTCGACTCGAAAAATGTATATTTTTCTATTGGGAGAGCTGTCTCTACACTCGAATTTTGCCAGGAAAATTCTGTCTCGACTCGTCTCGTGCGCATCCCTAGAGGGTCCGGGCCCGGTGAACCCCCCACCCCCCTACGAGTGCGCCTCTGGTTGCAACACAAGGATAAAGTCGGAGATAAACCCTACTCTTTGTTTAACTGAACCCTTTGTCCACAATCCTTTGGGGCGCGGGTGCCTACTTTACAGAGTGAGGCGGATGCATATAATAAATATGTAGCAATGAACTGTACGTTCCCGGATACCATCAAGCTTGTAATTACTCTGTTACACAACTAACGATTAAATTACTTAGTTAAAATTTTGTTAATTTTTAATTGATAACTAACTGAACCTGTGCTCTCTACACAGCGCATCATTCGCATATGAGCATAAATCTCCTTCTCATTCCTCACAACATATGTGCATGTCCCTTTACAGACACAACTGAAAGACGTCTTGATTAAAAAAAAAAAAATCGGCAGGGGTATCATAAAGGGGAGATTTTTTCGATTATTTTTTCTCAATATCTCGCACCGTTTGCAAGATTTGAGCCTAGTTCCGGTTGGAGTTTCTAATTCATGTATGACCAGTGTTTTCTTTCTTCTTGCATGCGGTATGTAATAAGCAAATACATTACATATACAATTAATTATAATGTCAGTTATATATATGGTGTTCATTGGGCAAAACACTCAAAAAATAAAGATTTATCTTAAGACTCGAGAAATGGTTATCCTTCCTTTTTCACTATCATTTGGCCATGGAACAAACGCCTGAGACATATACAACCCCAATATACAACATTGTGGTGTTGGAATGTATGACGCATAGGATATGATGCTTTGTGTGTGTGTGTGTGTGTGTGTGTGTTTGTTTGTTTGTTTGTTTTAATTTCAACGTTTCCAGCGTACCCTAAAAAGATGTAACAAAGAAATAATGGTCATGTTTTTTTTTTTTTTTAATATTCAATTAGAACTGGTCAATCTACCCAAAATTTCCAATCGATCAGTGAAAACGTCATCTTTCTAGAGCCTGTAGTTTCCGAGATCTCATTGTCGAAAGGATTGACCACAAACATATAAACACTGTTTAAAAGGACTCGGAAGATGGAAGCACAATTCACATGCATTGATTTTAGAGAAGGCTTATTAAAATACAAAGGCTTTGAACAATAATTTTATATTATAAACTTTATGAAAAAGATATAGTTAACTAATTTAGACTATTTAAAGTACAAATACTTAAAATGTTTGTCTCTCTTAAACGTGAAATCACACATAACCGCAAATGAAAGATTTGGAAGCTATAGGTTAGAGCTCAGGCACTTTTAATTGCTATTGTAGCATTTTAATAGATAGATCGTTATAAATATTCGTAATGATTAAAATAACAAATGAGTATTGTTTCACAGTATGAAACTAAAACTTACAAACTGTACAAATATTACTCAAACTTGAAGTAGTACAACTATAAGTAGTAGTTGCAATAGAGTAAGAATAAGGTCAAAAATAGAACCTGTTGAATCCATATCGAAAAGCCATTATTCGCTATTCATTACTATTTTTGTTCTGTGGCGATATAGGCTGAAACCAAAAATCTTTAATTTGAACTACTTCCGGTTTGAGTATATATAAAAAGTAAAAGCGCAAGATTATAATACAGTTTCAACATTTTTACTACTGAGTGAAGCTTTAGAAATCAACTGAAGAGAATATTGTAAACTTAGAGGTGAATTTTCTTTTATTTATTTGTTTATATATATATAATATACAGAAAAAATATTGATTTAGCGGAATCGAACTTGACTCCGGAAATTTTTGTTGGCCGGGAAGAGGGGAGTTCAATACCACAAGCCACTACATCTATGTAGTATTGAACGGGTATTATTCTCCATCCGAAAAGAAGATTGATTATTCTCCATCCGAAAAGAAGTAATTGTAAAATACTTCCATCTATATTTTCAGAAAAAAAATAAGACTGAATTTTCATGTTATATCAGTCATTTTTCTGTTAATCAAGTATAGTTTTATTGAAAAAGAGTACAAATGTATGTTGAATTAGAGTCCAGAAGGTATAACGTCGTTTGCTTCTCCGCGCTTGGATCTGCTCGTCACTGGAGGTGTGGCAAGAGGATAGCCACTTAAAACTTTTCAGATTTGCCTAACTTACTCATTGCGAGGGTGGTGATTGGTTATCCTCGTACCACCCCACCAGTGACGAGCAGGTCGAGGCACGGGAAGGCAACGACGTTTGTTACACCTCCTAGACTTTAGGAAGTTTGGAAGGGTGCGGACCGAATGGACTCCCGTGAGTGCACCCCTGCTTCTAACAAATGAAACTACTTCATATTTTCGGTCCTTCATCGATCTTTTCCTTAAGAGGCCTCATCACTTCGAAATTAAAATACCGCTAATTTTACAGTGATTATGTGATATCTTCAAATAGATAAAAGATAATCGAAAAGTGGAACATGACCTCCCTAGACAATATTATTTTGCGTGAGATACCGTTATCATGACTCATTTATCTGCTTTCGATTTCCAGCCATTTAGAAAATCGGCATTTATTTTCGCATTTCTAAATAACTGCAAACGGAAAGCTACTAGGTGACTCGTGATAATGGTACCTCATGCGAAATAACATCGCCTAGGGAGGTCTTGATCCACTTTTCGATAATGTTTTATCTATTTGAAGATATCACATAATTACTGTAAATTTAGCGCTATTTTAATTTCGCAGTGATAGGGACTTAAAAAATCAAGGACATAATACGAACGAGTTCACCCGAACTTATCCGATGTGGATCGAACTTGGCATTGCTATACAAGCTTGTAATTGTGTGTGCTTTTCATTTCAAAGCTAAAGATCGCTTTTCATTTCAAAGAAAACAGACAATTTTCCATCAATGGCTTAAGAAAATAAAAAACGAGAAAGATAGTGAACACCGTCTGAAAGACAAGAACGTACTTGAGGAGATGCATTGATCTCTCTCTATTATAGGTACCTACTTCAGAAGTCTCAACAATTTCAACAACTATTGATAAAACATTAAGGTTGTGCTTAGTTCCAGCAAAACATTCCATTGTAATATATATATACATTTTTTTCTTTCCCTGAAGGAGGTCATTGTATGATGAAACGTCAATACCTCTTCCCGTTCTAAGCCTTCCATCTTCGATTCTTTCAACTTTGTCAAAGAACAATGAGAATTTTTTTTTCTTCAGTTGCAAGACTGAAAGAAAAAAAAAAGTTCTTTTGTCACTTATTTTGTAGAGGCTTTTCTCGTGAAGAAGACAAAAGCTCCATCATCAACGTTGCCAATACGTACTACATTGGATCTTTCTTTTGTTTAGAAAGGTCACCAAGTGTATGTTGTTTTACGTATTCCTGTTTTCTTCTGCCATTTTGCAAAGTAACAGGAAATTAAAAGGGGTGAGTCAAAATTTTGAGGATTATAGCGATCTGGTAGTACCTCGAATAGTTTAGAAAGCAGTAGAAGTTCCCCAAATGCGGGGAAAAGTCATTCTTCATTAACTTTTAAAGAAAATATTTTATTTAAAATGTTTTGCGAAAATTTCAGTAAGTATACCCCTTACACTTTGTGATCCCTAACTCGGGAACCAAAAGCCAGCACACACAATACAGCGTTGCCAGGTCGGAATGCGAAAATATCTGTAGATCTATCATGAAATGTCTAAAAATATCTAATTTTTTTAAAATTAAAATATCTGAATAAATATATGTAATGATAGTTTGTATTTACCTCAGTTTTCTTCTACTTCTTCAACACGGTAGCCCTATATAATAGTTACTGCCGAAATAGCAAGTGAAATAATTTCTTCTTGCAGCATTCAGCGGCACCACAAATCTCATACGCGATAATCGATGTTATTAATCGGATAGTTTAGCCTTTCAGATGTTTTGTCGACTGAGGCTCGGCATTTAATCTTACTTGTTAGCAAGGGCGCCCATGTTGTGGTTTCCAGAGGGGGCAAGCATAACCGATATTTCAAATATAGTTTCAAGTTTTGCTGTAACTATTCTAAATATTCTATTGGGTTTTCGATCTTTCGAAGTATAATTTCCTCTAGGTGGGCGAGCGCCTCACCGTGCCCCCCTGATGGGCGCCCTTGCTTGTTAGTTATTTTATTCCGATGTCGAATCACGCTCGACATCTTTTGCAGTTGATTTCGTCCAATGCCAAGTTGCTTGATTTCTCTGCTACTACATCTAGTGGACAATAATTAAACTACTATTTTCATCCCTATTATATATATATATATATATATAATATCCACTTCGAGAGCGTAATTCTATTTTATCGTTTTCATTTCTGTTCACCGCACCATCTGCACCTAAGACTGATTGGAAAAGTTAGGTTAGCTGGCTGTTGTTATCAGCGTCCTATAATAATAATAATAATAATAATAATAATAATAATAATAATAATAATAATAATAATAATAATAATAATAATAATAATAATAATAATAATAATAAAATAAAAATAAAAGATTGCATCCTAAACTATTCCTCCTAGAATCATCTTACATGAGTACCAAACATCTGTTAGATCGTTTTTATAATACAGTATATAGTACATCACTTATACTCTATTAAATTTATTGGCGTGGGAGACCCGGGTTCGATTCCTGGAGGGAGCTCATGTGGTTCGTATTCCACATTAATCAGTAAGTCCACGTCTCATATAGCCTCGCTGCTGAACGGGACGTTGAACTCAGTCAACTTAACTCTACTAAATTTATATAAATCGTTAGTTGAATTTTTGTAATCCAAAATCTTCGAATCAACGATTTAAAAAAAATATACCTTTGAACGGTATCAAAACAGTAAAATCGTAAGTAAAGACGAAAAGGTCAGCCGAAGACCGTGGAGCATGGAAGCTTTGCAGTTGCAGGAAGTGACCTGATGCTAGTAATGGCAGAATACATATGATGATGATGTCGTAATTTAGTTCATCTCGATTATCGATTATGTTTCATCTTTGGAAATTTCTTGTTTCTTGCAAATAATGTTTAGAAAGTTTTTTTTTTTTTTTTTTAATTTAATATGGTATATCTATTACGGGTATCAGGCATCGGTCACCGTGGACATGCTTAAGTTTATTTGAGGGAGGTAGTTGTTTAAAGCAATGGTTCTCAACCAATGTGTAACGCAGTCCCCTAAGGTGTGTCGCGAAAGTTTAGAATTTAAAAGTCATGAAGAATTTAATAATAATTAGTTAAAATTGATACAGACTGTACCAGTCAACACCTCCAGCGGTAGCAATAATGCTCCGTACAATAGCATTATAAAAACTAATTGGTTTCACTTTATTATTATTATTATTATTATTATTATTATTATTATTATTATTATTATTATTATTATTATTATTATTATTATTAAAATATTATTATTTATAATAAAATATCAGACAAATGTGTCGGGATGTCCTGCACGTTTACCAAAGTGTGCCGTCAGTCAAAAATGGTTGGGAACCACTGGTTTAAAATACAATTTCTAAAATTTACGTGCGACTAAATGAAAATTTAAAAAGATAAAAATATGTAAAAATGCTTTATAAATCATTAATTGTTCTATGGAATTCTAGAATAATATTAAACTTAGGCACACATGTTACCGTACACATTACGCACTTATAATTTTATATAGAACATTGACATCTACTTGTTCACAGTTTCCCATCCTCCGTTTCAACATTACATTTAATGTAAAAGAAAAAAAAGACATTTTAAAACCGTCAGCTTTCGATAGTGGATGATCCGAGTAATTAATTCTTACACGTGTGTGACTATCAGATGTCTGACCTCTTCACATATGCTTTGGAGCAATGAATAAATGCCCATACATGCTCCTGCCTGCACCTGTTCCCATTATTACAGGGAACATAAACTGCCAATCATTCAGCGTCTAACACCCCATGTTCCCAAAGTGCTACATTGTATCATGTAATGTTCGCGCTATGTGATAATGACCCTCTAATCACAATGACATCGTTTGGAGAGCTTTCATTTTTTTTAACTTTCCCTTTTTTCTCACCTCCCAAAATAGTTTATTGCCTTTGATATTGTAAGCGACATATTTGATTGGGTGATCTACATACCCAGTCTGGTGGGTTTTTTTTTAGTTACTCTTATTTTTCGCCCATGGTAGAAGTAACTACGATCAATTCATTTGTTCATGTTTACTGAGCTGGTGTTTGTCACACAATATTGTAACTGAATGTTTTGTTCTCTAGTCAGACGAAATTAAAAAAAAAAAAAAAAAAAATAAGATTAATTAATATTTAGTTGTAGGTGCAACTTATAAATATAATAGCTTAGAAGTACGATACCTCGAGAACTTGTACATTTCTAAATTCAAGACGAGATTATGTGGAGTCGCGGAAACTCAGTGGTAGAGCGTGGGGTCCCTGGTTCGATTCCTGCTCGCGCGAAGTGGACTTTGTTGTGGACAAACACTAAGTGCGTGTGTGTTTTCTTGGGATTTTATCGTTTCCTCCCACTTTATTTATTCCACCATTTCATTTATTTCTCATCATCACCGTTTCCTTTACCCTAATCGGCATAACTGTGTTAGATTTCAAACACTGTTTCAATGATTGGTGGTATAAAAACTATGTATTAGTAATATAATTGCGAATACAATTTAAAAACATGTATCGACATTTAGGCCCCGTGCGCGTGCCTTCGGTGCACGAGGTTCCGGGTTCGATTCCCGGAGGGAGAAACATCGAAATTTGATCGCATCGCGGTGCTACGTCTCGAATACCGCCTCGCTGTTGAAAGTAGCACGTCTCGTGTATAATCACTGTCAATCCACTGTTGGATGAAGGACGCTCCAACTTTTCTCGTGAACCAGTGTATGTATTTAACGATTTTTTTTCAGGTTACTCGCAATGTTTTTTTTTCTATTTTGTCACACCACCCTGTATGAGCACGTTTCCCAAATCGTTTCTTGTCTCTTGGTATCCAGTCAAGATTATTTCGAAATATCAAGTAAATAAATTTCGAAAATGAGACGAGAAAAGCTTCTCGAAAACTTATAAGGCGAGACAAGAAAGAATCCTTCGAGAATCGAGACTTATTCAAAATTTACTAGACGAGACTACCTAATTTATCTTCTCGTTTCGTGTCTCTCGGGGCTTTCCTCTTTCCTCCTAGTTTCTTCATTCCACCATTTCATTCATTACTCATCATCACCGTCTCCCTTAGCCTAACCGGCATAACTGTGAGACGTAAAACTTAAAAATTTCATTTAATTTTTTTCCCAAGTAGTGGTTTGAATTTTACTTTAATGTTGGGTAGGTCCTGCCCCTAAATAGCCTCGATCTTATAGAAGAAAGTATAGCAATAAAGATCGTGTATCGAGAAAGATTTCTCTCCACTTAATATTTATTCATTTTGGGCGGGGGGATTTACAGACCTTGCCGAAGAGTAGCGGAAATATTATATTCTTTTTCTTCAGTTCCACAAACGGTTCATTATTTCCCGTAGTAAAATCATTCATATAATGTATTTTGCTTTATGGGACGTTTATATCCGTGTAACGTGGGTTCCTGTCACCACGACATGGCGCGTCCTCAGGTTGCGGATCGAGGAGAAGGCCTCTAGATATAGAGGTTAGCTGCGAATATACTGAATAAGCAGTCGCGGACAGACGACCAGGAGTGGTCCTCCAGCTTGGGGGTTTGGGTAAGGCTAACTCCCTCATCCTGTAAAAAAAGGTACTTGTTCAGAAACATTCACAAAAGCCTCGGACAAGGACTGATAACTTGGCACGACCTCGGCAAAAGAAAATGGACATGAGATTTGGAACATGGAATATTAGAAGTCTTTATAGGGCAGGCGCGTTAAAATCTGTAACGAGTGAGTTAGAGAAATACAGGATGGACTTAGTAGGAGTTCAGGAAGTTAGGTGGGAAGGAAATGGATCTGAGAATTCCGGAAATTTTACGTTCTTTTACGGGGAAGGAAATAAAAATCACCAGTTCGGAACAGGGTTTTTCGTTCACAAACGAATATTACCAGCAATTAAACGGGTTGAATTTGTTACTGACAGACTTTCTTTTATTACTCTTAAGGGACGGTGGTGTGATATTATTGTTTTAAATGTACATGCTCCAACTGAAGATAAGGGTGACGATATAAAAGATAGTTTTTACGAAGAAGTGGAACGGATATTTGACCAACTCCCGCGATACCATATGAAGATTCTATTAGGGGATTTCAATGCGAAGGTAGGACGAGAGGATATTTTCAAACCGATTATAGGGAACGAAAGTTTGCATAAGGAAAGTAATGACAACGGTGTTAGACTCGTGAACTTTGCAACATCCAAAAACCTAATCGTGAAGAGTACAAAATTCCCACATCGCGACGTTCATAAATACACTTGGACATCACCAGACGGAAAAACACATAATCAAATTGATCACATTTTAGTAGATAGAAGAAGACAATCTAGCATAATTGACGTCCGGTCGTTTACAGGGACTGATTGTGACACTGATCACTACCTGGTAGTAGCGATAATACGGGAGAGATTATCGTTGAATAAAGGTAATATTCAATGTCCGAAAACGGAGAGATTTAATTTAAAGAAATTAGAAGAGAGCCAGGTAAGAGAGGAATACCAGATTGAAGTTTCGAATAGATTCTCGGTCTTAGAAGACTCGGAGTGCACTAGTGTTGAGGATACTTGGATTGAAATTAGAGATAGCATTAAAAGTTCAGCAATAGAAAAATTGGGACACGCGGAAATACGTAGGAACAAACCATGGTTCGACCAAGAATGCATTAAACTAGCAGAGAAGAGAAAACAGGCAAAATTACGCTGGCTACAAAATCCGAATGAAATAACTACACAAAATTTCACAGATATCAGGCGGAAAACTTCCAAAACTTTTAGAACAAAGAAACGGGATTTTTTGAAAGCCAAAATTAAGGAACTTGAAGATAATAGTAAAAATATTCGGGACATGTATAAGGGGATCAGCGAATTTAAGAAAGGCTATCAGCCTCGTGCTTATATATTAAAGAAATCTGACGGAACAGTTCTCACTGATACGGATAGCCTCTTAAATAGATGGAAAGATTTCTCTGACGATTTGCTGAACACGCAGCCAAAAACTAATGTGCGTGGAGAAAAGGAGATACACACCGCAGAACCGTATATTCCAGAACCCAATCGAATAGAAGTGGAAGCCGCTATAAAGAAATTAAAGAAACACAAATCTCCGGGTTTAGATGAAATTCCGGCTGAGTTAATTTTAGCTGGAGGCGAAAAATTGGGGAACAAGATACACAAACTCATTCTCCTTATCTGGAACAAGGAAGAATTGCCACAAGAGTGGAAAGAGTCAATCATTGTTCCAATTCACAAGAAAGGCGACAAAACTGACTGCAATAATTATCGAGGCATTTCTCTTCTGTCAACATCCTATAAAATCCTTTCAAATATTCTGTTAGCAAGATTGACCCCATACGCAGATGAAATTATTGGAGATTATCAGTGCGGATTTAGACGAAATCGATCAACTATCGACCAAATATTTACCATTCGACAAATACTCGAAAAGAAGTGGGAATACAATACCCCGGTACATCAACTATTTATTGATTTTAGAGAGGCTTACGACTCGGTAAGGAGAGAAACATTATACAACGTTCTTACAGAACTTGGAATACCGAGAAAGCTAATTAGATTAATTAAGATATGTTTAAGTGAATCCCAAAGTAAAGTCCGGGTAGGAAAATTTTTGTCCACGAGCTTCCACGTCGAAAATGGCCTGAAACAAGGAGATGCGTTGTCGCCATTATTATTTAACTTTGTGCTGGAATACGCCATAAGGAAAATCAAAGATAGCAACCAGGGCCTAGAGTTGAACGGCATTCACCAGGTTATGGCATATGCTGATGATGTAAATTTAATAGGGGATGATAGGAGAACAGTAGAAATAAATGCAGAGATCTTATTAAACGCTTGCAGGGACATGGGTTTAGAAGTAAATGGAGAGAAAACTAAATACATGGAAGTGCGTCGGGACCGTAATGCGGCAAATTGTGGAGGCGTTAAAATATTAAATAATGCTTTTGATAAAGTGGATACTTTCAAATATTTAGGATCAATATTAACAGACGAAAATCATATTCACGAAGAAATTAAATGTCGACTAAAAGCAGGGAATTCGTGTTACTACTCGGTTCAAAATCTCTTGTCGTCGCGAATTCTGTCGAGGAATTTGAAGCTTAAAATATATAAAACGATAATCATGCCTGTTGTTCTGTATGGTTGCGAAACATGGTCGCTTACTCTGAGGGAAGAACATAGACTGAAAGTATTTGAGAACAGGATCCTGAGAAGAATATTCGGACCCAATAGGAATGAGAATGGGGAATGGCGGAAGCTTCATAACGAGGAACTACATAGTTTATACGGTTTACCCAACATTGTTAGGGTCGTCAAGTCTAGGAGGCTTAGGTGGGCAGGTCATGTAGCTAGAATGGCAGAAAGTAGAAACGCTTTCAAAGTCTTGACTGGTAGACCCATAGGAAAACGACCATTAGGAAGACCTAGGCGCAGATGGGAGGATAATATTAAGATGGATCTCGCAGAGATAGGAATACAAAGTAGGAACTGGATGCCATAGCTAAGGATAGAAGTCAGTGGAGAGCTTTTGTGAACGCGGCACTGAACCTCCGGGTTCCATAGGCCATAGAGTTAGTTTTAGTTAGTTAGTTAGTTTGGGACGTTTATATTCTTATTTCGAAGGAAAAAAGCTCTGTTTTTAATAAAATTAAAATAAAAGGGAAAATAAAGAAAAGGTAAAAATACTAAGAACATTAATAAGAAAATTAAAAATGTAATAAATAAATAAATAAATAAATAAATAAATATTTAAAATTTTAATTAGCATTTAATAGGTTTCGCCTTTCGTTCTGGTCTAGTGGCTAGCGTGTACGTCTTACCGGTAGAACAGCCTTGTAACTTCAATGTGTTACAGTGGTTCGGATTCTACCGCAAACTGTAGATTCACATCTCAGTAAGATTTGTTCTGGGATGGGACGCTAAACCGTCAACTAACCAACCAAAAATTGTGTTATTTTATTTAAATGTTTGTATACTTTTAAAAAAAATCTTCTTTGTACCCTAATTTTATTAAGATTATTGCTTGCACCAAACATCATTGATTTGCACACTGTTTCATTAAAGACGTTTGGACGACATTTTACAGTGTTGCTGGTTCCACGCTAAACTCTTGTAGGTCAGTGTTTCATTGTAGTCTTGGTGATTAATGGAATGAAACAAAACCAGAGCTCCTTCGTGGCTAAGCGGTTAGCGTATGCGCCTTTGAAGTGGGAGATCTGGGTTCGACTCCAGGCGGGAGATCATGTGGTTCGTATTCCACGTTAATTAGTAGGTCTGTCTCATATAGCCTCGCTGCTGAAAGGGACGTTAAACTCCAAATCAACTCCAAACAAAACCAATATTCAACACAGCTATCAGAACAGGATGAAATAATTAAAATACATTATTTTCTTCAAATGCTGCTTGCCGACGACGGTGGCTCTCTTGAAGTCGAAATAGTGTGGTGGCTAACGACGTTAATATTAGGTCCCGTCCTTCATATCCTCGGTGTTGCACAAGAACGCAAAACATAAAAACTCATTCAAATGTTAGGAATTGTGTTTAAAATTGCAGTAAAATTCTACCAAAATATTTAATAAATTTGAAATAACGTGCACCTTCGTATATAACAATTTGATAGACCTATTGCTTATGTATGTCTCTATTTTATCAGTTCTTTTTGTTTTTTTCCCGATTGTTATTAATAATAAATAATAATTTAGTAGAATGTTTAAACTTGACCGTTTTTTGGTTCATGTTATCAATAATAGATAATAATTCAGATGCATGTTTAAACTTGGCCGTGTTTTTTTGTTTGTTTGTTTGTTTCAGTTAACCTAATATAAATAAAGTAAATGGTTTGTTTGTATGTTTGTCTGTCTATGTGCGGTCTGGGGATCAGACGACTGGACCAAGAGTTACCAAGTTTTGGTCAGGGGTACCTTGGCCCAGGCCCCAGATCAAGACGAAGCCCACTTTTCAAATTTCGAACCAGGGGGGTCTCAGGGGGCGTTTACCGGAACCGGCTTGGGAACCAGAGAAATTGACCGAGAGCTACCAAATTTTAGTCACGAATACCTTAGTCCATGCTCCAGACCATAGTTAAACGGTTTTGTTTTTTTTGTGTCAAAATTCGAACCAGGGGGGTCTCAGGGAGCGTTTACCGGGACATGTAAAAGTAGTAGAAAATTACCGATATTAGTGTCGAATTCATAGTTTTTGCGATCACTGAAATCAATGGCGAAACTCCGATCGCATTAACTTCCAAATTCACGCTATTCGGCTGCGGGCCGGGGGTCACCGGGGGTATGAGATACCAAGACATAAAAGTAATCCAAAATGGCCGATATTAGTATCAAGTCAATAGTTTTCGCGGTCGCTGAAATTAATGGTGACACTTCCATTAGCGATGACTTGCAAATTTAGTTACAATTGTATGCGGGCCGGGAGTCAGCGGGGAGGGGGGATACCGAGACATGTAAAAAAAAATAGCCCAAAATGACCGGTATTAGTATCAAATCCATAGTTTTCGCGGTCGCTGAGATCAATGGTGATACTCCCACAGGCGTTGACTTTTAAATACAGCCCCCGTGCGAAGTATGGGTATATTCAACTAGTCAATAATAAATATCAGTAGCTCTGTTTCATGTCTAAACGTAACCGTTTTTATTTTTCATTATCAATAATAAATAATAATTCAGTTGCATGTTTAAACTAGACCGTTTCTTGTTTCAATATTATCAACAACATAAATAATAGTTGAATTCAATATTATGTGCAAAGTATCGCTTTCTCTTGAATAGCAAACGAAGGTTTCGAAATTTCCTTGATGAAAGGAAATGTGATCACCTTTAAAAAAAAAATCCAAATCCAAATATCAGACGTCAACTAACACAATCATAATGCTGTAGATAGGAGGTACAGTAAGTATTCAAGCTTCCCTCCCTCGCTACGGTTCCCCCTTCATGCACGTAACACTTTGGTGGCATTTCAGGGATCATTGCTTTTCTTGTTACCAGCGGACACGATTTGTTTTGCGTGTTTTTTGGTAGAAAACCCCCATAGAAGACCCAGTGAAGTGGAATTTGTAGCTGGAATGTGATGGATGGACATGTATTATTACGTCATTAGCCTCCTGATGGATTCTGCCCATTTGCTTCTGACGTTGATTTATACATGTGCAAGCAGGAGAAGAAATATCGATAGGATTGGGTAATAATGGCGCGCTCACAGTTTCCAATATTTTCTTTAATACGGTTGTATTTTTTTGATAAATTACTGATACCAATCATATTCCAAGAATACAGATTAAAAATTTAGTTAACATGCTCTTCGGAAACAGTATTCTGGAAAATGTTTTCAAAGCTTGGCAACTCACTCTTCAATTACATTGAATTGTAGTGGACAGTTAGTGAATTCCAGTTGTCGTTCTATTTATTGTAGTCTAGTGGTTAACCTAGGCACACCCAATCCTCGGAAGGACAGAAAGGGCCTTATGCAGAGTCGTTTTGACGTAAGATTAGCGTCATACTAAAGTCTTGACTACTACAGCAAACATATGTTGGTCAAACTCTTTAGTAAGGCACTAATCAAGCATCAGAACGACTCTGCATAAGGCCCAAAGTTTTTAAGTGTTAATGCAGTACTAGGATTGCCCGCCAGAGGAGATGAGACAAAGCTATATTATAGAATTTCTACTTACAAGGAACGGACATGAACCTATCATCCGGACCATCGAATCAAACCTAGTCTGTTAGATAAACATAACAAAGATATGTTCATGCACAAAAAATTAGATACCATGGACAACGGAGTAAGTTCCTGGGGCCCATTAACCCTGTTAGTATAAAGAAAATCGTAGACTCGCAGCGAAATAGCTATTGTATCAACACTGTTCGTTGGAAAGTCATGGTTTATAGTTTAGTCTCTTCAGCATGAAACAAGCTTTCCAGAGGTGCTATGTATTGGGGCGTATAACATACTTGAACAGGGAAAATTGGGAGAATGTCGGGAAAATTTCCTCCAGAAATCCCTCCTAAATTATCAACTTCGGACCCCTCTGGAGTGGCCCCGGTTAAAAACACACAATACAAATGTATCTCGAAAAAAATACTATAAGGAATAAGAAATGTATGTACCAAGTTTTGCATTGATAGATGGAATAGATATGAGGGAAAAGCTTGTATACCAATACACAATTTTCCCTCATACCTATGGTGTCTATCAATACAAAACTTGGCACACACATTTCTTATTCCCTATAGTACTTTTTCGAGATACATTTGTATTGTGTGTTTTTACCCGGTGCCATTCCAGAGGGGTCCGAAGTTGATGGGAAGGATTTCTGGAGGGAGTTTTCCCAACATTCTCCCATTTTCCCCCTGTTCGTTATGAGCCCCAACACACAGCACCTCTGGAAAGTTTGTTTCATGTTGAAGAGAATAAACTATAAACCACGATTTTCCAATGAACAGTGTTGATGCAATAGCTATTTCACTGCAAGTCTACGATTTTCTTTATATTACTAACAGGGTTAATGGGCCCCAGGGACTTACTCCGTTGTTTATAGCACTTTTTTTTTTTTTTTTTTTTTTTTTTTGTGCATGCACATATCTTTGTTATGTTTATCGAATGGACTAGATGTGATTCGGATGTCCGGATGACCGTTCCTTGTTAGAAATACAGTATACACCTGTCGTATTGTATATTTCCATTAGTCTAATTGACTCTGTTTGGGTATCTGATTTAGAAGATAAATATACGAGTAATTTAATCAATATTTCTTTGCCTTGCTATACCGAATGAATCTTTTCAAGGTATTACGTATTGAAATGAAATGGAAAACAAAATTTTTAGTTGAACGTCTCACGGTTATGCCCTGTAGGCTAAAAACGAATGATTAATAAAAGTGAAGGATGATGAAATTACGAGGAGCATTCGGAAAGTAACCTCCGATTGGTTCAAAAAGAATTACCATAGTGCATCAGAATTTATTATATACATTTGAAAAGTACTTCATTCCTCTAGTTTTTAACATAATTTCCCTAAACATTCAAGCACTTACCATATCTCTGCACTAGCTTAGAAATTTCATCAGCATAAAAACTCCCGCCTGTGCCTTGAGCCAGCCTGTTAGGCGAATCTTAGCATCTTAGGCGAATTTTTATGGGCCCACACCATTGACTGTTCTTTAGTCTCAGGATTGACGTACTTTATCCAGGGTTCATCACCGGTTACGATCCTGTTTAGCAGTGATTCTCCTTCAGCATAACGGGTGAAAAGGTCCACTGCAGAAGCCGTGGTGCTCAGACAGAATTTTGGGCACCCATCGCACATAACTATTAGTACCTCCTGTAGCCTAACCTCTGTGTCACTACGTCATATAACACAGTCCGATTTTTTTTTTTTTTTTGCCGTAAGAGAACGTATAACTCGCCCCTTGCACTTGGCGGGGTTTTATGTTGCAGCACACATTTTGAGACACTACAAAAATGGAACTAGTGATCAGACAGACTTCACTGTACCATCGCTGGATGCAGACTGATCTACCGCGCATGTCTGTAGGAAGATAGTAGGGCTGCCCCCACTACTTCGCGCACAGTGACCAATCGAAGGTTACTTTCCGAATGCGCCTCGTATTTTTGTGCTTTCACCAGGAGTCGAACTTGGGGCCAAGTGTATCACACATGCGCTAGCCACTAAACCAGCAGAGAGGGCTGGCAGTACATATTGAAGACAGATAATAAATTTCTGGCTTTCCGAAATAATTAGTACAACATACTGTATACTGGATATGATTTCCGATCTTTTCATTTCAACTTTCTCATACAATATATACTAATTAAGTGTACTTTTTCTTGACTTTTTTCCTGTCAGTTCTAAATAGGATTTGTTTTCTAATGAAATGCAATAATAATAATAGTTTTTGGAATTAGAAAATTTTTTAAGGGGAGAAAAATCGAAATTTTTAGTAGTTACAAGTGTTCACAACTAACCAGTAACATAGTTGAGGAGATATTACTGCACCCGCAAAAACGTGCATAGACTGTCTCTGAAGTGAAAAATTTATAAAAAAAAATAAGCAAATAAATAAAAATAGAATAATTTGTATTTAAAAACTGACTTTTGATATTAAGGCAATTCAGTCAATACTTACACGTACAAAAGTTGCAATACTACGAATAATAGTAGCATAATTATTTAAATTGGAACAATAGAACATTACAGATAACATAGCATGTTACATAATTAATTGTGGATAAACATTCTTTTACTGTATAGTTAATCTACCGATCTTTTCCCGCCGCCGAAACAACAATTATTAGTATAAGCAGAAAAATGTGCTGTTTATAAAAACTCAATTCAGTTGTGTGAAATTCAAACGTTTTAATATGTATTCTTTAATCATATTAAAAAATATACTCTCCAACGATAAAAAAGATGTCAAAATTGGTTGAGTAGATTGGACAATACCTCGAATAAACATTGTGTTTATCCCGTAAGAGTAAATAGGTTTAACGTCTAAAATAACATCGAACATCTCTCGTATTAAGCACTCGAGTTTCAAATTTTGTTCACTAATTCGCGATTCAATAATGACAAATCACGATTCAATAATCTATCCATATATTCATATATTTTTTCTAACGTACTTCAAATCAAATATATCGATCACAGAAGAGGCCCTGCTCCCAGCCTATCACGGAGCACCCTTTGTTTACCTTTTCGAAAAGTGAAAATTAAACAATCAGTGTTTTTGACCAGTACAGAAAGTGAAATTTCTATGACTGTCAATTTAAAATGCAATTATTGCGTGATATATGATACATAAATCAAGGGGCCTTGAAAGCAACTGCAGTTATCGTAAAAATAATTACTGTTAAATTTCCATGAAATCTTAAATATCTTTTTTTTTTTTTTGAAAAAAAAAATAAATAAGATAGCCAGAACAAGAATTCCTGTTCTGCCTAAAGATAGGATCAAGAATATGCTACAAAGTGCAAGGGTCATTAGGCAGAATAGCCAACGTCTATCGTGTATTTAGTCCAATCTTTCGTACAAGGAATATTAAAAACAACATACAATGTAAGAATATTGTCGTGTCTAAGCGGCATAAAAGAATTCTTCGCCAATATATCGAAACTCATTTTAATTATTTTTACTGCACACACAGTGTACTATCACGTAAGGCCATCGCACTGTGTTCCAACTTCTCCTTAAACCGAGTTCCCACAATTAACTCTTTATAACAATTACCTGCACGTTTATTGTGGATGATGACACATAAAAAATAACTTTACAATCAGATAATGAAAAAGACATTTTTTAATATATATATATATATATATATATATATATATATATATATATATATATATATATATATATATATATATATATATATATATACCCCTCTCACGAATGCTTTCTTGTCAAACTTTTTTTTTTTTTTTTAAATCTCCGAATAACATAGAGACAGCTTAAAGATAATACCGTTGAAGTTTACCTACAGGACTAGTTTGCTAAGCTGTTCCATTCTTCATGCCTTTGATAAAAGTCGTCTTGATTGCTCCTTTTCTTGTTGCCTGGGTTCTTTTTAGTGGTGGGCACAAAACCCAGTTTTTCGGTTTTTAGAAAAACCGAAACCGGTTTTTGAAACTTCAAAAAACCGATTATCGGTTTTCTTCAAAACCGGTTCCGTTTTTTCCCCCCAAATTTGTTCTATTTCTGTCCAGAATAGTGTTTCGTTGTTCTCCGGAAACCGAATCCGTTTCCACAGAAATAGTTTTGTCTTTTTTTCAAAGGTTTTCACCAAAACCAATTTCGGTGAAAACCGAACCGTTTTTTGGAGAAAACCGAAATGTCGGTTTTTCTAGAGACCGGTTTCCAGTTTTATAAAACCCGGTTTTGTCCATCCCTAGTTCTTTTTCAGTACTGAGTTTATATTAAACGTGAGTCTATTTCAGCGCTGCCAACCCGTTCAGTAGATATTACCGTATTCTGCATATTAAAACCATCGCTCTTTTCGTAAAATTATGTATTCTTTGCAGTGCCGGATTTATGTATAAGCTAAATAAGCTATAGTTTAGGGCCCCGCGCTCTTGGGGGCCCAAAAAATTAAAGGAAAAATTGAATGTACATTTCCAAAATATAAGAAAAACAATAAATACTGTAAAATCTACATATATCAACAGTGCTTCGTTTGTGTAGGCCCGTATGATGTAATTAATCGGGCCCCTTCTGCTAGCTTGCTTCCTAAAATATCACTGGTTTCTTCATTTCTGTATGTAAGGTCCTTCATTCATCTGGACACATAAAGGGCCCCATTATCTCCAGTAGCTTAGGGCCCCACCAAATCTAAATCCAGCTCTGATTCTTTGTAAAAGTATTGTATTGTTCAATCCCGAACGCTATTTCAAGCAGTGGTTACTCAAAGAGGAGTTTCTGGGTTTTAATCCTCCCCTTCAACAAGATACCGTATTAATATATATATATATATAGTGCCTATGCAAAAATTACTTGTGTCTTGAAATGATGGTAATTTGGGTACTAAGGGCCACGGTGGTTCAGTGATAGAGCGTTCACCTCTAATGCATGGGGTCCTTGGTTCAATCCCAGCTCACGCGAAGTGAGCTCTGTGTTGGACGAACACCGTGTGCGTGAGTTTTCTCGGAGTTCTTCCGTTTCTTCCCACCTTATTCATTCCACTAATTCATTCATTTCTCATTATTACCGTCTCCTTTAGCCTAACCGGCATAATTGTGGGAGATAAAACTTAAAAATTTCATTTCAATTTTTAATTTGGGTACTTGAACCTCTCTTAATGAAATCCTGTGTACCAGGGGCGGATCCAGGACCGACTTCTAGGGGGGCGGTGGGTTGTCATACTGCTACTTTTAAAGGCTCCAAACTTTTTCATGGGTTTTATTTATATATATATAAAATAAGAAAATTTCCTCTTCTGGGGGGGGGCGATCGCCCCGATCGCCCCCCCCTGGATCCGCCCCTGCTGTGTACACCTTTGAATTCGATACTACGCTATTACAACTATCACAATAATAATAATAATAATAATAATAATAATAATAATAATAATAATAATAATAATAATAATAATAATAATAATAATAATAGAAGAAGAAACAAAATGAAATCTGAACTTTTACTTCACACATTGTGCCCTGTAGACTGCTAGATGGATGAATAATGAAAGTTAATGATAATAGATCTTTTCTTTTTTTTTTTTTTGAGTTCAACGTCCCACGATTATATACCGAGACTAAGGGAGACGGTGATGATAAGATAGTTGATAATGGTTGGAATGACGAAAGTGGGAGGAGACGAAAAGAACCACGAGGAAACCCACGTACATGGTGTTTGTCCACCACAAAAACCACTTGGAGGAAGCTAAGATCGAACCAGGGAACCAATGCTTCAGAGGTAAGCGATCTACCACTGTATAGTAGAATTGATGTAATGACAATACGGGAGGAAACGGAAGAACCCCAAGAAAATTCACGGACACGATTTTGTTTTACTACAGACCCACATTCCTGAAATCGAACCAGGGCTGAGTGCTCAATAATAATAATAATAATAATAATAATAATAATAATAATAATAATAATAATAATAATAATAATAGATTCGAGTTTAACATACCTTTCTAGCACTTTAACATTTCATTTAGTGAAAAAAAAAAGTTTTTTATTAGTTTCGCCCAGAAATTCCTCATAAACATTCTAATATTTATGCGCAAAAGGTGGGTGTATACTATTGAAGCATAAACGCCTGCAGGGGGCGGGGCTTGTCAAAAGACCGGCATACAAACGAAGTCGTGAATATATACAGCCTGATATACGTAATACTTCATGTAAAACAATTATTATTGATTCATATTGCGTAGCGTTATTAACTATATAATAAATACATAAAGATAAATATTTTTTAATGGCACTGTCAGGATATTACATTTTCAAATCTACATTTAAAATGTAAACTTATATACCATATTTATTATGCAGTGTTGGAAAATAAGGACGCTACAGTATCACAAACATCGAAAACCAACCAAATTTTGAAGGGTTCTTCAACAATAATAACACGAACGAGGCAGATGGAGTAATGCACTTCCAAAAAACTTTATTTCGGAAAAGTTGTTAGATAAGTATCACAATTCCGTACATGGTTTTCAATAGACATGAAAGTCATAAGGCCATTTACAGCAATTCATGCTAAGTTCAAACTATTCGGGAGATATTTAAAAAATGGTTAAAATGGCGTATTAGCGGGCACTTTTTTAAAACGATTTTTTAAAATTTACTTTGCTTCTATAACGTTACAGCAATCTTTTCTGGGAGGTGTAATAAACTGTCGGAATTACATAGTTTTAAGCGGTGTTGTATTTATTATTATTTACCTTATTAATGTAACTAGTAACTGTAAAATAACCACAAAAATTAGGTCTACTCAAAACCATTGTATGCAATCTTCTAGGGAAATTGGCATTGTCAAATGTGACCTTTAAAACAAAAAACTGTTCCCCACATCTCATCTATGTGGTTGAATGTAATGCTTTTTCTAAATAAAACCCTTTGAAGAAAGCCAAATTTTCAACCCCTCGTAACTTCGTTTCTGCTTCTTAGGAATACATTTTATCATAGGCTATTCGTGTCTCAGATACTTCCAATGTGCATTCACATGCCCATCTCACTTGCGTTGTCACTGTTGTAAAAACCTGCAAAATTTGGGTGTTTACGGATGTTCGTGACACTGTAGCGTCTTTAGTTCGTAAAGTATGGTAGTGTACAGGGCGTGCCGTGGGGGGTGCGAACGGGGCGACGGCCCGGGCGCCGAAGTAAGGGCGGCGAAAAATTCGGGAGGAAAAAGGAAAAAGGATAGGAAAAATTGCTTGTGATAGGCCTATATGTATGTGGGCGCCGTCGTATAATCTTGCCCCGGGGACTGATTTTCTACGGCACGGCTCTGGTAGTGTAAGTTTTCGTTTAACATGTAGATTTGAAATGGACTTGGCTAGCATCTCGGTACGAAGTATGGCAGTCCATAGTACACGCGCAGAGATAGAGGCGAAGTGTGGAAGGATATCATGCCACGATAGATGCAAAGACCATAAGAAATAGCTATTTGAAATTACTGGATATGTAGCAGTCGCCTCTCAATATCCAGGGCGGAAAAAATGATTCAGAAAATGATCAAAAATCACAAAGACAGGCATCTCGCAAAAGTGGTTTAACCGGGCACACAATCCGAACTGGTCTAAAGGAACAGTTGAGTTTTTGTCCATGGAAATTACCGCCAAATTCTTGCAAACGTGCCTCTGGAATATCTGCTGAAATCTGACCCAAACATCCCCAATCGTTTACGAAACCTGGTGGATAATGGTGGTGCTTACCTAGAATTTTAGCAGCGAGTAACAATTCTACCATTGTAACGAACAAAATGTTTGTGTTTCATAAAAATTGGGTAAGTTATAAATAGAGACCGGATTTTTAGGCATTAAAAACCTGGAAAATAGGCAATAAAATAGGCACTGAAATGTAACTAGAAATAATAAAGATAAACTCTTAATACAATTAAAAAATAAATCCAAGTTTTAGATAATGCTCAAAAATATAGAAACATACCTGTTTGTTAATATCTTCTTTTACTATATTATGTATAAAAACGAAGCTTGACATGCATCACATGTACGATTTTCATATTATATATTATTTGTATATTATATATTATTAGGGTTTAAAAAATCCACTCGCCTGCTCACCAATGGCGAGTATTTTTTTTCCTTTTTGCGAGTAAAGTGCGATCAATCAAAAGCAGTGGCCGCAATAGAGCTGGATATATCCACAAGAAATTCAAGAATAAATAGCAGATGTCACACCTTTTTTTTTTTTTTTTTAGTAAGAGACATGCCAATAAACAAAATAAATAAAATTATTGATAAGTTTACTGTGTATATTTTTGTTTATTTGTATAAACACTGTGACTGGAAAATGGTCTGGCTAGTACTTGCAAGCAAGTTTTTCAAGCCCTGTATATATATATATATATATATATATATATATATATATATATATAATATTACCAATGAAATCTTATTTTGAAGAAAATCCATAGAATAGGCAACATTAGGCACTAAAGCAATTATTTAGGCAATAAGGGGTGAAATAGGCAAAATAGCCAAAATAAAATTAGCTTAAGTTGAAACTATAACCTCCCATATATCTTTAAAACGTTATTTTTGATCATATCTTTAATATTAAAGAATAGGCATTTTGCCTAACATCCGGTCTCTAGTTATAAACAATTCTCAAGAGAGTTAAATCCTGTCCATCCTTTGTCTCTATCTATGTATCTATATCTATCTATCTATATATATATATATATATATGGAGAGAGAGAGAAAGAGGATTTTTGGTAGAATCTAAATACTGAGGCCTGACAACTGATGCATAAGACAGCAAAAACGAAAACACCGTTTCGTTGTTACAAATAAGAAGCGAACGTTCTGCCTAGAAATGGCGAAAGAGTTTTTAGAAAAGAAAGCACAGGAAAAAATATGCGCTACGACGTTTGCGAAGAGAGCGAGGATTCCTAGCGTTTCAGTTTTTTTTTCTTTCTTTCTTTTTCGTCCCATATACTATATAACAAGGCGCCTATCTCTTACAAATTTTGTGTATCTTTTTTTTTCTTTTTCTTCTCCAGAGAGCGAGAGTATCTATCCTTTATTAATACTTCTGGAAAGAACGAAAGCATCGTTATATGTGATGTATTCAAGGAGGTTTGCCAGGTCTATTCACTAGCTGACACCGTATACCGGAATTGTATAGAAAACGGCTATCTTTCTTCTCACACTTGGTTGAGTTCTTTATTTTTAGCATTAGTAACATAGTGTATTCTGTACGATGCAGATGGTAAGAGAATTTTGATCTTTTTCTGTTTCTTGAATTTCTCGTGTTCTGTAATACTCTTCGAAATCTGTTTCCAAGGTAGATAAAAAAAAAAATTGGTTTGTAGGATTTTATAGTTTTTGATACATTGTAATTTGATATTTATTTTACTTTATTTCTGTACACACAACAAGAACTACAGGATATGTCATTCGAACTCAAATGTCACTCTTTAGCCACCAATAATAATAATAATAATAATAATAATAATAATAATAATAATAATAATAATAATAATAATAGCTCTGTTCAATTTCTTTTCCTAGAAATAACGAAAAATCAACAGAAACTTTAAATCTCTTTAAAAGTATTTAACCCTTTCGTTCCAGGTGCTATTTTTCTATGTGCGTGCTGTAATGCCAGATTTTCATGTACTGTTAAAAGACTGCATATGACATAGTTATTGTATAGAGTTCAGTGAATATAATTTTTTGTACAATCACGCACGCGTGCTCATACACCAAATTCACACAAAGATATATTCATTGTGGAATATTTGGGTTGAAGAAGGGAAATTTTGATGTTTTGAAGGAATTTTATCTTGTTTCAGGTTGACAACACTGACCGGAAATCAATAACAAAGTTTTTTCTTCTTTTTCTTCTATCCGATTTCGAAGTTTGCCAATTGTTTATCATCAAAACAAACACATGTGTGTCATAATTGAATGCTTCCCTTTAGGCCTGCTATCTACTGAGACAAAACATGTCTTTTTCTTTTCTGACAAGGGAATGAAGGGAGAATTGATATCGAGTTGGAACGTTGTGCATATATCAATCGAAAGCACTAATGATGCTGATTAAGAATCTGTAATAAAAAGTTTCCACATAAATGTATTGAAGGAGTTATGTCGATTTGTCACTTTTCACAGTTTTCGCACTTTTTCACGTTATTTCAATTCCAATCGCTAAAAAACTCATACAAACGACTAATTCACGCACTAGAAATCGTTTGGAAATGTTTTCGTTACTCATATTTGAGGAAACATAACGTTTGGAGCATAACAGAATCAAATGTATTAGTTGACATAAGATGTGCAGTAATGATATTTCAGCACATACTCGGGGTTATCAACAAGAAAATGGTTCAAACAAAAAATGTCTTTGCACCAAGAGCAACGGATTCTCGCAAGTTTCTCACAATGTTTACAGTTGGCGACACCAAATCTAAAACCAAATTTGCTTGGCGAATCAAAAGCAGGATATTCACCAGTCTTATAACCAGCTTTAATAAATGCATATTGATACAACCCAGTATATCTTGGGGAACTCATCTGATTGTGTAGAATCGAAGCAAATATAATGCGCTGGTCTCGTTGAAATATTTTATACCCGTGAAGTTCGAGTTTCACATAGTGTTCAAGTTTCTTCAAATAATGTTTCCAAACACCAAACCCATAAACGTCTAACGGCTGTCAGAATCGCGTGCAGTTTTTCGGGATATTCTCAACCTTCACCATTGCGCCATTTGGCAAACACGCGGCAATTCGCATGTGGTCTGTAAACGGACCCCAATGGTCAAGTAGAACGATAGTTTCTTCGTTCGGTGAAATTGCTGCGGACAGCAAGTCTTTTAACAAATTTGTCGCGGCCGTCATTTGTCATGATGCCACTTTTCGATGCATCAAGCACTAGATTTTCGGGTTTGATCATTGTTTCCCACACCCTCGGCCCAAATTTTCCGCTAGACTCTTGGAGTGTTACCATCATTTTGTCATGGACAACTCCGCTCATCGCAACTATTGGCAACATAGTGAAAGAATGGGTTGTAGCATTTGTTGACTGCACAACTTTTTCAACTCTATCTTGTCCTTTGAACGCCAGAGTGCGATTTCCTGTCATTTCATATTGAACACCACTCTGATCGGCGTTCAAAACGTTTGCGGCAGCGATGCGTTTTTCATTGATTGTGTTGCTGATGCGGGTCGCAAATTTGTCTGCTTCCGTTTTCAAAAGCTCCTGATCTTCGAAGCAGGGCTTCGTCACGCGACTCGTGATTCGGCGGCTGGTAATTCCACGGGCTTTTTTAAACTGCTGTACCCACCAAGATGAAGCCTCGAACGAATGAGCGAAATCAAGTTTGGCTGCATTTTTCATCGCCCAGATTCGTATGTCGTCGTCGTGAATTGGATGCCCAGCCGCAGCAGTTGCGTTGAAATCGGCAAACGTGTCGTCGCTTATTTGCTTCAGCTTCAATTCCCTATTGCCACCAGATGCGAATTGCCTTTTCCACGCACGAATGACAGGCCAGTCTGGTGCCCAAGAGTGTTTCTTACGGATGGCAGTGATTTTTCTGCATTTGCCTCGCGGTGTCCATGCACAATTAAGAACCATCCTCATCTCGTCGTCTGTGTATTTCCGAGTGTCTGAATTTTTCGGACGACCTGCTGATGTCGATGGTTCATAATCAGGGTCTTCATCCAAAATCGAACAGCTCCTACGTGATGTATGTAAATGTGCCACTGGTGTATCACCGTCAATCACGCGAAAGTCTGTCAAAACCAAAGTTTCTGAAATGACATCGCCTTTTTCACAGCCTTCAATAATCATGTCAATAATGGCGGATGCGAAGTCAATTTCACTTGACGTTTGTTCAGCAGATTTGATCCGATTTCGCTGGATATAGTCGCTGACTTGTTCAGTTACAATTGCCAAGACGTTGGCAATATTCATTTGCGGCATTTTGCACCTTGACGTAACAAATGAACAACATTTGAGTACACATCAAAACAAGCACCTTGTTACCTCGGGGAGAGCACACTGACAACTGTTCGCGTGTGTTTACAGTCCGAAGCTAGGCATGGAGAATCGAAGTTGTTGCGCACTTTACCGCATAGATGGCAGTACCACACAGGGACTTTATTATGCGTGCAATATAGCTTATGATACTTTCTCACCAGGGGCGGATCCAAGGGGGCCGATCGGGGCGATTGCCCCCCCCTTCCTACAAGAGGAAACTTTTTTTAATTTTATAAATAAATAAAACCCATCCCCGAGTTTGACGCTCTTAAAAGTAGCTCTAAGTACCAGTATTACAACCCACCGCCCCCCCAGAAGTCCGTCCTGGATCCGCCCCTGTTTCTCACTATGCATTTCACATAGATGATTAGCTTGAGAAGGTAGCAAGCTCTGTGAGTTGAGTTCATCGTTTTGTTTTTACCTACTTAGCTAATTTCAAAACAACAAAATCTCGCAAAATGTGAAAAGTGACAAATCGACATAACTCCTTCAATACATTTATGTGGAAACTTTTTATTACAGATTCTTAATCAGCATCTTTAGTGCTTTCGATTGATATATGCACAACGTTCCAACTCGATATCAATTCTCCCTTCATTCCCTTGTGAGAGTAAGGTGCTGTCACCTAAGGAGAAACAGTAGAACTAATTCGTGTCTTGCCTCCACTGAAAAATTTCATCACTTTCAGGATTAATACGAGCCCTTAATAAAGGATATGTTTTCATAACATCACCATGGATGTTACTGGAATGCAAGAGGTATAATAGTGGTTGGTATTAAATTTTACAGAAAACGTTTTGCGAAATATTTAATTAGCTAAATGCTTTACGAAATGTCTAGCTAAACGTTAGTTTATATATTCCAAAATGTTTAATCAGATAAGCGTATTACGAAATCTTTAATTGAAAAATAAAATGAGTTTTCCGTCGCATGGTTATGCCGGTTAGGCTAAAGGCAGTGGCGTATTTACGATTTTGTTTCGGGAGGGGCTTTGCTAACTTTCGGGGGGGCTTTGCCTGGAAATGTGAAAATTCTGCAAGATATTTCATTTACTTTACTATACTAAGTAAGATTTCGGGGAGGGGCTTAAGCCCGGAAGCCACCCCCTAAATACGTCACTGGCTAAAGGAGACGATGATGATGAGGAATGAAGAAAGTGGGAGGAAACGGGAGAACCCCGAGGAAACCCACGCACACGGTGTTTGTCCACCACAAAGTTCACTTGGCAGGGGCTGGGATCGAATCCGGGACCCCAAGCACCAGGGCTGAACGCTCTACCACTGAGCCACCGCGGCCCTAAATCTTTAATTGAATCAGACATTTTCATTTTGGTGCAAAATCGAGACGTACGCGAAGAAACGCGCATTCCTTGTAAAAAGTCTAATTGTCTGGTCACATTGTTACATATCCTACACTATTGCCTCAATATCATCGATGCCATTGTACACGTCGAGTTTGCAAATCCAAAGTTTTTTTTTTATCTTTCTCCTCAACAATTTCAATTAGTTGTACCTTTTCCGAAATTAATTAATAAAATTTATTGTTAAGCTTTTAAATTAATATAATATATTGCAAAAGTTTCATTAGTTTAACGTGTTACGAGTCATTTCATTAGTCAAATGTCTTACGTAACATTTTTTCTTTTCTTTTTTTCTTTCTTTTTTTTTTTTTTTTTTTTTTGGTAATTGTTTACTTACATATGAACATTCAAACGTTTTCTGACACAAATAAGTGTTTAAAGCGTTTAAAGTTTAACCCAATAAATGTCTGGATCGCGAGTTCAATTTTTTTTTTTTTTTTTTTTTTTAAATCAACCATTCTGCCATATCTGTTAACCTAGATTTTACGGTCTTGACGAGTGATACAAACTTTATGCCAACATTTCATAATAATGTATTGCCCTATAAATACCATCACGTATAGTTTGAATTTTGTCCGGTAGATGCCAGGCGCTGTAGGATCTTTGCTGCCATCTAACGGCGCAGTGTGTAACTTACAGCACTCTAAAGTACAGAATTACCGTTTAAGTCACCATTACTCGTAAATATATTAATAGATTGATTCCTTTAACAAACTCGATTGTGATAATTGCTATAGCAATCTATTGCCAGAAACAGAATTAAAAACAAACAAACAAACGCTTTTGTCAAGAGCTATCTGTGGAGTATCAGACAGAAGTTACTAAAGTTACAAAATTCAACAATTTACTAGCTGATCCTGCGCTCTCTACACAGTTCATGATTCACATATGAGGATTAATCTCCGTGTCATTTTTCACAATATCTGTATATGTCCCTTACAGGCACAACTGAAGTATGTCTTGATTTAAAAAATCGGCAAGGGGTATCATAAAGGGGAGATTTTTCCGATTATTTTTTCAATATCTTGCACCGTTTATAAGATTTGAGCTACTTCCGGTTAGAGTTTCTAATTCATGTATGATCAATGTTTTCTTCCTTCTTGCATGCAGTATTTAATAATCAAATACATTACATACACAATTAACTATAATGTCAGTGATATATGGTGTTCATTGGGCAAAACACTCCAAACAATAAAGATTTATCTTAGACTGGAGAAATGGTTATCCTTCGTTTTACATTATTTGGCTATGAAACCAAAGACAACCCCAGTATACAAATATGTTGTGTTGGAATGTATAACTCGTAGGATATGATGGTTTACTCTTTTAAAATTTCAACACTTCCAGTATATCCCTAAAAAATGTAATAAAGAAATAACGGCCATGTTTTTTAAATATTCAATTAGAACCAGAAAAATCTACAGAAAATTTGCAATCGATCAGTGAAAACGGCATCTTTCTAGAGCCTGTGGTTCCCGAGAACTGTCTGTCGACAGGATTGGCCACAAACATGTAAATGTTTCTTGACCACAAATATTTAACCTATTTTAATACCGTATATAGTTTCCAATATTGGATTTGGACTTCCCAAGGGCTTTGAATCATTCCTGCTTACATCTGTGTTTGTATACAGCATATAAGCCATAGATAGTGGCATTGTATTCGCTTTATGTAATGTAATGTGAGTTACCTATATAGTCGATTATCTGCTTTGATGTTTTACGATACATATGTGCACACATCCTATAAAAATTAAACTAAGAATTGTATTTTATTGAGAAAGTGTTGAAATTTCTTATTATCGCTTCGTAAAGTAATAATTGGAAATAGAAAGTCTGTTCATAAAGGTTACGATCGATTAACACCAAATTCAGTAATGGAGGATGGAAGGTCTTAATGGATGTCATTCACTTTTTTTTTTCTTTCTTCAATAGAAGGAAAAAGAAGGACCAGTAACTGCGTCTTCAGTCTTTTCTTTCCTTAAATCCTTTCTTCTCATCTTGCTTTATATCCGTTTTCCATTTACTTCATCAATTACTTAGAAGACGTTCCGCATTTTCTTCAAACTTTTTCCTTTTTCTTTTTAAGTAATGAACTTTCAGTAATTGCCTTGAACCATTTTTTTCAATAGTAGGTTTCTTGTCTCTATTTTGATAGGACACATTTGAAATATGACTTTGATTTCTTTATTAAGAATCTTTCCGATATATTGTTGAAAATTTTACAATGAAAAGATTAAAGTGTTGAAAACGTGAAGCAGTTTTTAAGAGAGAGGAATTGCTCAGAATTGAAAACATAACCTTAGAGCTAGTTTCTCAACCGGGGGGTCGCGAACGGAAATTAAAATGATTACGGTCTAGTAGAGGAAAACTAATATATAATACTAGCATATCGTCCGTTCTTTGGAAGGGGAGAATAGTTTCATCTAGTACATAAAATACTAATGGGAATCTGAATTTAGATTTAAACGGCATCGGAAATGTCACTATTCGTCTCAGCGACCCCAAAAACTATGTAATCGACATTAATATCGGTCATTTTCGATTTTTATATATATATCTCCCCCTCCCCCAAGATCTGGGACTGAATTTGGATTTAAACGGGATCAGAAGTGTCACTGTTCATCTCAGCGACTCCGAAAACTGTGGATTCAGCAATAATATTGGTCATTTTCGATCACTTATATTCCTCCTCTCCCCAGTTGCGGGACTGAATTTGGATTTAAATGACATCAAAACTTTCACTGTTCATCTTAACGACCCCGAAAACTATGGATTAGGCACTAATATCAGTCTGTTTCGATCATTTTAAAATATTTCCCTCTCCCCCTCCCCTACGTTGTACCGTCAAAGTGAAATGATGAAAGCCATTCCAGGGCCGAACCTCGCCTAACAAGGGAAGAGAAGGAGATTATATATCGAGGTGGAAGATGGTTTATACACAAATCGAAAGACTAACGACACCTATTAAGAAACTGTAATAAAAATTGTCCGAATGCATATACTGTGCGAGTTACGTGAATATACAGGGTTCCAGAAAATCCGTTTCCAGCCCCAGAAATCTCAAACGGTAAGACAGATCCCAAAACTGGAAAACACGTGTTTGCTTATTTTAAAAGTACAATGTATCAAAGCAAAAAGTGTTGTCCCAGCGCCAACCGCAGGGTCCCAGGCGGGGTCCAACTTAAAAATTGCTAATGGTAAGGGGTCAAGTAACATGTCATTGGGAAATGAAAGAAGACGGAACAAATCTCGACTCTCTAAAATTACCCGGTAAAAATGTCAACAAAAACGTCATTGTAAAGTCTATCGCCACCCCCCCCCCAAAAAAAAAAAGAAAAAAAGAAAACTGAAACGGTGAAACATGTGTCAAAACAGGAAAACACGTTACAACGATAACATTGTACGTTGTATATTTAGTAATCGTGGCAGAAGTGCTATATTTACAAGCACTAGCCAGAAAATTAAAAGAATAAGAAAGAATAAGAAAAAAAAGGTAAGTAATATTTGTAGATTGAGTAATATTTTTTGTTAGTACGTTGCTATGGTGATGGTATTCGTTGTCAAGGATATGTTTATAACATATACTCGTTGTCAAGTACATGTTTATAATATAAAATTATGTGAAACGCCATTATAGTTAGACGTGTAATTTTGAATTGTGCAGTTAAACAAGCTATTGTTAATAGAGAAAACCTGCTCTAGAAAAATTGCTAATGGAGAAAGCCTGCTCTACAAGAATTGTAATGGTAGACTTTAAGTAACTTGAGTATTGATTAGTTTCAATGAGAATACATTGTTGAGCTTATGGGATAGGGAATGAATGTTGAACATTTATTATTAATATTATTATTTGGTCTAGGAATTAATTCGTGCGGGTGGACAAGAGATGGCGCAACGAACGGAGCGTCCCACAGTTCCGTGTATCCACACATGTGTTGCAAACCCCTGTCATCGCGTATCGTTCGTAGTATAGGGCAGTGGATTAAAGCGTCAACAACACCAGTTTCTAGTTAAGTGAACATGGCGCAATTTGTGCCTGATAAAGTGTTTTTGCGGGGTGTCCTGCTGCATTACTTTAACATGCAGAAAAGTGCGACTGAAAGTCATCGTATTTTGGTGGAAGTGTATGGTGACCATGCTCTAGCTGAGCGAACGTGTCAGACGGTTTAGAAGTGGTGATTTCGGCTTGGCAGACCAAGAGCGAGCTGGACAGCCAAAAAAATTTCAAGACGAAGAATTGACAGCATTGCTCGAGCAGGATTCGTGTCAAACGCAGGAACAACTTGCAGCAGCATTAGGCGTTGATCAAACAACAGTCTCCAAACGCTTGAAAGCCATGGGAATGATTCAAAAGATGTCACATTGGGTTCCACATGAATTGAAAGACAGAGACGTTGAAAGACGAAAAACCATTTGCGAATTGCTGCTTCAACGACAGAGCAGAAAGGGGTTTCTGCATCGAATTATTACGGGTGATGAGAAGTGGATCCATTACGAGAACCCTAAACGAAAAAAGGCCTGGGTGAAACCAGGTGAACCAGGTCCATCACAACCAAAACCAGATATTCACTGTGCAAAGGTTATGCTGTGCATATGGTGGGATATGAAAGGTGTGGTGTACTATGAGCTGCTGCAACCGGGTGAAACTATGAATGGAGAACGTTATCGACGACAATTAATGCGTTTGAAGCAAGCTCTGGCCAGAACACGACCAGAATGGGAGAACAGACATGATAAACTTATTGTTCAACATGGTAACGCTCGCCCACATGTCGCAAAACCGGTCAAAACCTATTTAGAAAATGTCGGATGGGAAGTTTTACCCCACCCGCCGTATCCACCAGACGTTGCTCCTTCGGACTACTACTTGTTCGATTGCATGAACAACGATTTGATTGGACAGCGGTTTACTTCTTCAGAAGATATCGAAACATGGGTCTCTGACTGGATCGCTTCCAAGGATGAGGACTTCTTTCCCCACGGAATCCGTACATTGCCTGACAGATGGGCGAAAGTGGTGGCTAGCGATGGACAATATTTTTTTAAGGTATTTATGTATTTTGTGTTTGTACTACAGCTTCAATGTGTGCGTACCAACCGCACGAATTAATTCCTAGACCAAATATTATTAAGGGTATATTCCAACATTCGCCTGGTGAAACAAACAAAATATCTCAGCCAAATTTCCCGTCAGTTTTTTTTGTATTTTTAAGGTGGGCTAAAAGTTGGAACTCGTAACGCACAGGGAGCGAAGATCACACCCAAAACATTGCTATTTCACCATTTGGTCAGCGCTTCTATGCTTCGTTAACAGAAAAGTTCTTTCTGTACGTTTAATTCCTGCCATTTGAAACATAGCGACTTTTGAATTACTACAAAATATTGCTTCATGTAACAAGACTTTCTAAATGATGTATTACACATTCACTGTTGTAGTTTGCAATTTTTGAGTTGGCTCCTCTGTCCATTTTAAGGCAAGTTGAAAGGAGCACTATCACGAATAGATAACAGCACATATCCACCATCTTTTCTATGTGTTTTGTAGGGAACAATACTAGTCACAATAATTGAATCAACTTCAAGAAAGAGAGCCGCAGTGGCTCAGTGGTAAAACGCTCACTTCTGGTGCATGGGGTTCTTGGTTCGATCCCAGCTCGCGCCAAGTGCATTTGTGGTGGACAAACATCGTGCGCATGAGTTTTATCGGGATTCTCCCGTTTCCTCCCACTTTCTTCATTTCATTCATTTCTGATTATCACCGTCTCCCTTAGTCTAGCTGGTATAACAATGGGACGTGAAACTTAGGTTTTTTTCAACTTCAAGAGATATTCTAAGACAAATTGAATCAATAATTATATAATAATCTGTCCACTTTTATGATATTTTGTTTTATTTCGTTGTCGACGGAGTTGCAAATATGGTTCTCAAGAGTAAACTTAAGTTCTCTGTACAGTGAATAAACCAAACTAATCAAAAAGTACACGGATTTTGCTCTAATTATTGACTTAATTTGTCTTTGGACAAAGTTTGATTATTCATCTTTTGAAGTTGATTTAATTATAATGTGAAACTTTTACGACATTTTGTTTTATTTCGTTGTCGAGCGAGTTAGAAATATGATTCTCAGCAGTAAAATGAAGTTCTGTGTACAGTAAATAAATCAAACTAATCAAAACGTACACGGATTATGCTCTAATTATTGACTTAATTTGTCTTTGGACAAAGTTTGACTATTCATCTTTTGAAGTTGATTTAATTATTATGAATATTATCGCTCCCTACCAGTGATCGAACGAGTCATTTGAGTTACTACTTTTGCTCAGGCCATCCGGTTCTGAGTGTCTTTTTTCAGACCCGATGAACCAGACAGACCCAGTGGCCCGGCGAGCTTAAAGCAGCCTACATACCAACTCTGCAACATTACTCCAGAATTTCATAGTTGGTTAGTGATGTCCACTACTGGAGTTCCAACATTCATTTGTTTGATTTCGGATGTGACATTTCTTAATCACGGTATCATGCCTTGAATATTTCAAATACAATTTGATCTTTCTTTCTTCTCCCCATACTGAAAACCTTGGTTTTTGAACATAAGATTATACAAAGAGATTTAACAAAACACTGTTTTGGCTCAACGACATGTTTCATATTCTTAAAAAGAAGTTTTGCGTATTCTCTCGATTAAACTTTGACAATCCCTCATAAGAAATACATGTACCTTATATTTTCTGTGCTTTGTTAAACCTTCAAGTTATCTTTCAGTGCAAAACATTGTCACACAAGGAAACACTCAAGCGAGGAAGACAATTATAGACTTGTCAGAGAAGAGTAGTCAGAGTGAGAGAGGGGGGGGATCTTTTTTATTAAAATTTCATAACATTATCATCCTATACGGATGATTATGTTTCGTAGTTACAGAGTCGCTCCGGATCATGGGTCTCCGGGTGTTCAAGGTACGAAGTTTGTGACCCATTTCATCACTGCTCCTTAGGAAGTTCGTTACCCACTCTATTACTTCTCCTTACGAAGTTTGTTACCCATTCCATTACTTCTAACAATGTTTGTAACCCATCCCATCTCTGTTTTTTTACAAAGTTCCTGATCATTCCATTACTGCTCCTTACGAAGTTTGTTACCCATTCCATTACTTCTCCTTACGAAGTTTGTGACTGATTCCGTCACTGATCCTTACGAAGTTCGTAGTCCATTGCGTCACTGCTCCTTACGAAATTCGTGACACATTCCATCACTGCACCCCACGAAGTTCGTGATTCATTCAATCACAGTTTCTTACGAAGTTCGTGACCCATTCCATTGCTGCTCCTTACGAAGTTCGTAACTCATTCCATCACTGTTTCTTACGAAGTTCCTGTTCATTCCATCACTGCTCCTTACGAAGTTCGTGAACCATTCCATCACTGCTCCTCACGAAGCTCATGACCCATTCCATTACTGCTCCTTACGAAGTTTGTTACCCATTCCATCACTGCTCCTTTCGAAGCTCGTGACCCATTCCATTACTGCTCCTTACAAAGTTCGTGACCCATTCCATCACTTCTCCTTACAAAATATACATTTGAAAGAAATGGGATATATGCTGTCATCTACTGGCGATAGTTGAATCTTTTACCTTACCTTATGGAACGCCCTGGAGTAACTTTGATTTTGCTTGAAATATTCTACGTTAAAACTTATTTGAGGACGTGTTTCATAGTTTTCACACAATTTCAGCTGTTTTGGAATTATAGAAGTGGTAGCAGGATTTCTTAAACACTGACACTTTGATCTACCAGTGTCGGCAGGTCCCCCCGAACGACCCGTAACTTGTACCACGCTATTTCTTTCCGTGAGATCTTTCAAGTGGTATATTCTTTGTTTGACCCCTTCATTATTTAAATAATATTTAAGTTGCTTCATGCCCACCACTCTGGTAGCATAACTGATGAAATCTACTTAACTGAAGATATCAACCTTTTAAAATAATGGAAAACGGGCCTCGGTCTTGTTCGTGAATCTTGACTGTTCTGGAATTATAGAGGGGGGGGGACTTTGTATAAACACACTGTAGTCACCAGATTTAACTTCCTCCGAAATTTTTGTGAGGCACAGTAAACTAGGATCAATTATTTACAGGTCCTTGTAGCAGACTTTCCAGTTCCAAGAAAGTTTTGTAATGTTAACCAGGATTTTGAATCAAACACAAAAGAATGTATTATATTCTTTTGTTTGTTTATATTGCCTTAGTTCTGCTATTAGACCAAGGTTTTTGTTGTACTTTGTTGTGGCATGATTAAGGGACCCAGACGTTCAGACTTTATATTGTATATGACCCTCTCCCCCCGAAAAAATGTTCAAAACTCCAAATATTCCGTTTTTTTTTTTTTCTCCAAAACTTAAGTTAGTCATTCGTGCTATAGTTTTAAAACACCGGTTTTATTAGTTATCGATTAATAGCAATAGCTTATCTTCTGTTCTTCACTCCTGGTGAATATTGGCCGATTATTTAATTAATTCATATATTTCAGGAAAAAGCAAGTGCACAGCCAGGGTCTGATTTGGAGGGGAGGGGTGCACCTCCCTTTCGTTGTAAATATACATTATCTAAAATGAGAAGCTAGCACTGAAAACAGCAATACTTTCGCAACTTTCTGCTGTTTCATGTTTCCGTTCTAAAGCAGCAAGCTAATTATATACTGAAAGTTATACTGACACAAAACAGTCGTGGCTTAGTAAAGTGTTTGCTTTGCATTCGGAAAGTTGTGGGTTCGATTCTCGAGACAAGACACTGTACATTTCCATGGCAGTTCCTCGTTCACATCACAGATGCCTAAAGACATTAAAGAATTCAAATTTAATTCAAATGTACTAGTAGTTATTGATACACTCCTCGTCAGAAAATCCTAAATCTGGCGCTGTGCACAGCTATTACTATCCTGTAAATTTTCGTAGCATGTTCCTGTTTTTTAGTCTGAAAGTTGGAAGCTCTAGCCGTGATAAATCCTTTAGAAAATACAGGTCCAACATAAAGGCGGTAAGACAATTAAACGAGAGAATCTGGCATGCATGTTTCCTGCCTTTGCTTTCAGACATTCAATTTGCTGTCATAATTAAATTTAGATAACACTAACGGTGCAAAGATACAGAATCAGCTACAGATTTGATTCTGACCATTAATAGCAAGTTTCGTATTCTCACGACTTTGTTGAAATAGAAGAAATAAACATAATGGGCCTTATGCAGAGTCGTTCTGACGCGTGATTAGAGCCATATTAAAGAGTTCGACTAACATGTTTCCTGCAGTAGTCAGGCCTTTAGTGTAACGCTAATCATACGTCAAAACGACTCTGCATAAGACGAAATTTCTTTTTTCTTCATCCAGTGTTCTTCATATGAGAAGAGAATAATTAAAAATAGTGAAGACATGTTAAGAAGTTATGTTTCCTAGATATTAAGTGACTTCGTTTGAATTATGGAATCATTTTTCGATTTAAAACTTCCATTTTTCTAATAAAATGATTATATTGACGAACTCTCTCTCTCTCAGAAAATAGAAAACAAACAAAGAAAGAAACAAAACGGAAAGAAAGTCAGTAAGATAAAAACACGTTCGTTTTGGCTGTTCTCCAACTGTACACAAACATATAGATGGCATTACCTTCGACGTTTCTGGAAAAACATTTGTCGCAGAAATCTCATTCTCATATCTTTTTTCTTTTCAATTCCTGAACAGTCACGTTCGTAAGGCAACACGATACTTTTATTTAAAGAATAGAATTGTCACACCCGTAGTTTTTTTTTTTTTTTTTTTGTTAAATTCTTCATTTGTTTTAGTTAAAGTGAATCAAGGCATTTATTTAACGTGGTGAGGGGGGAGACATGTCATGTCGTTCAGATAAGAAATACAATAGAGTCCCGAAAACTCAGCCTAATGTGAACGGAAGGGTGCTCCAGGTTGTGAAAATGCCGGGTTATCGGGAATGAGATTAAAAAAGAATAAGTACAAGTGTTTCCCTCAGAAAATACAGTACTGGTTGCTTGTATTGTTGCTTGTTTGTCTGCTCGAGAATACAACAAAGAATAAACTGCAGAATTTATTTTTACCCTTAAAGAAAGGAAAAGTACGTACTTTATGAAGGCATAAAGCCTTTACTATAGGGGTCTACATGAAAATTAATGAATACACACTATGCAGTAATTTACCTGATAAGACAGACCTCAGAAGGCATAAAGCTTCTATAATGAAAATTAACTAGCGCACGGGTTTCTTTCACCCTGCCAGGATGTGGTCGACAGGGGCGGATACAGGGGGGGAGATCGGGGCAATCGCCCCCCCCAGAAGAGGAAACTTTCTTATTTTATATATAAATAAAACCCACCCTAGAGTTTATAGCCCTTAAAAGTGGCTCTAAGTAGCAGTATTACAACCCACCGCCACCCCCCAAGAAGTCTGTTCTGGATCCGCCTCTAGTGGTCGAGTTATTTAGACGGCCGGGTTATTGAGTGGCGAGTTTTAGAGACTCTACTATACCATTGAATATATAGAGTTGTAGTTCGGCAGTAAGGAAAAGACCTTTGGAAATGGTGGCCGTATGTCGCGTTTAGATAAATTGGTATTTTCCCTGTCACGAAAAAAATATATAATTCGTCTCAATTTTTAAACGAATAATGGAGCCGCGGTGGCTTAGTAATAGAGCGCTCTCCTTTGGTGCATGAGGTCCCTCATTGGATCAGGGGCGGATCCAGGACCGACTTCTGGGGGGGCGGTGGGTTGTCATACTGCTACTTAGGGCTACCTTTACGAGCTTCAAACTCTGGGTTGGGTTTTATTTATATATATAAAATAAGAAAGTTTCCTCTGCTGGGGGAGGCGATCGCCCCCTGGATCCGCCACTACGTTGGATCATAATTCTCGCCAAGTGATCTTTGTGGTTGTCATTCATGGTGTGCGTGAGTTTTCTCGGAGTTCTTCCGTTTCCTTCCAGTTTCTACATTCCATCATTTTATATATATATATACTTTCGACTTCAGTACATAATTGAGGGACATTAAAAAAGAAAATAATAATAATAATAATAATAATAATAATAATAATAATAATAATAATAATAATACATCTTTCGTATTCGAAGTTTGGTTTAGTTTATAACAATTTTGGTGTTCAAGATTTTAATCTCGTTAAGTGCTTTCATATTTCATAAACTTGATTAGCTAAATTTGTAGTGGTTTTAATTTTCTGTTCTAAAAGAAAATGATATTGATTAACAAAATTGATAAATACAGGTTTGATTTGATTTGATTTTTGAGTTTAGCGTCCCGTTCAGCAGCGAGGCTATATGAAACGTGGACCTGCAACTTAACGTGGGATCCGAATCACATGATCTCCCTGCCGGGAATTGAGCTTGCATCTCAATAAGTAACATGTAAATACAGCAGGGGAGGATCCAGGACCGACTTGTGGGAGGGGCGGTGGGTTATCATACTGCTACTTTTAAGGGCTACAAACTTTTGGATGGGTTATATATATATATATAATATAAGGTTTCCTCTTCGGGGGGGCGATCGCTCCCCCTTGGATCCGCCCCTGAAATACAGTACAACACAAGTTCTTCCAGTGACTGCAGCTTCAGTGTTAAGGTGCTTAATTGATTGGTTGGTTTGTGTTTACGTTCTTTGTCAATAATGAGATTGATTGATTGGTTTGTATTTATGTTCTTTGTTAATAATAAGACAAGATTGATTGTTTGGTTTGTGTTTACGTTCTTTGTCAATAATGAGATTGATTAGCTTGTGTTTACGTTCTTTGTCCATAACGAGGTTGATCAATTGGTTTGTGTTTACCTTCTTTGTCAATAACAGGATTGATTGGTTGGTTTGTATTTACGTTCTTTATTAAAATGAGATTGACTGATTTGTTTGTGTCTACGTTCTTCGTTAATAACGAAATTATTTGATTGGCTTATGTTCACGTTCTTTGTTAATAACGAAGCTATATACGATGCGAGTTACGGTTTAAAGTTTGATCTGAACCACTGTAGTGCATGTGTTGCTCTCCCACCGGGAATCAAACCCGGGACATCGTTCACAAAAGGCATGAACACCAAGAAGGAGGCTTAAGTTGATCATTCAGCAATATACAAGTATGTGAGTCCCCACGAAGTGAGGCAAGATGGAGCTTAAGACTCCCTCCTCCTCATCTTGTGTATATTACACATACGATGCTTATTCTGATTATAATGCGTCTCAGTCAGTGTGTAACGGTTATTCCTGGTAGTGCAAAATGTCTTATTAGGTGTCTTTACCTGAGCTTCCAGTCTGCCTTTTACCAATAGATGGCGCTCGAGCGCAGATAATTTGCAGATTTAATTTCATCTTATAAACTGCTTCAATTTAATTATTTGAAAATAGACCAAAGCACCATTTTAGCCTGTAATGCTCAGCGAGGTGAGGGCTTGGGAGAAGCAACTAGTTATACGCTGGTCTGGATTCAGAATTTTGTTAAATTTGTTTATTGCTGATTACAGAACACTCTTGGGAGCAGGCTTGCCAACCATACGATAATTATCGTAATATACGATAATTTAAGCCTTAATACTATATACGATAATACCATTACAATGATAGTTGAATATACGATAATTTTAGAACACACACATTTTTTGCAGTGTTTAAATATGCAAATAAACTGTTAGATATGCCTTAAATAATTATAAAACACAGACACTGAGGTTTTCACACAGTCATTCCCGCTAAAATAAATCAATAACAATTTGAGATTTGGCACATAGCAACCCTGCATTCGTTCGTTAAATTCAGTTACGTTTATGAGGAGATGGAAACATTGTTGTTCAGAGTAGTGTTAATAAGGGTTTAAAATATTGAAGAGAGTGACGTCGATTTGGAATTCGAAACTGAATATTACTAGATAGGTTTACTATATATTATTGCTATTACTAGTAGTATTATTATACTTGTTTCTACAATTATCGCGTGCGTGACGAATATATGATAATTTTTTGTAACATACAATAATTTTAAAGACGAAAATCGGTAATTTTGTTTTTTGAGGTTTGCAACTCTGCTTGCGAGTCCTTTTTGAATCCTGACTAATGAGAGAAAATAATTTGGGCCCTCCTGAGGATTTTGACAGACGGGCGGAATCATATTTGGACAGACTTTAGATGTTGATACCTGGGTGTTCTCATTTCTAATTGACTTTTTTTTCAAAATCTGTATATTAATAAGGAGGTGTCTTGATATTGTGCCTGTAACGAATTATAGTTATCTTATTTTGAATAAACCAAGGACATGATGCGAAAATAGCCTAAATAGATTGAATTGGCATAGGGTAGGGTCTATTGGCGATATTTGTTTGTTTCTGTTTTTGAACTTTATTTTCCTGTTTATGTTTGAAATGTTATCATTGTTTTTACATTGTGTTTATAAATTTCCAAGATATTAGTGAAAGTAATTGGATCAATTGTTTGTAAAGTGAAAACTGGGCTCATGTTTAATGCGTAATAATTCGAAGTATTTTTTTAAAAAAACTTTTCTTCTGTTCTCTTTTTCCGTGTTTCTCGTCAGTGCAGGGTATGACAGAATATGTTCTCTGTAGACAGTACTTGTTGAAAGTTATGGCAGCTCCTCCTGCACGCGACGCTGTGTCGTCAAGCTTGTAGTGTCATGTGTCCTACGTCGCACTCACACAAATACATCCGAAGATATTAATAGTACAGAGTGAACAAGCTTCGTTGCTCTTCGTAATGTGACAACTTAAAAAAGAAAGAACGAAAGAAAGAAAGAGAATAATAAAAACTTGAGACATGTTCCAGGAGATTGAGATGACAAGATTATTTTGAGACACCAGAGTGCAGGGTAACGGACAAAAAAATGAGAGTTTTTGTGTCTGGCAACTTTGGTGGAGAAAATTAATTTATTTTTCAATCATGATAACAAAAAATGTATCTGTTTTTTGTGAGTGTTTGTGTGTGTGTTTTAAGATTAAAGAAACGTCTTTAAGGTAGATGTAAAGCTACAACTATCACCACTAGATGGCAGCACGTGTCTCTTACCTTTCCAATGTATTTTGTAGAGAGCAACAGTATTCAAAATAAAAATCCAACTAAATCCAAGATGAGATGCAGTGGCGGATCTAGCCCGAAACCGAGGGGGGGGTCTAGGGCCCGCAGTGTTTTAAATGGCAAAACAATTTATGCTATTATTTATATATTTTTGAAAGATTATAGTAAACTCATAACATATCTATTATAGCCTGGATTCTGGCTGCCGTCTCAATTTTTACCTTCTAGATCCACTACTGATGAGATGGATATTCAAACATTGTCCAAAGATAGGTTGAATAAGTAATCAGAAAATAACCCGTTCAGTTTTTATATAGGGTGTTCCAATAAAACCTGTCACATTTTAAACGCTAATATGACAAAAAAATATTGCAGGTAGAACATTATTTTATTCAAAAATATAAAATGCTATTGAAAATAGTTTGGAATCGTTTTGTTCTGATTTGAAATGAAACAATTGATAAAAACGACGGTACTTTGCAGCTATCTAGTATCTCAAAAACAAAACACAACTTTATAGAAGAAAAAAAAAAGTTTGAAAGTTTAACATTAGTTGAGTCAGCGACTTTTCAAACCTTTTTTTCCTTATCCTGTTTTATTTCTTTTTTTAGGTGCGAGGTAGCTACGAAATACATTATCGAAATACAATTTAAAGACGATTTCTGAAGCCTATAGTTTGCAATTGCATAATATGTTCAGATATATCAAGACTCTTAGGTCGGCTATTTGTTTTTCGTACGCTGAGCCCGTTGTTCGGAAATTCTCCGTCCACAGCAAAGTTAGTCTTCCCATTAGGAATATTTTCATTACATTGAATAGCAAACTTTAAGTGAGAAGCTCTTTGCACAGTAACCACAGAACTGTTGCTTTTGAAAATCATTTTGACTGCATACGCGTGATGAGCTCGTGACCAAACCATATTGACGACTGAAAACGACAGAAGAGTGGTGAGTGAAAGAGACGACCATTCATCTCGCCCTTCCATTGACACCAGAAAAAGAAGGGGGGTTATATTGTCAAAATAACTGTATGATCTACCTCCATCTTTATTCCTCTATTCAAACCGGAAAGCGTGGAAATCTACTATTTCCGGTTTCTGGTTTCAACACTGATCGCCATAATGAGAAAATAATAGTGAAAAAGTATATAGAATATGGATTCAGTACTGCAAAAATAGGGTACATCTCAGACTTTATCTCTCTACTAAAACAGGAAGTGGTAGAAATCTACTTCCGGTCCCAATTTTGATTCTTATAGGGCGAAAACATTAATATATATATATATATATATATATATATATATATATATATATATATAATTTTTATTTATTTAAGAGCCCAAGAATAGATCTGGTCTCATTCCATATTGAAGTAAAGATTTGTGATGATACTACATCTATACTTTTTTCTCGGGGTTCTCCCGTTTCCTCCCACTTTCTTCATTTCACTGTTTCATTCATTCTCATCATCACCGTCTCTTTTAGCCACGTGACATAATCCGTGAGGCTTATTTCATTTTATTGATTCCTATAAAGTAATAATTGTACGAGATGGTGAGAAACTTCCTTTCATATGGATTGAGTGTTGTTTTATCTTTGACCTTATTCGTCTGTTGCAGCCAGAAGTTATAAATCTATTACTTTCGACTTCAGTGTTAAATTCACATGGTTTGCAACAGTGATAAAATGGGTCACGGGTCATCGGATTTCTGGGTCACGAAATTTGACCGGATTATCTCAGTTTGTTTCTTGCTTCTCGGAGACCCAGATAGACCTGGATAGATTCAGTGACGCAGTCTGTCCTGGAGACCCACACAGATCCAGATGGATCCGGTGACCTAGTTTGTCCCTGAGACCCAGACAAACCCGGATAGATCCGGTGATCCAGTCTATCCAGGAAATCCAGACAGACCCAATACATCCGGAAACCCAGTCTGCCTCAGAGACTCAAATAGACCTAGATAGATCCGGTGACTCAATCTGTCCCTGAGACTCAAACAGCCCCAGTACATCCGGTGACATAGACACATTCTAATAGATCCGGTGATCCAGACACACACTGATAGATCCAGTAACCCAGTCTGTTCTGGAGACCCAAACAGACCCAATACATCCGGAGATCCAGACAGACCCAATACATTCGGTGACCCAGTCTGTCTCAGAGAATCAAACAGACCTAGATAGATCCGGTGACTCAATCTGTCCCTGAGACTCAAACAGCTCCAGTACATCCGGTGACATAGACACATTCTAATAGATCCGGTGACCCAGACACACACTGATAGATCCGGTAACCCAGTCTGTTCTGGAGAGCCAGACAGACCCGGTAACCCAAACGGAAGCGGGAACCCGGAAGCAGCCGAAATCTTTCTGCGGCATTACTGCAGAATTTTGTAGTTCATTAATGATGATTACTGCCTGACCTCGTAACATTCATTTGATTCTCAATGTCACATAAAGATGTTTTGAATATTTAATTTTTTTCATGTTTATTCGTTTTCCTATTTGGTTCTACGGTTCTTAAACGTATCCTATACAAAAGGAATTAACAAAACGCTGTTTAAGCTCAGTAGTCTTTTGTTATATTCTAAACTGCAAGTTTACTTTTACGATCCTTCATAAGAGAAACATTTAGCTTATCTTTTATGTCATTCTGATGCATTAATATTCAGATAAACCTTATAGTTATCTGTCAGTGCAATGATTGACACATAGAGGCAAACAACAAGTGAGAAAGAAATTTATATTTAGTGAAAAGACAATGAGACAGAAGAGAACCATGTTTTTAGAATTGCATTATTGTAGCCTTAGTGAAAAGACAATGAGACAGAAGAGAACCATGTTTGTTAGAATTGCATTATTGTAGCCTTACCCTCATGTGTATGACGTCGTTTTGTCTCCGGATCCTACCGGGTCACTCCAGATCAAGGATCACTCCGGGTCATAAGTCTGTCCGGGTCACTCCAGGTTATGGGTTAGCCGTAGTCATTCTGGGTCATGGGTCTACCTAGGTCATTCTGGGTCATAAGTCTGCCCGGGTCATATGTTTGTTCAAGTCACTCTGAGTCATACGTCTGTTCGGATCTCTCTGCGTCACCGAATCTGATTGGTCATGGGTCTGACTGTCTCTGAGTCTTCCGGATCACGAATTTCATGATCCATTCCACCACTAATTTGGAAGTCTGCAGTACTTTTCACAATGTGAATCTGAAATAACTTATTTTAAAGAAATCATAAACTATTCTAAAAATATGGATAAAGTGTTGCTCTACCGGAGAAATACTTGCATTTTTAGAAAATATAATCACACAGTAAAGTATTGTCATCTGTGAAATTAGTTCTCCGTACAACAAGAAATCTCTCAACACTTTTTTTTTTCCGTGACTAAGAGGAAACTTCAAACGCGTTATGTCAACACACTGGCAGCTGACGTTCAAGAGGATTTATTTGGCTGTACAAACAGGGACATCTGGCCACTGTTTACTTACCATCCCAGTTTTCATTGTAGACTTTTTTTTTTTTTTTTTTTTTTTGGTAAATAACGTCAGTACAGTTAAAGAGACAATTTCTCTCTGATTATCCAATATATTTTTGTGTGTTAAGTTTTCTTTTGAAGACGGGTTTGCAAATATTTTAGAACGCCTTTTTTTTAATGTTTTTTTCTTTCAATTTCCCTCTGATTATCCAATATATTTTTGTGTGTTGTTTTCTTTTGAAGACAAGTTTGCAAATATTTTAGAATGCCTTTTTTTTCAATCTTTTTTTTTTCAATTTTTGAGAAACTAACTGTGTAATTTAAAATCCTACATTAGAACCTTTTTGCATAGCTAATGCAAATATACTTAGTATTTAGGACCATTTAGAAACGTGTTACGAAACTTCTACCAGACAATCGAATAACGGAAAATAAATGTTGTTATCGTTTTGAAAGATATATGTAATAAGTTTTTCTATAATGGTCCATCATGTCCTAACTTTCTGCCGCCACACCGTTTGAAAATGTCTGTTTTAGAACACACTAATGTGAAATGAAAAATACAAATAATAGTTGTATGAATGAAGGAATCGTATATTATCGACATATTTAATGCATGTTTGTATATACGTTTACATTGTAAAGTTTTCCTTGTGGAGGAGTAGGTAGAGCATAGGTAGATCAAATTACAGTCAGGAATCCAGAGGAGGATCTAGAAAGTAAAAACGGGGGGGGGGCAACCAGAACCCAGGCTATGATAGATATATCATGAGCTTATTATAAACTTACAAAAATATATAAGTAATAGGTTTAATTATTTTTTTCATTCAATAAACTGGGGCCTAGGCCCCCCAGCCCCGGGCTAGATTCGCCTCTGCCAGAATCTTCTTCCACTACCTGTTTTCGTTATAAAATCCTCTACAGACAATATTTTACAGAAATACTACGATGATGTAACTTCTCTAATATAAGGTAGAGAAAGGTGACACAATGCCCGAGCAGCTTAGAGCAGGGTCTCTACAGAGCTCTGAAGCAAGCTAGGTGGAGTGGATTAAGAATCCCCAATGCTCCGAAGCAAGCAAAGAAAAGGTTAAAATTCACAGAGCTCCGAAGTAAGCTAAGCGAGAAGAAGAAGAGCCTAGAGTTCCGAAGCAAACTAGAGGTTTGGGTTAGATATCTCCTAGAGCTCCAGAGCAAACTAGATGAAGGTTTGGCCAGTCAAAACTGATAGCTGTCGTTGAAGTCCTTTCGGTTATATTAGCGCTCCAGGTGAGGCGGTGGAGCTGCTGTTCCTTCGTCATCATGTGACTAGTGGTGTCGTTGTTGTCTGTGTCGTCTACAGCTGTAGTATTCCATAGTAAGGTGCACATGGTTGTTGTTTTTAAATAGGAGCACATGTTGGGTGTTTTGTAAACATAAGCACGTGGGACATTGCAATATGCACAAACTAGGTGCTAAAATAATGGTTACCAGGAAGATAACCATCCTTTTGCAGACCTCGAAAGAAACAGGAAAAATGTCTAATTAATAATTAATATAGGGCAGAAAATACACTCATTTAAAGTTATAAGCTCCCAAATACGATGGAAAATGAGCTTTAAAGCTTCATAGCTGAAAAACTGTGAGAGATATCGCATGGTGAAGAAGACACATACAAGCTGGTATGGGCTATATACAGATGGCCATGTTTCAGAACCCTGCGGTAGTTCCGAAACAATTCTTATGAAGGAAGCTGGGCTATGTGTATATAATTTAAAATACTGATTAGGTATAATTGTGAGCATTATAGAAGATAATACTTTACAAAAATCATTTCATTTCTCTGTTAGTAATCACAAACGAGTAATATCAGTTTTCATTTTGATGTACGGGTAGTACTAAAATGTTTTCAGGAGTTATGCAACCACACATCACACATTTTCTCCTTAAAAGTTTCTGGTTTTTGAACTTGACGTACAGCAAACGTATAACTGAACGTATACTATATTTTATACGAACTTTCCATACAAGTATTCCGAATAAACGCACTTTCCATACGAACGAAAGAACTGTATATAGATACTCAGGATCTCACATATAGATGGACGTATGTAACATATAGTTTACATATGTAAGATACGTATATGTGTGTTGTATACGGAAGACTCTTAGATGTCATACATCGTGCAACGGCATGATATAACATCTAATTGATAAAAGTAATGTAGCATATGGATATTGTATGCTCCGTACTGATTTCCGTAGTAAACACAAGGATTTCGTATATTTGTATAATATACTACTGTCCGAATAACGGAATTTTGTCAGTGTGTCGTTGGAGAGTCTCAGGCCCACAACGGCCTGTAACACCATATAGTGTGGCATATTTCATCTATCATGATAAGTAGGGAAAATAAAAAACAGTGTGTGTGCTATAGGGTTTTGGAGCTACTTGATATGTTGAAATTACATATAAAGCAAATCGTGCGAATGACGAACTAGCATAGATACTTATTTCATAGGATATTTTCGTATTCCAGAAATACATTTTACAATTATAAAATACGAACTAATACACAGTTAATAATTTGTAGGTACATAAGAGAGGGGTAATTACGATCTATAACAGTTTCAAAAATTATTTATATATTGTAAGTTGGACACCTGTCTTAAGTTGGCCACTTTCCATTGGAACCGCTTATAGCCAGCATGGACGGGTTTCACTGTAGACTCTATTTATTTATTTCACTTAAATGCCACATTCGCTTATTTGTTACACTTTAGAAGTAAACAATTCCAAAATACATTACATTAAAGAGTTCGACGTCATTCCTGTTTGAGGGCTCCTTCGTGGCTAAGCTGTTAGCGTACACCGAGAAAATAACGTACGTGGCGCACGTGAAAACGTAGGTTACATATATAAATCCTGTAGTTTCTCAACTTAAAATACAGCAAACGTACAACTGAAAAAGTATATTTTATACATAGTTTCCGCATAAGTGTTCCGAATAAAGGTACTTTGTATATAGCTGGTCAGGATCTCACATACAGATAGACGGATGTAAGATACAACTGACGTATGTAACATATGTATACGTATGCAATATACGGAAGACTGTTAGATGTCAGACATCCTGCAACGGCATGATGTAACATCTAAGAACAGTGCGTGTGCAGCATAAGAATAAAGTATGCTTCGTATTAATTTATGTAGTAAATATAAGGAGTCCATATATTTGTACAATACACCGCTGTCCAGATAACGGATTTTTTTCAGTGTGCGCACCTTATGCGTGGAGACACTGTTTCGATTCCCGGCGGGAACTCATATGGTTTAGATTCACGTTAATTAGTAGGTGCACGTCTCATATAGTCTCGCTGCTGAATGGGACGTTAAATTCAAAAATCAACTCAAAAGTCATTTCTGTTGGAATATACAGAACAGAATTGTCCTTGTTGAATACGAACGAGTAATCTGATTGTAGAAAATATAGCTACATGTAGGAAAAGAAATCTGATCATTGGTTTCTTTTTCGGTTAGCGTTCAGATTGGACAAGGTCATATATGGTCCCATGTTATCTCACTCATTTAGCCCGCTCTTTTAAATACGTTATTGGATCATGAACGTTTGAATTATGGAATTCGTTAACGTAGTATTTGAAAATTGCGTGTACCTAGATAACAGCAGGAACTGATAATAACAAAGTAAAATTGGGACTATTTTACTCTAAAGTCAATGGTCAATTTAATATTTAATTTTAAAACGTAGGTAGCGTTAGTATTTGTTTATTTCACTGATAGCCATTTTAATATACAGGGTGGCCCAAATGTAGATATAAAGTCCCGTACTGATCAGCTCACTGTATTTCATATAATTTCTTATTATCAAACAGGTAGACCTTGTTTCTTTATTATTTGTTCTTAATGTCCTTTTACTTACATTTTAAGCTCGGAACATCAGAAGCAAATAAACCCATAAACTACAACATTATACTTGATCAATGCAAGGATGTACTTTTGGGCCACCCTATAAAAATATGCATTGTTTATGATGGTATCTTTATATTCATAACTAACATTTTGTTTAAATTTCTTTTTAGGTAAGTTCATCAGACATCATCTGAGGTTTCTCAATCTTGTGCCGTTATGTGTGAGTATACTCATACTTACGTAATCCCTATATATCAAAGTAATATGTGTTGTGTTATATAACTACTTCTTTATTAATATTTTACATATACGAGATCTGTTCAAAAAGTATCAAACCTTTGGTTGGCAAAAATACATTTATTGAGTTGGAGATCCCCTTCAAAGTAATCTCCTTGGTGATGCACACACACTTCTCCCAGCGCTACTGCCATTGTTGGAGACAATTCTTTTACGCAGTTTTTGGAATGGTGATCAACCGTGCCATCGTATTCTATTTTCTCTTGACACAAATTGGGTCCAACCCTACTCCCGCCAAGTGAACTTTGTTGTGGACAAACACCGTATGCGTGGGTTTCCTCGGGGTTTACCCGTTTCCTCCCACTGTCTTCATTCCAACATTTCATTCATTTCCCATCATCGCTGTTTCCTTTAGCCTAGCCGGCATAACCGTGGGACATAAAACTAAAAAAAAAATCTTTTCAAATCCGTTCCCTTTTAGTGGCATTTTCATCTTGGGAAATAACCAAAAGTCACACGGAGCCATGTCGGGTGAGTAGGGAGCCTGATGGCGATACACAGGAATGTTGTTTTTGGCGATGAAAGCCTGAATCAAATTTCACGAACACTTTCCTCAAATTCTCGTTCAAACTTGAATGTACCAAAGAAACAGAATGGTTTCCGCTTGGGTGTCGTCAAGCTTTTGACAAAATTTGATGCAATATCGCTGCTCAAGTTTTTCTATCATTTTAGGAAAAAAAAATGAAATTCGACGACCGCTCACTAGACGTCTTCACTCATTGGCCGACTGCCAGCCATTGGCGCTTTCTGCAGGTGGGAAAAAAATTACGATTGCGCATGAGTGTCCCCCCTCTACTTTTCACTGAAGAAAGTCTTTCGCGCTTGATTGGTTTACGCAGAAAAAATAAGGCTGCATATTTTTTGAACATAACTCGTATAATATAAAAATCTCAAATTTTGCAAATGTATTGTACCGAAATTTCGTATGATTTGCTATAAAATTCACGCTTTTCAAATTTTACTGCATTTGCTACATCTTTTTTTCTTCTTTGTTTCGTCAAATTTCCTGCTTCGTGAGTTTTCGTACTATTATTGCGTAGTTTTCGTATCTGGAGTCTGCGACCAACATTATCTCACTTCAGAGAAGATGCAAAGAAAAAGTATATGTAACTTTTTGTGCCACTGTTATTCTTTGTAGCTAATTAAAGTAAATGATTGTGCAATAAGTGATAGATTCCACGGTGGCTCAGCGGTTGAACGCTTGCCTCTGGTACGTGGGGTTCCTAGTTCGATCCCCGGGAAGTAAGTTCGTGGTGCACAACATTGTGTCCGTGTGTTTTCTTGGGTACTCCAGTTTCCTCCCACTTTTTCAATCTACCAATTCTTCCATCGTCATTCACTTGCCTTAATCATCGTCTCCCTTAGCTTAAGGTTGGTTTAAAGGGGCAAGTTTTGCCGATAGATGTCACTACAGTCTTCGTATCTCTCTCATGTATTTTTTATCTCTTACGAAAAAGATTCACGATTTCTCTTACAAATTTCAACCTACAGACTTCAAATTCTTAGAAAAGAAACTTCATAACCTATCGAAGGCAACAATACGTGCCGATTTTTTATTTATAATTTTCTTCATTGTTGAAACAGTATATTGTTAAAGATTTGGGTATCCAAATTCAACAATTAAGCCATTTCAACAATGAAAAAATTCTAAATAAAAAATCGGCACGGTTTGTTGCCTTCGATAGGTTATGAAGTTCCTTCTCTAAAAATTTGAAATCTCTAGGTTGAGATTTGTAACAGAAATTGTAAATTTTCCTAAAAGGTATATATATATATATATATATATATATATATATATATATATATATATATATATATATATATATATATGAGAGATACGAAAACTGTAGTGACATCTATCGGTGAAACTTGTCCCTGTATACCAACCTTAAAGGGCATCAACGTAGGACTAAACTAAAAGTGTTAAAACTGCAAGTAATAGAAAATTTGAACCACTTGCGGCTTCGATAGTGTGTTGTGGATAGCCATAATATATTGTCTTAAGACGCTGAATCGTTTGCATTAAAAAAAAAAAAAAAAAAAACTCGCTTTCTATGACCATATTTATTAATGTGGCGATAAACGTTGAAACCGGAAATGGGTAACTTTAACCACTTTCGGTTTAAATAGAGCTTCAACAGAGGAGGTAAAACGTATTTTGGGGACGCTGAATCGACTCCAAGAAACTGCATCTTGATAGCATTTACCGTCTTTTTCTCTGATACCTGACGGACAAAGCCGTTCTATAAGATTCCGACACTGTGTATAGCATAGTTTGGAAGTCTGAAAAACTATATAAAACGCAGCCCGTCGTACTGCAGGAGTTTGGCGCCTCAGTTCATTTTATAGAACAGAAAATCCTACTCATAAAATTGCTGAATAAACTCTATAATATTATTTGCATTTAACTAGGAAAAAGTGTCTTAAGATGAGGTATAGGGACTTAAGGAAGATTGGAATAAGCCTCATTTGTCCAAAGATGAGACATATACCAATTGATGGTTCTTATTGAGCCGAATACAATGATATACAAGAAAGCTCATGTAGTAAAAATGGAGAAAGTCCAATCAATTTATAAACCTAAAAATTGATGCTGTAGGAGAACGATATCATTTACTGAATGAAACTGATAGTGAAATGAATGCTGATTAAGCACTTAATCATAATACTAACCACAGTAGTAGGGTTAATAAGATATAGGCTAAAATGAGGGTTAATAAAATATAGCCTAAAACTCATTAAATCTTACATTTTAATTTCGGTTTAACGAAAATATTGTCCTCATATGAGTCTTTAGCAGATTACCCATTCTTTGCACGGGAAGAATACGCTTCATTTTTTATGTAAAGGGCAATGGGGGCGGAATTTGGATTTAAATTGGCATCGGAAGTGACATTGTTCATCTCAGCGACCAAGAAAACTATGGATTTAGTACTAATATCGATCATTTTCATATATATCCCTCTGGCCCTCCTCCAAGTCATGAGGCTGAATGTAGGTTTAAATGGAATCAAAAGTGTCACTATTCATCTCAGCAGCACCGCAAACTATTGATTCAGCACTAATATCGCTCATTTTCGATCATTTTTGAGTATATCTTTCTTTCCCTAAGTTGCGGGCCTGAATTTGGATTTAAATAGCATCGGAAGTATCGCTGTTCACCTCAGCGACTCCGAAAACTATGGATTCAACACTAATATCGGTCATTTTCGATCATTTTTAAATGTTGTCCTCCTCCCCTAAGTTGCACCGTCAAATTGAAATAATAAAAACCATCCCAGGCCCGAATCTCAACTATGTTGAAAAATTTGATGGAGATCGGTCGGGTGGTTTAAGAGTTATTAATTCACAAGCATAGTCCCTCTCATTTATATATACCGTATATATATAGAGAGAGATAGATTTATATACGTATATATATGTCTTCCTCTCCCCTTTCTCTAAGTTGCACCGTCAAAGTGAAATGATAAAAACTCTCCCAGGTTCGAACCTCATCTATGTTGAAAATTTGATGGAGATCGGTCGCCTAGTTGAAGAGGCATAAAGTCACAATATTTGATATATAAGATATCAGTCAATAGGTCACGTCGAGATAAACAGAATTAAAAATAACATGATTGAGGGTAAGCTGTCATGTGCAGTTTTCGAGAAAATCGATAAAATGATCTTTAGTGGTGCAGAAAAAATATATACCGTTCGTAGCCAATAATAATCGTAATTGACAGTTTTTATTTTCTTAGAATAAAATATTATTGATTTATGTACTGAAAATGTATCAAAAACCCTGTCGACGAGGAATAGTATCTATTATTATTATTATTATTATTATTATTATTATTATTATTATTATTATTATTTTCTGAACGATGACACATACTGTTTACGCACATATTACTTGTACAGTCAGGGACAAAAATTCTTTCCCTTTGGTAAAATTTATTTTGGTAATAACAGTGGTACGAGGGCTTTAAAGTACAGATAATTACATTCTTTTTAATTTTCTGAAAACTGTACTCAAATTGTCCTTCCATTCTGAAGTTATTTCACGAAACTAATTTCATCAAACGAAAAGAAATACAATCAAATGAAATATTTTAAGTTTTACGTCCCACGTTTATGCCGGTTATGCTGTGGAGACAGTGATGGTGAAAAATGAATGAAATGGTGGAACGGGAGAACCCGTCGAAAATCCACGAACACCGTGTTTGTCCACCACAAAGCTCACTTGGCGCGAGCTGAGATCGAACCAAGGACCAAAGGTGAACGTTGTACCATTGAGCCACAGCCTCCCCCTCAAAGGAAAAGAACTTTTGTCTTTGAATGTACTTCCTTTTCGTCTGTGATATTCACTGTTTTTTTCAGAATATGAAGATATCACTTTTATAATTGCAACACAACAACTCATACAATTGATTTAACTATGGTAATTAATTATAATGTCACACTATTTGGACATAAATATGTATATAATTTACGTTGTTGGGTTGCACCCCGTCGCCTTTCGACGTCACAACTTGATCTCTATCTCCAGTTCTCTCTTTAAACATTCAATTATCTAATTAGGTTCCAATTAAAATATGGTAAAAGCCTTTAATTAAGCTAGGATAATTCAATTAACGCACTACTAAATGAAATTTCACAGTCGGCCACCAGCAGCTGCTGTTTGGATATTTACGAGTTCGTGTGTGATAATGAGTGAGAGAGAGAGAAATTAATTTGATCAATCATTCTGCTTGTTTGACGTAATTTCACATTATTTTCGTTTTTGTTCTAAAAACGTCAGTACATTGTACTTAATTATGCTTATTATCTTCTGATTATTTCGAAGTTGTAAAGAACGGGACATACCAAAGTATGGGCTCCTCAACGGGGAATTAAATCTGGTGCATTTGACGGGTGCACACACCATGAAACCTCACAGTGTAGACTGTTCCTTACCACATTATCTCGTCTCCAAAAGAGCTAGATTTAGGCAGGCTATGATACAAGAAAGTCTCGTCTCAATTCTTCTCTCGCAAAGGAAACGAGAAGTACCTTTCCAGATTAGACGAGAAAGTTTGACTCGATTCTTGTCTCGGAAACGAGACGAGAAGTACATTCCTAGATTCGAGGCGAGAAAATCTCGTGTCGATTCTTGTCTGTGTCTCGGAAAGGATGTAATCGTGGCACGTTCAACTGAAAAACTTCATTTCATTTCAAATGGCCGGGTAAAGCATAAAAAGAAATTCAGCATATACCTACAATTATCAAGTGATCTGAAAAGATATCCGTACTTAAAATCCAGTGACTTTTCCAGAACTTTTTAGTATTTCATGAAATGCTCTGACTTTTCCAAGTTTTCCAGGTAGGTGGGAACTCATCGTGTTGTAAAATAAATAAATAAATAAATAAATAAAAAGTAACTAAGCATAGATACAATATATAATTCATTTTGACTTCAAAAATATATTAAATTCTTTTAACAGTAGGACCTACTTAATCACATTAACCACTTTGATTAACAAGATACTTCATAAAAGTGACGTTTTGCAATCCTCGTACAGATATATTTCCTTTTACATATAATCACATGATACACAAGCAGATCGTTTATTCATACTATATTTTCAGATTACGTAAATCTGACGATTGAATTGTTGTAAGCGATCAATTGACATTTAACAGCTGCCTTCATTAGTGTATTTATCTGCTGATTAAGGGTTTGTCAACAACTGATTGTATTACAACACTACTAAGCAAATACATTGCTAGTACTAATGAGTAAATAAGGGGGAGACGTGCGTCCTATGTACAACCTTCATACAGGACGGGAAAATAAAGTGTAAAATACATGAAGCGTAGCAACTTTAATAATGTAAGGATTTGTTTTTTATGATGGTTTTGCAAAAGCCAACTGCACCAGACGTTAGAAGCCACGTTTAATGGTAGATTCTGTCTTTCATGACTTCGTTATTGCGTAACGCAAAACACATACACACACAAAATGTAAATAAGGGAAGAAGTAAAGTAAATACGCTTCAAAGAAAGATATCTTATTGTTATAATCACAACCCCCATTCTTTTCCCTTCTTACCCCTTTTCTTGTCTTCTGTGACAAATAAAAACACTTGAAACCCGTATTTAATTATTTTAAATGGAGGTCTAAATACCAAATTTTTATATCTGACGTTAAGGGATTCTGAGATATGAACATCTTATCAAGGGCTTATCGACGTGGAGGGATCCACCAGATCCGGACTCCCAAGAAAACTTGGTAACTCGACATGTATTTGTGCACTTTCTTAAGAAAACTATACTTATTGAGCAGAGAAGTGATTGGTGTAGCCTAAACATTTTGATCTTGTATTTCATGTGTCCTCTTTCTTTCCTTACAAAATCAATCTAGTTCTATCATTTTTTTCTGAGAATATATAGGTGACAGTACTTAAAAAATACTTATCATTTTTTCGGGTGTAGAATAATATCGGTTTAATACTACTGTGTGTGCAGGGAAAGGTGGCTTCTGACAGTTGGGAAGAACATGTGGAGTATTAGAGGCGCTGTTGCCAGAGACTCCGCAACAGTTTGTTTACAACATGTGCAGCTATCTGTCAGAGGCCATCTTTCAGTAGCTCGATAATACATAGACGTATTGTCTTGTAGTATTGGACTTCCCCTAAACTTTGGACCCCTTTCAACAAAAGGGTCTTGGAGCCCTCGTGCAACATATTATACTCGTAATAAGCACATCTATTTTCATCTTTCGTAGATCAAATATCAGAAAACGCTGAAACGTGTCTTATTTTAAATGAGAAGTCCATATGAGGCGTATAGTTTCTAAATCCGCCATCTCCTTCATAAACGGTTTCGAGAAAAACAGGAAAAACTGATAACTCAGAGATTATGTGAGATAAAATTTTCTTTTTAGAAATACTTTACTGCTTTCTGGACATTCATTATAACTACCAAATGACAAAAATCTCTCTCATCCCATTTCTCGGTTATTGCAGAAAGCAGTTTGGAGATGGCGGATTTTGAAAACAACTTTTGGAGATGGAGGACTTTGAAAAAAACGTACTTAAGTTTTTTGGGGTTTATTTGCTTCCAAGTCATTACTATTATAATTTCTGATAACTATTTCAGAACAGAACAGTAGATGGAGATAAACTGAATCTAAACAACGATATTAACTTGTTGGGTGACATTATAATGTGCACAAACAAGGAAAAAAATGAAGCTATAATCATAGTATGTTAGCTATTTACGGGTCAAGTTCCGAAGTTCCCAGCCCGTTTAGAAATATCGTCTCCTAACATAAGCTTACTTAACCTCACCTCACTAACCTAATCTAACCCATTGGGACCTAACCTAACCTAACATAGCCTGACATAACAGGATGGGAACTTCGGAATAAATGCCACCTTTACCAACAAGAAAAGGATTGAAAGTGATCTTTACACTGTTTTCAGATATAGTTCTCATCAGAATCATGTTCGAAACACTGGCATTCAGCCTAATCCTCATCTACACTTTCTTCTGTTGAAGCAGTCAGTCTCTTTTCAGCATCAACATAAATGGCTAAATTTGAATTAGCACGCCAATTCTCCCCGAAGTGTTTCGTTAGGAGTTGAACAACATCTTGCAACATTTTTTCATTAACATCGGTCTTCAATTCATAGCATAGAATAGAATAGAATCGAGATGATGGGGTTTAGAAACACACTGCTGAGTGTAGATGGCGGCTTTTGAAGAATACCCTGAACTTTAAAGCAGTAATTGAGGGTGGAGGTGGCGACATTTCAAACAACTCTTTTCACCATCATGTAGGGCATGGAAAGGAATACCAGTAAATCTACTTAGCTCATTTTTTTTGAAAATTGGAGATGGTGAATTTAGAAACTATACGCCTCATATATTCTACCAAATTTTGTGTCTCTAATATTCAGAGATTCCATAAGATACGGACATTTTGATATAATAATTGGCACCCCTATTTCATCCCCTTCCACGAGCTCCTCGTAAGTGGGTTGTTGGCATAGCAGACTTGGGTTCGGTTCTTGTGAGAACTCATGTAATTCGGGTCCCACATTGAGCTATAAGTTCACGTTTCATATGACCTTGCTGCTGAAAGGGTTGCTAAACTCAAAATCAAATCAATCTTCTCTTCCTGGTCGAATTACCAAAAAATCATTCCTTACTGGTACCTTACGTCTCAAATCCTACTCATTGTTCTAGCGTAAGCGATTTGGCCTGAGCGTTGATCAGTCACTCGCTCATTCAAGACTTCTTTTATATACAGAGATTAGTGTACAATTAATTAAAATATATATATTACTTACACTCGATGGAGAAGAGGCAATGGCCTCCTTGCCGTCCTCAATTGACTCTCTTGTTTGGAAGTCTCTTCTGCGCGTTTCACTCTTAATTTACTTGTTTCTTTATAGTGGAATACGTTTGTAGTAGTTATTTGTTCTAAGTAATTGAAATTTTCGTTATATCGTCGGAACAGTAGAACTGTTTCAGAAACAGTCATTGTTAATGGTTGTACTCTTGAGAACAATTGAATTCTCCTCTTTTAAGCCATTAACTTTCAAGAACTGCTGTAAAAGTACACAAAAAGTTGTAATAGTTTCAGAAAGTTTTGTTCTAAGTTTAGTATTGACATTTCCTTTTGTTTAATTATTCTTTGCGGATGTCATCTGGTGTGAAAAGTTTGTAATTACGTAAAGTCAAATAGAAAAGTTTGATGCAAGAAGACTATTTTTAAAGTGAGAAAATAATTATAAAGAACTTATTAATGATTTATTGTGTATTCTGCTTATAAAATGCTTTCCTTCGTGTAAACACATTTATTTATGTAATATTGATAATAGATTATCCGATTTCAGTACATTTATGTAACTTAGATTTCTTTTTCTAAGAATTCAGAACTCTATGCTAACAGCAGAATATGAAAATTGTTTTCAAAAAATAGACTTCTGGGCTGACAGCAGCTTCTCGTAGACTTTCTCTCTTTGATGCGTTTCCCAGCACTTTATCGACATCATTCGAACTGTGAGAATGTTTACAAAGAAAGAAAATAGTTTATTTCTGACGGCAAAAGGATTACGTACTCGTGCGAGGGGTCCCTGGATCAATCCCAGGCCATATGAGTTTGTGGTGGACATCATTGTGTCCGTGGGTTTTTTTAGCAGGTCTTCCGTTTCCTCCTACATTCTCATTCTATCAATCCGTTCATAAACATTCACTTTCATTAATCATCCATCTCCTTTAGCTCACAGAGCGTACCTGTTGGAGAGTACCCAACTGGAAGATTCCATTATGAGTAATCAGTAATGACAGGTTTTTCCATCCGGTATCCAGAGCCGTAATAATCAGCGGTGCATCGCACTGGAGGCCCCGAACGAAGGAACTCCGCATTCGTTGTTTGAGCCTCATATTACTTATTACTGAGTACTTAAATGACTTTGTTATTCACTTTTTGTGTGGCGATTTGCTTTAATATTTTACGTTGGTAGCAAACTTATTTTGATCTCTCTAATTGTTAAAATGCAAGTAATGTTAAAGAAGTATTCTTGGAAATAGCCAGCTTAGGTTGGACTCTTCAATGCTGAATAACAAAAGAATCATTGAAACAAGGCAAATCCGACTCCATAATTACTCTCAAATAGATACTATTTACACTATCTAACGAGAGGAACTGTGCACCAATCCTTTAAAAAGAATAACCACTCCAAACATTCAAATCAAAATAATTCTAATCACTTTACCTGTTTCAGCTTCCAAATCACACACAACTATAACCAATCGTAAAAGCAAGTTTCAAAAAAGTCACAAAAGAATAAACGAACTTGCACAGCAATCACCAAGCACTTCTCTCTATAAAATCTTACTGCAAACGATTTCTTTCAATACAATTGTACTGTGAAGATAAAAGCTTTCAGATCTCTGTGACTAAATAGGAGGTTGAAGGAGGGGAAAGCTGATAATCGTTTTGTCGTCAGCGGTCATGCACTGTAAACCTCTTATCTATAAGACATTCTGACAACTTGCCTTTGATCCTTGCTGGACAACGAAAAAATATTTTTAGTCGTTTGAGAAACACATGAAGATCTCAGAAAAGGATGTGACATCATCACCCCGCCCTGGCTTGCCAGTGAACAATAGAGACTTTTGTTTCTAGCAAACTTTTAAAAGGGACAAAGACAAGGAAAAAAGCAGTTCTAATAAAGAACGGACCTCTGAGAGGGGAGTAATAAGAGGCATATGCCCATGACATAGCGTACACGTATGTTGTACCGTGTCAGAGCGTTAATATGCATCATCTCCCGGCCACTGGCCTCATCTTCACGGGGACAAATATCCTCTGCTGACGTATTCATCAAACCATAGTTAATTGACCAATCAATCGTTGAAGCTTAATGCACCTGTTTGTATGTACCTGTATCTGTTTGATATATGGACTTACAGCTTAACGTGAAATTCGAGTCACATGGAATTACATCGGTAATCGAAACCAGGTATCTCGCGCCGAGGTAGCTCTACAGTGAAAATTATTGAAACCTTGGTTCACAGTGTGCCAAAATGAAAAATGAGAGATTTTCGAATTTATATTGCATGTTCTTTTTGTATTACGCTATAGCTGTTCTTGCATCAAATACATAATCTCTTCAACGACGTACTTTGCTGTTAACGATGTACTCCCAATCATTAACTACACATCTGAATATCACTCTCTGTAATAACAAAAGTATCGACGTTTTTAACAACACTTGCTGTATGGATCTCATCGATACATATACGGTAACACAATTGAAGGGGCATAATTATTAGAACCTTTAGGCTGTCTTCTATTATGAACGCAACAATGCAGCTGAAATAAAATGAAACAGTTACTTTTGTGTGTTTTCATTGGTGTTATTCAAGTGTGAGTGAAACAAAAGTGCAACTCAGTATTTCTATTCGTGTATGTGATACTAAATTTTACATTTCGATCCTTCATTATTTATTGTTGGTTGTTTGTTTGTGATAGTACTAATGCATTTCTCCTTTTAAATATACACAGATTGTTCCAAAAGTAATGACGAAAAATGAAACCACGAATTCCTGGCACCAAAACAAGAAAAAAATGTCCATATGACATATAGTCCGGAAATGGATAGGGGCGGAGCTAGAGAGCTTCGAATGTAGGGGGAAAGAAATTTCACACCTTCCAGCGGAATAATGATAAGAGGTAGGAAGGGGGTTCAGAAAGACATAAAACATGTTAACGCATGTTGCATAACTGCGCCAGAGATTCTCTATAGTCATGTAGGGATTCACCGAATGTCTGTACGGCAGGGGTAAGTAAACAGTGCAGTAAAGATAGAAACCATACAGAAAAAGGTTGTTATCCATGACATGATTGCACGCACATATACAATGAGAGTCAAAGCAAACACCACTTAACATGGTTGCATAATATCAGGGGGCAATGGAAAGTGGTATACCAGACAGAAACTTGCAGAGAGTGGGTAGAAATAAGAACAAGTGTAACTAGTCGTGTAATGTAATAACAGGCAGAATCCACAACGACGTACTGCATTTTTAACGTAGTATCTTACACAGAGTAGCACTACAAACTACAAGATCTTACGTGCTAGCAATAAACGTACCTACAGATGATGTTCAAAGTGCTGTTCTCCCACATCTATGTAACGTGATAATTGTGAATTTCGAATGCATTCCATCACTCCCGTGTGTTGCATAACTGTTCACACGCATCTTCAAAGCGATTTTGTAAATCGGCAAGTTCGTTCCCCTAAGTGTGAAGTTCCTTTCCCCCACACTCCAAACTTCAAGTTCCACCACTGTCCACTTCCGTCATATATTTTTTTTTTCTTATTTTGGTGCCAGGAATCTGTGCTTTCGTTTTTATCCATTACTTCTGAGACACCCTGTAATTTTATTTTCAAATTATCACACACACACATACATACACACACACACACACACAGACAGAGAGAGAGAAAGAGAGAGAGAGAGAGAGCAAAATTTGTATAACTAATTTGAAATGAAATGAAATCTTTGAGTTTACGTCCCACTGTTATGCCGGTTAGGCTAAAGGAGACGGTGATGATGAGTGATGAATGAAATGGTGGAATGAAGAAAGTGGGAAGAAACGGAAGAACCCCGATAAAACCCACGCACACGGTGTTTGTCCACCACAAAGTTCACTTGGCGGGGGCTGGGATCGAAAACTAATTTGAAATAAGATTATATATTGGCAAATTAAAAAGAAACTATAGTTTTCTTATGAAGATACAATATATGTTCTTGCAAAATAGCTTGAAAGAAAAAAAGATGATTAAAACATAACATAACAAGAGCTCTCATGAAAATATTTTTTATTACACAGGCAAGTATACACATTTTTTTCACGGCTTTATTGCAACATCGAGTATGAAGAACCTCATGGGCTACTATTAACACTATTACTATCAAATCACGAACGGGTCTTGAATCTAGACCAGTTGACAGGTGTGCATGTCATCATGCAAGATCAATTCCACAGTAAAGGCCGTTCCCCACCCTATTATCTCGCCTTCAGGAGAGCGGAATTATCATCATAACTGATATTCTGTCATTATACGCAGATCTCTTCCCGCAACTGACAAACTTCCATGTTCCACGGTCTTCCGCTAACCTCTTTGTCTTCACGTACGATTTTTCTGTTTTGCTATCGCCCATTAATTGTAATCTCCTTCGCTTCCTTCCTCTCTTTAGCACGCCCCTCATCATACGGTTCCTTCTTAGCCAATGTTCCAACCAGTTTCTCTTCCTCTTCTTAATAATGTCTAAAATCCTCTTCTTAATAATGTCTAGAATGGAGAGAATTGGGTCGAGCAGAAAACAAATGAGAGGTTCTATTCTGCTCCATTATTTCTAAGACCCTCTCATTTGTTTTCTGCTCGACCTAATTCCCTCCATTCTTCTCCACATCCACATTTCGAAATTTTCCAGTCATTTTTCATCATTTTTGGGCGCAATATCCATGTTTCGGCCCCACACAGTACAATACTCCACACGAAACATTTTATGAGTCTTTTTTGTAAACTCTTTATTCAAAAAACATACTTTTCTTCCTCCTAAAAGCCTCTTTCTTCATTCCTGTCCTTGATTTTATTTTACGTGGGCATTTTATATCATCATTAATAATACTACCCGGATGTCGAAAACTAGTCAACCTGTCCTATTATCTCCCCTTCTATTTCTGTATTTGATACCGACCACTTCGTTCCAATTACCATGGCTTTTTATCTTTTTTAACATTTATTTTCATCTCATATTCTTCACAGCCTTTCCTCAAGTTTTCTAACGTATCATTGAGTTTCTTTTCAGATTCCGCTATTCAATTGTCATATAATCTGCAAACTGTATACGTCTATTTATACTACTTCTGACCTAAATGGCGCCTTCATTTTGTAGTCTCTTTTTCACTCTCTCTTCTAGATAGATATTAAATCATGTTGGCGAGAGATGTCAACCCTGTCGAACTCCTCTTTCAATTGTACTATCTATCCTCTTGTCATTTCCTAAAATCATTCTTTATGTACAATAGTAAAATACCTGTATGGCAGTTGTGGTGTAATCGGTAAGGTTGCTATCTACCGACTGTGCGACCGGGAGGCGGGAAGTTTTCTCGGATCTACAGTCGTTCCAACCAGTGTCTTTGAAATGAGTGCCTGTAGAAACGTAAGTTGTGATGGCCACAAGAGGAGACGAAATTAGAAATAAAGTTTCCTTGTCTCGTAAATCCTGTAAAAGTCTCGATTCTCAGAAACCTTTTGACGTTTCGTTTCGCTTTGTAAATTTATGTACTAGACTTATGCCCTAATTTTTTTTTTTTTTTTTTTTTTTTTTTTAATTTCGCCTATAAGTGATCAGAGCCCTTCCGTATCACCGCACGAAAAAGCTCTGCGAAACTGTTTAGTTCACTACAAACTATGATGGCCAGGAATTGGACTAGGGACGCCTCTCTCCAGAAGTGAGCGCGCTACAATTGAGTCAGAAGTTCTACCTACATCAAAAGTAATTGATGGTCTTTGGAAACATACAATATAAGTGTGACTTGGCCACCGCTAGCGTTTCTATTACTCGTTGTCTTATGTTTTTGCCATTGGAGGACATCTTTTACTTCTGTGGTAGCTCGAGAAAAGTTGCCAAGTGTAGCTTAAAACAGAATAGAATTTGGGGGGAAACAAAACCCTCCTGAGATTAACTATTATCAGACGCTCTCTTTACGGCAGCCAAGGATAAATAAAAAGAGAAAGGATTAAGTAAAGAAAAAGTTCCCAAAAAATGTGTAGGTGTTCTTTTCCAGAGAATACCAACAGATAAGAACCTGTTCAAGCAACGAAGAAGAAATGTGCGCTGAGATTGCCTTCTCAACTCCAAAAGTTTTCCTGTCTGTATCTTCCACGTCCTTCTTTCGTCCTTTGGGTAAGATCTCAGATGCGAAAAATCGTGCCCTTTCTTCCCCCCCCCCTTCCTCATCCGCTTTTACTAAAAGGAAAAAAAGTTATTTTACTCTCCTACGACTAACATTTTCGCCCGTGTGTCCTCTCAAAAATCACCAAATTACCAGTTGTATTCGAGGAATTTCAACTTTGCTAATGCTCTTCGTCTTTTAACGGCGTCACACACACACGAACTCATGTTGTTTCGCTACATCTGGGGAAACTTCATTCCACTGTTCTCCTTCAAACTTCCTTTTATACGCGCACTTGAATGCAAGATAAGCATTCAATCTTGCTTCTTAAAGCAAATAGAACACAAGCTGATGGGTTTCGACTCGGCAATAAATGCGTCATTTTCCTTTCTTTTTCTACGACTTCCAATGGTGTTGACTTTCTTTCTCAAAGTCATTATTGTGCTTCAGGAAAAGTAATGAATGACATAATACTAATCGCGAAATGGCACTGGCATTCTTTTTATTGTTAAAACGCCCTCTTCTTTCTGTATACGATGATAACATCAATGCGAACGGATTACGAGCAATTCTGCAATTTTATTTGTTGGTCGCGAACGTTGAAGAGCGCGATATGCCTTCGGGAAGTAGTGCTCAAACGCCGGTGTAGTATGCAACCAACAATTCTCTTCAATATTGAGTGGTTGCATATAATAAGTAAGACTAACAAGAAATTGTAATGGTTGTGGGTTGTAGTGTTAGCTTTCTGTAATGTTATTCGGTATTTATTTGTGTGAGTAAAATAGTTTTTTTTTTCTTTTTTTTTTAAAATTAAAGACTAGCATAACACCCGTTCCTCGCACGGGGAGAATAGTTTCAATTTTGATATAAAGGGTTGAATTTCGATTTAAACGGCATCGGACGTGACACTGTTCATCTCAGCAACCCCGAAAACTATATATTCAACACTAATTTCGATTATTTTCGATAACTTTTAAATGTACCCCTCTCGTTCGCTAAGTTTCACCGTCAAAATGAAGTGACAAATCCATCCTAGGCCAGAATCTCATTTACGTTGAAAATTTGATCGAGATAGGTAGGGTGGTTCAAGAGTTATTAATTCACAAACATAGTCACTTTCATTTTGATATGTATACGCTTTATATATATAAGAAAGACACTGTCAACTGTTAGATTGTATCTATTGCTTTTAGTCATTTTCTAACAGTAGTAACAGTAACAAAAAATAAAAAAACAGAAGCCATAATAGTTTCGATAAAAAAAGTTATAAAGTACTGACTTTATACGCTATACGATTTTTACAAACGCTGCTCACTCTAGCTTTGGATTTAATTTGATTCTCAGTTAAGCGTCCCTTTTAGCATCAAGGCTATATAACACGTGGACTGGCAGCTTATCGTGGAATCCGAACCGCAGGTGCTACCTCAGGGAATCGAACCTCGGGTCTCCCTCGACGATTACACTGCCTGGAAAATTGGAGAGTCTTTGAAGTCTTTCTGTTTTACGTCCCATGATTCTAAAGGAGACGGTGGTGATGAGAAATGAATGCAATGGTGGAATAAATAATGGAGAAACAGGAGAGCCCCGAGAACGGTGTTTGTCCTTTGGCCACCACAAAGTCCACTCGATGCGAGCTGGAATCGAACCAGAGACTTCATGCACCAGAGACGACGCGCCCCCGAGAATTGAAAAGGAAGAAAGGAATAACGAAGGTGGGAAATGGTCTGGAACCATTATGTTATGTACCATCCCGTAATTTGCTTGATGTAGATGAGAATAAACCTAGAGAAACCTCACTAAGGATGGCTAACCTAAAAATACCTTTGCACTGTTTCGATCGAGTGGAAGAAATAGATCAAAACTGCTTTGAAATCATAGTGCTTACTTACAGGACAAGTTGCTCTTAGCATTAAAAGTCGCTGTCTTGAAAGTCAGATTCTCTGAATTTAGCCTCCGGTGCTTGGGGTCCTTGGTTCGATCCCAGCTCACGCCGTGTAGACTTTGTAGTGGACAAACACCATGCTCGTGGGTTTTCTCGGGGTTCTTCCGTTTCCTCCCACTTTCTTCATTCCACCATTTCACTCATCTCTCATCATCACCGTCTCCCGTAGCCTTACCGGCATAACCGTGGGACGTAAAACGTAAAGATTTCATTTCATTTTTCTCTGGATTTAGCGACTTTTTCCTTAACCTTTATACACCGGGCATAGATTTCAACGAAATGGTAAACTCTCACGTTATTGGCCCTGATGACCTTCCTAATTATCACAGTCATGGCCATTTTTTCATTGTTGTCTGTAGAACATATAGAAACAAGAATTACGCTTCTAGACCAATTCAGTGAAAATATATCTTATCTTATATGGAACCGTCTAGAAAAAAATGTAATTTACATAAAAAAACAGAGACTCAAAAAATTGGTCAACTTTGCCCCTTCCCTACTCCCTCCATATAAACAATAAGTACTTTTGCAGGGTATGAGCGTGTAGTGGACTACTTCATTGCTTCACATACCAATTTTTATGACTGTACCCCCAGGAAAGAATGGCTCCAAAAAACCTGATCCAAAAAACAAAAAATACAAACTTTACCCTCCTCCTCTCCGCCGACGTACCCCCCATACATAAAATCCATATCGGCGGCAAGCTTCATCCTTCAGGAGCACATTGATACCAAAATTATCTTCCTTGCTTAATTAGGAGTTGAGCTATTAAGGTTTAAAGCCTGTGACGGAGCAGTTGCGTCCTTCGGCGTTTAAAGCTTAAATTGGCAGCACTGAGTTGTACACCATAGATCGAGAGGCTTTACATTTGAGTTGAATATTAGAGAAGGATTGATTGGTTGATATTTAAGCCTTTTTTCAGCAGCAAGGCTATACAGGACATTACGATTTAAAAGATGAGATCTGAACCACTGTGTTTCATTCGATACTTATCCCGCCGAGAATGGAGCTCAGAACTTCCTGCACCAAAATCAAACAAGCTAGTTATTAGTCTAGCAAGAAGCGTAATTTTAGACAAATAGGATTCGAAAAGTCAGCCACGGTGGTACAGTGGTAAAGCGTTCACCTCTGATGGCCGGGGTCCTTGGTTTGATCCCAGCTCGCGCCAAGTAAGCTATGTGGTGGACAAACACCGTGTGCATGTTTTTTCTCGGGGTTCTCCCGTTTTTTCATTTCACCATTTCATTCATTTCTCATCAATCACCGTCTCCTTTAGCCTAGCCGGCATAATCGTGGGACATAAAACTGAAAGATTTCATTTTTTTGACAAATCATGAAGAAAGTAAACTACTTATGATTAATACAGTAGAGGGGATGAAATAAACTAGGAAGACTAGAGGTCGTTTCTTGTATGATATATATCTCCGGTATTTTTCTTAAAAGAGCTTCTGTGTTATCTGAAATCTTTCATCGGTGGATTCCTTCAGTGGAGGGAAGAGGGATACTCCTGAAATTACTTCCATCAAAAACGGTCTCTAAAGATTTCGATGGCTGTAAGGTTTCAGGAAGAAAGGGTATATCAAGGAGGGTGGAGATAGAAAGGAGATGAAAATACCTACTTAAGTCTGCTCTGCCATGAAACAGTTACTGCTTCTTCTTCGTCTTCTTCAGTGTTGTCTCTGCGGGACACAGAATAATAATTTCCTGTTCCAATTTTTTCTCTATCTCTTCGTTTCTCCAACCATTTCTTCTTCTTCTTCTTCTTCGTTTTTCCACTTCGTTACGTTTTCACTTACATACTCGTAGTATTTCTTCTTCTTCTTTTCCTTTTTCCCTCTTAATCTACAGTTTGATTAAATTTCTATCCCAGTTCTGTTTTCAACCTCTTATTCTTCTTCCATTTCAACCGTACGCGAATTCCTTTCTTCTAATCTTTTTTCTTTTTTCTTTCTTTCTTCTTAAATTCTAGGCAATTTTCCTTCTCATTTCATTTTAGTTCAATTTCGTTCTTCATTGTAGTCTCTTTAACTGCAGATTATTTCTATTTTTGTCTGTCTCCAACCTAAGTTCAACCTATTTTCTCTCTTTTTTTTTCTTTCTTGCCTCATATTTATTTACCTTTATTTATATCTGAGTGAGAGGCCTGATGTCTTAGAGCGTCATAGAATCACGACTTTGAATTTTTGGTCGCTTCTGTTGAAACCAGAAAAGAAAGGATGACAGGAAAATGATGCTGCCTAACTTGTTCTCTTAATCATCGGTGATAGTGTAGGAAATGAAAATGATGAGAAAGGAGTTAGTTCTGTTTATGTAGAGCAGAGGATGTACGAGAATATGGCGGAAACTTCATAACGAAGAACTACATAATTTAGGCTATACAGTTTACCCAACATTGTTAGGGTCGTCAAGTCTAGGAGGCTTAGGTGGGCAGGTCATGTAGCTAGAATGGAAGAAAGTAGAAACGCTTTCAAAGTCTTGACTGGAAGAGCATCGGAAAACGACCATTAGGAAGACCTAGGCGCAGTTGGGAGGACAATATTAAGATGGATCTCGCAGCGATAGGAATACAAAGTAGAAACTGGATCCAATTAGCTAAGGATAGAAGTCAGTGGAGAGCTTTTGTGAACGCGGTATTGAACCTCCGGGTTCCTTATGCCATAGAGTTAGAGTTAGTTAGAGGATGTACGAAATTATTGTAAAGGAAACCAAGGAGGATGGTCGAAAATGAAATGAAATTTCAGAAATAATGTTTGTTGGGTATTAAATGGTTTACGTAAAAATCAGTACCAGTTAGGGTTGCTAGGGACATAGTTGATTTTCTATCTTATTATGTACTTATCGGTTTAATATTTTGAGTTTTAGAAACTATTTATGTGATTTATATTTGGAAAGTAGGGCATGAAATATCCACGCTCTCTCGAGGCTGTATTGTTAGCGTTCACCTCTTTACCACGGGAGATCCAGGTTCAATTCCCGATGAGAGCTCGTGTAGTTCGGATCTCACGTTGAAGCTCTAGATCCACGTATAATATAGCCTCGCTGCTGAAAGGGTCTCTGAATTGGAATTTAACTAACCAATCGAAACGAAATGTCCATTCTAGTACAAAATATCCCAAAATGTATAGTTATGAGAGTTACAGCAGTTAAACGGAATTAAGAATAATCTATAAAAAACTAATTTTGAGAGTTACAATAGTTAAACGAAGTTAAGAATAATCTATGTAAAAAAACAATTGTGTGAATACAATAGTTAAACGGAGTTAATTGTAATCTGAAAGCCCAATTGTGCGAGTTACAGCAGTTAAACGGAGTTAAGGATACTCTACAAAAACCTAATTGTGAGGGGTACAATAGTTAAACGGGGTTAAGGATAATCTGTAAACCTAATTGTGCGAGTTACAGTAGTTAAAACGGAGTTAAGGATCTATAAACCTAATTGTGAAGGGTACAATAGTTAAACGGGGTTAAGGATAATCTGTAAACCTAGTTGTGCGAGTTACAGTAGTTAAAACGGAGTTAAGGATCTATAAACCTAATTGTGAAGGATACAATAGTTAAACGGGGTTAAGGATAATCTGTAAACCTAATTGTGCGAGTTACAGTAGTTAAAACGGAGTTAGGGATCTATAAACCTAATTGTGAGGGGTACAATAGTTAAACGGGGTTAAGGATAATCTGTAAACCTAATTGTGCGAGTTACAGTAGTTAAAACGGAGTTAAGGATCTATAAACCTAATTGTGAGGGGTACAATAGTTAAACGGGGTTAAGGATAATCTGTAAACCTAATTGTGCGAATTACAGTGGTTAAAACGGAGTTAGGGATCTATAAACCTAATTGTGAGGGGTACAATAGTTAAACGGGGTTAAGGATAATCTGTAAACCTAATTGTGAGAGTTGCAAAATTAGACGGAATTAAAGGTAATCTATAAAAGAGGAATCAAGATCAATAGGAAAAGCATAGCCGTTAGAAACATTTCTCCATGCAATATTAACTCTTACAATGTACATCTGCATATTCCATCAAAGCAACTAGAATATATTCTACAAACTTTTATTAAAATAACTATAAAAAGTGCTAAGAACTATTAAAACATCACAAAACTGTAGTACTTTATGAGTAAAACCAATATATAAAAATCATATGACTTGAGCGGGGCAACAAATTCAAACTATTACAAGTTAATCAGTAAGTTGTTATCAGTGGTGGATCTTGAAGGTAAAAATTGGGGGAAGCCAGAACCGAGACTATGATAGGTATATCATGAGTTTAACTTCCAAAAGCATATAAATAATAGCTTATATTATTTTTTTCACACAAAAAAACTGGGGGCTAGGGCTCCCGTTCCCGGGCTAGAGCCACCACTGGTTATTATTCAGTTTCTGAAATTGATATCATTTCTGTAACTATATGTAATGAATAATGTTGCAATTTTCACGAACACGAATGCTCCTAAAAAAGAAAGTACGAAATATATAATTTATCTCGTCATTGCTATTGCTAGATATACATAAGATACTATCAAAGATAAATATACCCGTCATATTAATATATATATATATATATATATATATATATATATATATATACTTAGTGACGTAACTGTTTGCTTTCTCCATTAATAGTAATCGCTACGAACTGACATATGGAACTGACTGAGAGAGCTGACGTTCATAAAGAAATCCGTTTTTTTTTATTATTACTTGATTAGTATACAATCGATTAAAAATTCGAAATAATCAATTAGTGGACTTTCGAAATTCAGGGTGCGTAATTGCCCCTTGTTTTCCCCAAAATAACGTCACGGGATCAAATACAAACTATTAGATGTAACTAGAATTTTTAGATACAAAAATGTACGCTTCATAACCACACATAAACTAGTTGGTGGGCAGGAAACATTTTCAGAATAATAGTAATTATCTGGAGTAATTATCATAATGATCATAGTTTTTATTAAGCATCTAAAAATTGTAGTTTGAGGTAAGAATTTTCAGTTAGTATAGTCGGCCATGGGATTCTGGCCCAATCGCAAATGAGGTACGACCGAATAAAGCTATTACGAACGAAAGTGGAAATAAATTTGCTAAATGTAATTCAAACATTGAAAACGCTTTCCGTTTCCAAAAATGAAATGAAATCTTTGAGTTTTACGTCCCACGATTATGCCGGTTAGGCTGAAGGAAACGGTGATTATGAGAAATGAATGAAATGGTGGAATGAAGAAAGTGGGAGGAAACGGGAGAACCCCGAGAAAACCCACGCACACGGGCTTTCCGTTTCCATTTCCTCAATGAGAACCTCTCCCATTTCCTCCCACTTTATTCATTCTAACATTTAATTCATTCTTATTATCACCATCTCCTTTACATTACTCGCCATAATCGTAAGACGTAAAACTTAAAGACTCCATCTTCATTTCAAGAATGCTAGCGAAAACTCTTGTAATCATGGAGATAAATTCTATGATAATGGATACTCTTGTAAAATTTATATGTCATAGTTAGCGCTAAGATAGAAGTAGGAAAATGATACATTTGCTAATTTCGAGTGAAAAAAAAAAAAACCTGTAAAACAATCAACAACTGTCAACTTGCAAGGTTAATGAACGTTCCCCGTTGTTTCCATTACTGGCGGTCATGCACAAACGGATAACCATCACAGAAACCAACTGTATGTAAATATCAGAAACATAACTGGTTGTTTGCTTATTTTATTATATCTTTTCAAACTTTGTGTACAAATTGAAGAATGAAAAAAAAAAATCCTCAGAAGTGAAGGTTAGGCTATTTTCCTGACCTTTGTTAACGGCAAGATTGACCGATAGCAGTTTGCATACGAATATTTAAATAAGCCTTATTTCCATATCGATTTTCGTGTTTTAATGTTCATTTACATATTATATTCTTTTGTTATTATATAGTTAAAGATTATGAATTTGCTCATGTATAAATATCTGCAAATATACAAAGTATTGTTTAGTTTAATATTATTTTGTTTTCTGTAACTAAACTATAACTAACTAACCAACTCTATGGCCTATGGAACCCTGAGGTTCAATGCCGCGTTCACAAAGCCATTTTTCCGAAAATTCTATTTTGACTCATAATTTGAAAGCGGTCGGTTTCAGAAATCAAAAATGGTGTCATTGAAAACAGCTCATCGGAATCTACATTTTAAATCCAAAACAGTTGGGAAAGTACGGGACCGCGGTAACTCACTTTTAATTCTTTCTCGCTGCTAAAGGCCAACATACACTAGCGTATTTTCGGCGCGTAATTTCGGTCCGTAAAATGATGTCGTAAATTTCGGTCCGTAAGTTGGCCCATACAGCTAGCGTAAAAATAGGCACGTAAAACAAGAAGAAAAAGAAGCGGTCAGTTTTCGCTCTTTCTCTTGCCTGTTGTTTGAGCACGCGGTCGTTTTCCAGTTTGCTCAAGTTGTTTGAACAGGACAGATCTATCTTTTAAGTGCAGGTCCTATAAACATATGCTGTTAAGGAAACGAATAAAAAGAAAGAACAAAACAATAGAAAGATTTGGAGTAGAAAGTGATATTCAAATGTAGTAGTACTTTTTGTTTCTTTTTTATAGTATCGGAATGTGAAAATTCCCATAGAATGTTTTAACAAAGTTAAATCAGACAGATTTAAAAAAAAAAGAACGAAAGAAAAACAAAAGCTAAGTGCATGATTTTGCGAAAACAGTAATTCAATTTAATAATTTTTTTCACTAAATTTGTTAGATTTCTCGAATAAATAAATAAATCTACTCTCTATGGCGTAACATCTCATGGAAACAGGGCCTACCATCCAGCTTGTGCCACTCATGTCTTTAGGGCAGGGTACGAATCCCGGGGCGGAATTTCCTTCTATTTTGTTTTAATCCCTACCAAAAGCAACAAACTGAAACATTGATTCCTCACAAAGCAACCAACTATCTCCTGTTAGAATCTATTTTATCCCCCTTCAAATATACACAACTTAATTGGCGCACTACTTTTGGGTAATATTTGCTCAGCACATCTGCTGCTCTTGGAGAATCTAGTCCTTAATGAAAGGGTCAAGAAAAAGAAGGAAAGTCAACCGTCTCCAAGTACAAACAAACGAAGGTTTAATTTCGAAGTGTGACTTGACAAGTTATTTAAAAGTTACAAAAACAATCTAGAATAATTAAAATTTAATATATAGAAAAGGAATTAACACTTGATCTGAAGTACAACATAACCAAATGAAAACAATATCAATTGTATTGTTGTACTTTACTAATTCACTCTCCTGTTTTCTTTCTCTATCTTTCAAGCACAGCATTTGTTCTAACAGTGACGATATTAATGCACCATGCTACATTACACTGGATAGTACATTTGCTCATAATAATAAGTTCCTTGGAAGTTAAAGTATCTTTTTAAGATTAAAAAATACTTTACCTTAAAGACTGCTAATTTTTAAATACATAACTGTTTGTGTTATCTCTTATCCGTTTAGCAACCGTAGTATAAATTGTTGTATATTTAGAATAGTTCTCATCAGAGCCGCAACTAGGGTGGGGGTCGAGCGGGGCGGTTGCCCCGGGCGCTGATAGCAAGAAATTGCCGAACGAGCAAGAAGAAAGAAAAAGTATTGGAAATGAATAAACGACGTGTCGCCCCGAAAAAGTATTGGCGCCCTATTAAAGCAATATTGTTGTTGGTATGGAAAGAAATAGATTTGTTAAATTTTCTTACTCGCTACGCCCGCAATCCAAATGTTTCAATAAATCACAAATTTTTACTTATCACTTTTAAAAAAGCTATTATATATGATTTTTTAATGACGATGTGACATACATGCTGCCAAGTAATAACTTACAGTGTACACAAGAGCGTTTTCAAAATCAGAAACTGTCAGTCTTAAATACGTATGTATTCGGCGTTTTGATGATGATGAGTTTGGTTAGTTAATCACGTTTTTCTACCCAATTGTTTTAATCACGACGGTGAGAATAAAGGTAAGAAAAATGAAAGGAGTGAAGAGACACACAAGTTGCTCTTTGCTCGAGAATATTAAAAATGAAGGTAAACAAGGGAAATAATAACGTTCTTGAATTTGAAACAGTTTTAGAATAGGGGCTTAATGGATCAGAACTTAACCCCATGAATTTCCTCTTTTTCAAAGACTGATCACTACCAGTGATTTTTTTTTATTTCATTGGCATATGAAATGCTTTAATTTAACCCTTTTAAGTTTTTTCGGTCGTTTTCGACCGATATTGTAGTGTATTAAAGATTCGATTAAAAGAGAACCAAGAATGCTATTTAGTTCCGGTTTTTTTTTTTTTTTTTTTAAATTTTCCAAGAGAGGAGGCATTCAAGAAAGCCTTGGAAGGGCTTCCGAGCGTCAGCGTCATAGGGGGGTATGACGTCATCAATTTACAAATTCCCTTTTTTTAGGAGGGTCTAACTTCAACATTTTTTGCTGAGCTTCTCTTTAATCGTAGAATCCTAATATTTTCCATAAACAATCAGTGGACCCCTTAGTTTTTATGAGAATTTTTTCGGATCTCTTCGTCAACATAGAAGGGGGGTTCAGAGGGACAAAATGGTAAAAAAGGGATATTTTTGACCAAAAATCCCACTTTCGCGATTCTTGCTCCACTCGGCTACATGATAGGGACATTTGAGTGGTACTTTCTGAAAGCCGATATTATAGTGTGTATTGTAGTCGATTCTGAAGAGAACGACGTATGAATCATCATCCTACGATAATTAGGGACGTGTCAGGAAATTTTTGAAGTTTGTATAGTATCTTTGGGAAATTTCGGAAATATTCGCAGAAGAGGAAAATATTTTTCCCGCCCTTAGTATTGAAGATAAGAGATTGGTATTTGGCACACGTAATTAGTACCATAAGTAACATTTTTAAAGTGATTTCCAGATCTCTATGTTAACCCAGGGCCGCGCCAGAGGCCCCAAAACGGGGAAAAAGAGATTTTTTTCTCCAAAAATCCCTATTTTTCTCACTTGTAACCTCCTTAGGAACGTCCCAGGGACATGCCGGTGATACCATCTAAAAGCCTACTCTATTCTAAAGAGAACGACGTATGTATCATCATCCTACGACAATTAGGGACGTGTCAGGAAATTTTTGAAATTTGTACAGTATCCTTGGGAAATTTCGGAAATATTCGCAGAAGAGGAAAATATCCTGAATTTTTCCCGTCCTTAGTATTGAAGATAGGAAATTGGTATTTGGCACAAGTAATTAGTACACTACGTAGTATTTTTGAAAGTAACTTCCATATCTCTATGTTTAACCAGGGCCGCACCAGAGGGCCCCAAAACGGGAAAAAAGGGATTTTTAAGCAAAAATCCCTATTTTACTCAATTTTCCCTCCTTAGGGACGTCCGAGGGACGGAGGGTAATACAATCTGGAAGCCTACTCTATTCTGAAGAGAATGGCGTATGAATCGTGATCCTACGATAATTAGGGAAGTGTCAAGAAATTTTTGAAATTTATATAGGGTATTCTGGGACATTCTGGGAATATTCGCAGAAGAGGAAAATATTTTTCCCGTCCTTAGTGTTGAAGATAGGAGGTTGGTATTTGACACAAGCAATTAGTACACTACGTAGTATTTTTGAAAGTGATTTCTGGATCTCTATGTTTACCCAGGGCCGCGCCAAAGGGCTCCAAACCGGGGGAAAAGGAATTTTTTCAACAAAAATCCCTATTTTCCTAAATTTTTCCCTCCTTAGGGATGTCCGAGGGACATGCGGGTGATATCATCTGAAAGGCTACTCCATTCTGAACAAAACGACGTATGAACCATAATTTTACGATCATTAGGGACGTGTCAGAATTTTTTTTTAATTTGTAGGGTGCATTGTAGGGAATTTTTGGGCTTTTTTTTATGCTCTCTCAACATGGGTAAAAAATTTTCCCGCCCTTACTATTCATGACAGGAAATTTGAATTTGTCACAAGTAATTAGTACACTACGTAGTATTTTTCCAAATTTTTGGAGGTTTGTGCGCAGACCCGGTAGAGCCTCAGGGGGCCCCAAACTTTGAAGAATTTTTTTGGGCAAAAAAATCCCGATTTTCCTTCAAATAATTCCCTTCTGGCACCATAGGGACATGTAAGTGGTACCATTTGAAAGGCTGTTCCATTCTGAGAAAAACGAGGTATGAATCATGATTCTAGGGTAAATAGGGATGACACTGTCGCTGCTTATCTGAGACTCAAGAAAAACGCCGAAAAAGGCAAGAATTTAAAAGGGTTAAAGGAATTTATTGGGATGATTCCTGCACTTTTCGCCTTTTTCCCGTTTCGCCTTATGACCTCTAGCAATGGAACTTACATGTAAAACCTGTTATCATTTTCCATCTTCATGTAAGGCGAAACGGGAAATCTTGATGTGAATTTTCCCGTTCCGCCTTACGAACTTTATGTTGGTAGGCTTGCAAGTGCATTCATAGATATAATTTAATGTGTTTATTCATATAGGGCCTACCAAAATAAGTGCAGTAACTACTAGAAGTACAGAACACCTATACAAGATGGTGTTTATCTTCGGTATATATACAATGAGCAACAGCATCTAAGTATTGCATTAGAGAAATCTGTTTAGTACTCATTCTACATTTCAAAATACGCAGTCGAATGTTTAATTGTTCTCACTTCTATTTTTGGTGTCTTGCAGCATGCCCTGGTAAAAGCATGGCCATCGAAGCTTCATTTTCTGATTACTCCTGCTTCAGTAACTCAATTAGCCTATATGTATATTGAGGCGAGGATTCCCAGCACTTCTATTTAACTTTTAGTGCCAACCCTCTGCTCGATTTGTTGTCCTGTCCCCTTCATTGTCAAAATGGTTCCAGAAATGAAGTAAATAAGTCGCTTAAAGAATTCTCAGTTAAGCCATTACCAATAGAATAATTGAATTATAAACATAATGATCTTAAGTAATGAAGACCACTGCGAATTGAATTTGATGATTGACAGCACATTGTCATACTATAAGGTATTTGAAACTATCGGAATCTGCTTTTTAAGAACGTGAAGCAGTGTATATTAACTCCTTAACAGCATAAAATACATTTGAACCAAGCTTGCAAGGCAGAGGTCCAGACTTGTAACAATTCCCCCACATTTATTACAAGTCTATATTTGACGTATCTTTTACCATACGCGCCATAACCATGGGACTTAAAATTTAAAGATCTAATTTCTTAGATTTATTAAACATTACAGCTTTGTGAATCAATAAATTAACAATAACATATATAAAAAACAGCGCTTTTGTACCTTATCTTTTCTCAGGGACCCCAAAGACTTCTAGTAAGTGCTTCTCTTCTATTTACTGCTATTCGGCCAGTCTTCGGGAGAAGCGGTGGCTCAGTGGTAGAGCGTTCACCTCTAGTGCATAGGCTCCTTGGTTTGATCGCAGCTCGCGCCAAGCGAGCCTTGTGGTGGACAAATACCCTGTGCGTGTGTTTTCGTGAGGTTCTTCCGTTTCCTCCCACTTTCTTCATTTCATTCATTTCTGATCATCACCGTCTCCTTTAGCCTAGCCGGCATAAGTGTGGGACGTAAAACTCATTTCATTTCATTTCGCAGAACTTTCAATCTGCTCATTTCTCGGAGGATGTGTGTATTCACCAGATAAAGATTTAAATTCAACACAAATTAGAACAACAGTAACCTTACACCCTTCACTACAATTGCAATATTATTTTGACTCACGACAATAGTTTGTCCGATAAATATGTTCTTCCTAACACAGTAACCTTCCCCTTCGTTTAGATGCAATGAATTTAACACACTTAAGCACACTTGCACTTACACACTTTCGAGTGACGAACTCAGTACTGATCAGGTATTTTACTCATCATACACAGTTGAAACTACTTGAGCAACGTACAGACCTTTAAATGTGATATCTAATCGGAAAACTGTTACCTGATTGACTCGTAATAATCAATCATCTTACAGAAAACAAAGTTACACAAAAATTCTAAAATCCCTTCCCTTTCCTGCTCTACCTTCGCAAATACATAGAAATAATTTAATTACATGAATATAAACATTAATTCTTATGCCTTTTCAAAAGTTTATCCCACTAACAAGAGCGGACCTGCCTACCTGGCTACCCGGCAATCATTTCTTTCAACTATTTTAATGTATTAGCATTGTTCATTTTTTTAAAAAAAAGTACTTCATTTTATACTACATTCTTCATTTGCTGTAGGCAGGGGGTGTGCCTGGGGATCCGAAAATCCTCCCCGAAATCACGACTTTTCTTAAATTTTGTCTAATTTTAGGAGCGATATTACAAATTTTAATACAATTTGTCCTCATATTGAATTTGGACACCTTCCCTCCGAAATGAATTCCTGCTCACTCACGTCCCTGGCTGTATGTAAGTATTAAACAAGTTTAATTAACATATAACAAGCGAACCCTATTTGGCAGGATATGGTTTGAAGGTCCAGCTCCTTGTTCCACTCTCCAGTTACCCTTCTGTATTGTACTCCTATTGCAAGTTCTTTTTTTTTTTTTTTTTTTTTTTTTTTTGTGAACTTTACCAAATAAACCTATCCTCCCTTTCAGTTGTGGAAGTGTTCATTTATATTGTTTTCTACCTAAGTATAGTCGTACACTTTTTGCTTGAAATTTTTTGCATACTATGAAACGTTAGGCTCAGACTATTTGATGTCTGGGAAGTTTTGTGAATCGGAATTTGTGCAAAAATGTTGTCATTACGCAATAGATGAAACATGATTATGAGAACTATCATTTTAATTTGTATTTTTTTTTCTTTACACATAAGTATTGCGCGTCGGTGAAGATTTTTTTCACTCTTCAAAAATTTTCTGCGTTCCTGATCCGATTTAAGTTGTTTTCGAGAAGTTATAGCTCTATTTCTGTAGGCAGAATAAACGATTGATTTGAGGTAAAAGAAATAAAATACATGTAAGGTGGATAATGTTAAAAGTGATTCTACTGTTTTACGTACAAAAACAAACACTTACGCACTCCAGAACTTGTAGGACTATGCTTATGCCGTTTTTCTTTTCTTCTTTCTTTCTGTCTTTTTCTTTTCTTTTGTTTTGTGATTAGGTATAACTTTGTTCCCGTGAATTGCAGTAGGGTGTTGAAAATCCGGTTTCGTGAGCCATTATGGTCGGATTCATGGGTCAAAATTTTGATGGTGGGTCAAAGTTCGCCAGTCCACCCTTGCTCTGTGATCATTAATTCGAAGTTCTGATTTCGAATCCATTGCATTGTTACCTTCTTTTTCAATGAAACTTATTTCTTTCCAGTTTTTCAGTATCGTTCTGTTGAACATTTTAATTACATTTATATTTGCTACCAAAATACAGGGTGTCCGAGAAGTCCTTCCCTGATTACAGAAATTGATAACTCAGGCTAGAAATAAGATAGAAATATGGAACTGGTGTTGAATTGTTTACAAACTATAAAAGTTTTGGTCACATCAGTACACTTCCACATGAGCACCCTTGGTAGCACGTAGCACATCTAGGCGATATTCAATTTCCTTCCACACATTAGCCAACTTCACTGGAGGGATCGATGCAACGACTGTGGTTATTCGTTGCTGCAGGGTTTCAAGATCTGGTACACGTGTTCGGTAGACCTCATCCTTGACATACATACATTACAATTCAACACCAGTTTCATATTTCTATCTTATTTCTAGCCTGAGTTATCAATTTCTGTAATCAGGAAAGGACTTCTCGGACACCCTGTATATGAAAATTAGTGTAAGGGGAAAGGATCATAAGGCAAAACGGGAAAAGGCGACCAGTTGAGACACGATTGGGATCATTTCTCCATCAACTACTTGTATCGCCAGGATTCTTTTTTTTTTTTTTTTTTTTTTTTTTTGTCCTTACGTATCTAGTTGTGTGATATTTTTATCTATCTACATACATACAAAATACACACACACGTTATATATATATATATATATATATATATATATATATATATATATATATATATATATATATATATATATAGGTAGATAGATAGATAGATAGATAACGTTTGTGTGTATTTTGTATGTTTATTATAAGTAACCTTAAATTCAAAATTTTCAGTCATTAAGAAATTAAGTAAGTAGTATAATTTTAAACATGTGTAGTAGCCAAACTATATTTTGGGTTTGAAGTACAACCTTAAACATATATTCTTCATTTCTATCGATAATATTAAGAAATTCGCAAAGAAGGTCCCTTCACAGCTTCCGTTACATTTCACAATATATTTTTTACTGTAAAACAATCAAAATTAAAATCTTCTTTATGTGGTCACATACAGAATGAAATTACAAAAGTTTACAATTATTACTGGAAATTGATGCTGTTACCCATTTCGAACATTTTTTTTAACAGATAGTTTCAAACTTATTAAAATTTCATTTCTTACAGATATTATGAAACGTAAGTACTGTAAATTTTCATAACTGTTCTCAAAGTGAACTTGTGTACAGCCAAAAAAATTTTTGTAAGTTCAACAAAAAGTAAAAAAATAAGTCTCTTGAAAACAGCTTTTATTTGTAAAAGAATAGAAATGATCACTTTTGGTTGTTGCAATAGTCTGTGCAAGCAGCTTGATAAAAATTCAACGTAGCATAACAATAGCTGTTTCTCTTATTTGCCAAAAAAAGAGAGAGAAAGAAAAAGAAAAGAAGAAGAAAAAAGGAAAAGCTTGATAAGGTGAATGTAGGGGCGCCGAAATCTCTAGCTACGGCTCTTTCTAAAATCTTTGAATCCTTCTAAAAAAAAAAAAAAAAAAAAAAAAAAAAGGTTGGCACGTGTATGTTATATGGGAACAACATACGTATAATAAAATGTAGGATTGTTACAAATGATTGGAGCTGTTTCATGAATTTGGCATATTATCACGAAGCTTTACCATAATATAGACCTTAATTTATTTAATTTCGCACTTATAGTAGTCAAATTCGGTCCAAACATTAGCTATTCACAACTCTCTATCCTCCAATTCAACTCAAATTAGGTTATTTTCAAAGTTAAACTATTCTGAACGACTGGTTTGTTTAAATTTTACTACATGTTAGTACAAACATCCAACTGCTTATTAAAATGAATTAAGAACTACCTAACCTTGGTTCAGATTTTTTTCAAATGATTAAACTGTTATCTCATTAAAGACACTTTCAACCAAATCCATTCGTTCGTTTAATTTTTTTTTTTTTTTTTTTTTTTTTTTTTTTTTACTATATTTGTTTCACAACTTATGAACCAATGATTTGAAGCAATGTAAGTCGGAAGAATTTCCATACTGGTTCAAAAAATAAACAGCTTTGTTTTATTTTCAATCTTCATTTCTCTCAGTGTAAAGATCCCATCAAATTGTATGTTTTTAATACTCATAGTTCTTATATTTATTACATAAGGCATATTTTACTGTAAGAAAACGTAATTATAAGGAATTAAGCAGAAAGTAAAAAGAAAAATGTAAACAAACTTGTATGTTATACGAAACTGAAAACATTAAATATAAATAAATTTCGAAGCTCTAGTAGTTAAACACCACTAAAGTAACACAATATTAAGTAGGAAGTTGCGTCAATTATTATATCAATTCTCCTGACAGTGATGGACATTCTACTTATAAACATAGTAAAACGATATAACTTGAGTTTAACGTCCCTTTCAACAGCGAGGCTATATGAGACGAGACCTACTGATTAACGTGGAATCCGAACCACATGACTCTCACCGGGAAGCGAACCCCGGTCTTTCACGCCAAAGACGTATACGCTAACCGTTTAGCCACAAAAGAGCTCAGTAAAACGATTGAGTCGTCCGTGAAATAAATTAAGTGTCAGGTATTCATTGTTATTTAATATTTTGTGGTAATATACCTTACGTTGACGTTTATCTGGGAAAGATTGATAGTAACCACACCACAAAGGTTGAGAAATGTTTTAATGGAGTACTACAAGTTAACATGAACTATTATGAGTGTATTCCTATTTCCTGCAAATGGATGTCATTTCAGTTTTGGTGTTAGGTATGTTCTGTTTTGAACCTACATAAGCTTTCAAGTAAGTTTTGGTACAGTCCCCATCATGACGAGATATAATAAAATGTTGAAAAATATTCAACATAGCTGGTACCCTGGATTAAACTAGAACTTTTATGGCTGGAAAGCAAGGACACTAAAACGAGCGGTACAATGATTCTCCTATTTAGACGTAGTATGTGAGCATTAATGGAGAAATAGGATTATTAGGTCTATTAAATTTAAATATTTGTACAATCTGGGGTTTGAAATAATACACAAAGAAAGAAACATTAGGCTATGTATTGTGGTTTATCACATTTTCTTTTTCACGAGTAATGTTAGTCACGTGAAAAAATAGAGACTTTCTGAAACCATTTTGCTAGAAGTTCTTGTAAGATTGAGAATTCCCGTTTTGCCTTACGATAAAAAGTCATTAAGCACCAATTTTTAGTTGACGTTTCCTGTGATAAGAATCATAAGGCAAAACGGGAAAAGGCGAACAGTGAAATCACGATTGGGATCATTTCTCCATCAACTACTTGTAGCGCCAGGATTTTTTTCTTTTGTGCTTACGTATCTAGTTGTGTGATATTTTGTATGTTTATTAATAATAAGTAACATTAAATTCAAAATTTTCAGGCATTAAGAAATTAAGTAAGTACTATAATTTTAAACATATGTAGCAGCCAAACTATATTTTGGATTTCAAGTACAAACATTAAACATATTCTTCACCTCTATTGATCAATATTAAGAAATTCACAAAGGTCCCTTCAGAGTTTCCGTTACATTTCACAAAATAACTTATTCTTTAGTATAAAACAATCAAAATTAAAATCTTCTTTATGTAGTCGCATAACAGAATAAAATTACAAAAGTTTACAATTATTACTGGAAATTGATGCTGTTACCCATTTCGAACATTTTTTTTAACACACAGTTTCAAACATATTAAAATTTCTTTTCTTATAGATGGTATGAAACGTAAATATTGTAAATATTCATAACTGTTCTCAAAGTGGATTTGTGTACAGCCAAAGGCAGTTTTGTAAGTTCAACAAAAAGCCCAAAATAAGCCTTTTGAAAACAGCTTTTATTTCATAACAACAGCTGTTTCTCTTATATACCAAAAAAAGAAAGAAAGAAAGAAAAGAAAAGAAAAGAAAAGAAAAGAAAAGAAAAGAAAAGAAAAGAAAAGAAAAAAGAAAAGCTTGATAAGGTGAGTGTAGGCCGAAATCTCTTGTTACGGCTCTGTTTTTCATCCTCCTTCTAAACATTTGTCTAGTTTACTGACACTTATCGATTCTATTGTGATATTCCTCATTGTTGTAAAAAAAGAAAAAAAGAAAAAAAAAGAAAAAAAAGAACTTGTAACATTCCCCTTCACCGGACACAAATTCTTATTAATTAATACACTGAAAAAAGTCCGTTATTCAAATCAGTACATCAGTACATTGTACAAATATACGGATTCATTATGTTTACTACAGGAATCTGCAAGGAGCACACGTTATCCATATGCTACAGACTTTCCTCACTTAGATATTACATAATGCCGTTTCAGGAGGTATGACATCTAACAGTCTTCCATATATCACATACGTATACGTATGTTACATACGCCAGCTGGATGTTACATGCGTATATCTGTATGTGAGATCCTGACCACTCATATACAGTTTTTAGTTCGTACAGAAAGTACGTTTATTCGAAACATTTATATGCAGAGTATGTTTTAGTTATACTTTTTTTAGTTGTACTTTAAGTCTAAAAACTACAGAATTTACACATGTAACCTACGTTTTTACGTACATCACATACATTTATTCTGAGTGTATAATTTCACAATACGCCCTATGTCCGCCTCTCATGTTAGTGTATAAGATAATATAAATTTACAACATTCAATGTAAGATCCACTGAAAACCTTTTGACACTTTTGATCGATGTAAACCAACTTTTAAATTGAAAAATGATTCATTCAAATGATTGGACCAAACCACATGTTCAAATTAAATATAACACATTTGGTGTTTTTTAAAATAATTTAGTTAACTAAACAAATTAATTTAAGTTGTTGGCCAATGTAATAACTGTTAGTGAATATTCTATGTTTGAACGCATCGTTGGATGACAAACAGTTAATGAAAATATAATGAAACTAATTGTAGATCTGAAATGAAGTGATTCAAATAAAAGCGTATAGATATAATTAAATACTACTAAAATTATTCCTCAACAATGTCTTAAATTCAGTTAAATTGGGAATATTATTAACAAGTGTGCTGTCCATCGGTGATTAGGGGCGTTGAGGTAATTGCTGCCCCCACTTTTTTTTGGGTTTACACTATAACCTAATTACATGCCATCTTTATATTAGTAGTGTTTTGTCCCCCTTTTTAGTGTTCATACCCAATTTCCGTACTTTCCACTACAAGCGAATGGATCTGTGTTTTTGCGCAACTACAATTGATCACGGAAAGTAAGATAAATTTAACGCTTTATTAAAATTGTTATAGTTATTTAGTATACTAAATATTGAATCCTTCTAAAAAGAGAGGTTTGCACGTGTATGTTATATGGGAACAACATATAATAAAATGTAGGGTTGTTACAAATGATTGGAGCTGTTTCATGAATTTGGCGTAGCTATGATATTTGGCATATTATCTCGAAGCTTTACCATAATATAGACCTTAATTTATTTAATTTCGCACTTATAGTAGTCAAATTCGGTCCAAACATTAGCTATTCACAACTCTCTATCCTCCAATTCAATTCAGATTAGGTTATTTTCAAACAAAGTTAAACTATTCTGAACGACTGGTTTCTTTAAATTTTACTACATGTTAGTACAAACATCCAACTGCTTATTAAAATTAACTGAGAGCTACCCAATCTTAATTCAGATTTTTTTTCAAATGTAGTTTAAACTGTTAACTCATTAAAGACACTTTGAACCAAATCCATTCGTTCGTTTATTTTTATTTATTTATTTATTTATTTATTTATTTATTTTTTACTCCATTTGTTTCACAACTTATGAACCAATGATTTGAAGCAATCTAAGTCGGAAGAGTTTCCAGACTGGTTCAGAAAATAAACAGGTTTGTTTCATTTTAAATGTTCATTTCTCTCAGTGTAAAGATCCCTCGAATTGTATGTTTTTAATACTCATAGTTCTTATATTCATTACATAAGGCATATTTCACTGTAAGAAACCGTAATTATAAGGAATTAAACAGAAAGTAAAAAGAAAAATGTAAACAAACTTGTATGTTATACGAAACTGAAAACAATTTAATATCAATTAATTTCGAAGCTCTAGTAGTTAAAACACCACTAAAATAACACACTATTAAGTAGGAAGTTGCGTCAATTATTATGTAAATTCTCCTGACAGTGATGGACATGCTACTTATAAACATAGTAAAACCATGTAACTTGAGTTGATTTTGAGTTTAACGTCCCTTTCAACAGCGAGGCTATATGAGACGAGACCTACTAATTAACGTGGAATCCGAACCACATGACTAACCGGGAAGCAAACCCGGGTTTTCCACGCCAAAGACATGTACGCTAACCATTTAGCCATAAAATAGCTCAGTAAAACGATTGAGTCGTCCGTGAAATAAATTAATTAAGTGTCAGGTATTTATTGTTATTTAATATTTTGTGGTAATATACCTTACGTTGACGTTTATCTGGGAAAGATTGATAGTAACCACACCACAAAGGTTGAGAAATGTTTTAATGGAGTACTACAAGTTAACATGAACTATTATGAGTGTATTCCTATATCCTGCAAATGGATGTCATTTCAGTTTTGGTGTTAGGTATGTTCTGTTTTGAACCTACATAAGCTTTCAAGTAAGTTTTGGTACAGTCCCCATCATGACGAGATATAATAAAATGTTGAAAAATATTCAACATAGCTGGTACCCTGGATTAAACTAGAACTTTTATGGCTGGAAAGCAAGGACACTAAAACGAGCGGTACAATGATTCTCCTATTTAGACGTAGTATGTGAGCATTAATGGAGAAATAGGATTATTAGGTCTATTAAATTTAAATATTTGTACAATCTGGGGTTTGAAATAATACACAAAGAAAGAAACATTAGGCTATGTATTGTGGTTTATCACATTTTCTTTTTCACGAGTAATGTTAAAGTCACGTGAAAAAATAATGACTTTCTGAAACCATTTTGCTACAAGTTCTTGTAAGATTGAGAAGGTACTTAAAACAACAAGCAGCAGGTGCTCGAAATAGCAAAAACTTTTCAGGGAATTTCGATACTCAAACGCAATTTTTTGCTGAGTTTTATCAGGCAGATATCGAGATAGTATCTTGTTGAAGGTCAGGATCATTACTTTTTATGTTAAATATACCTAGTAGATACGTCTAGCCTCTATGCTGGTGATGATTTCTTCTAAAAATATTGTATGGGTAGCGTGGGACAAAACAAAATATCAGAAAGCTGCACTTGGACATTATTTGGTGAAGGAGTATTCTTCACAAGAGTGAAATGTAATTTATCTTTGCTACTGGAGACATTTTTATTCATATTCGACCGCAGAGAACCAAGTGCCCGAAAGTATGTCTGAAAGTAACATTGCTGTTGGTTGCCCTAACCTTCCTTCTTTTCCTTCTCTTGCTTTCTCTCTCTCTTATAAAGAGCGTTACGTTTTCAGTTTGGCAAGAATTGGTTACACCCTATTAAAAGTCATGTTATAATTCTCTTTTTTATATCAGAGCAATTTTAAAGGTGTGACTCATCTTTATAACCATCTCGACCTCTGTGTGTGTGAGGGGGGGACTAATGCAAATATTAAATTTAATGTTAAATTCGTAGTCGAAAGACATCATGTTCGATTGGATTGGGTTGGAATTTAGCGACCTCTTAAACAGCGAGGCTATATGAAAAGTGGGATCCAAACTGCATAAGCTCCTGCCGAGAATCGAACAGGATGTCCCGCGCGAGAGAAGCGTACGCTGACCATATAGCCACGGAGGAGCTCTCATCATTTGCGAATTCTGATTAGGAAGTATTGGATTTAAATAGCTTTTTCTCTATGTACTGAAAATTAATTATGAATTTTAATTAGGAAATAATATCTCGTTTTGTGCAATAGAAAATATTAATTTAACCGAAATCATGTATTGTATAGAAAGACTGAAACTAGATTGGAATGATGATTTCTGGTGAGTCTACCAGCAAACCTCACCAACGATTCGCGAGGACAACACAAGAACAGGTTTTCTCTTCTGAAAACAATAAAACCAGACCGGGGAGAAGATCTAGAAAGGGTAAGAGACCTGCTGCTCGAAAACTTCATCTGAGCCGTTTTTACGCGCCGTATTTAAGCTCGAAGTTAAAAGCAGCCAGACTTTTCCAGCATATAAAAATTCGGTACGTAAACTTACGCCAGGTCCCATACACTAACGTATTGACAGCTGCTAACAAGACTAGCGCATGGAATTTTATGGTTACGTCGGAAAAATACGTCAATGTATGGCCAACTTAAAACTAGATGCGGGGAGACGGAGTTTTTAATACATCAAGCAATCCCTTCTGAATGATTCATTTACTATCTAAGATTCTGTTTAGTAGAAATATTTATATTACAGCCTTTCTATTTCAACTGTGCCCGTTCTGGCGCTGCTGTCAGTATGTGATTTCCCGTACCTCCCTCAGAAGAGCAGAGGACAAGTTGCTGCGGACGAGATCTTTCAATTGTTGGATGCGGAAGCGTTGCCACAATGAATTATTTCACTCTTATTAGCCATTCTGAGTAGCCTACGATCTTCACTCGTCAAGACCAAACAACTGAATGACAAGTTGGCAACATAGCTGAGGTCATTCACCTCTTTTCCCTAAGGAAAGGAGGAGTTTCATCCGGCAGAGGGTGGCGAGGGTGTGGCCGAAGTATAGTTGACATTTTCCGAGGGCAAGATGGAATGGACAGGCTCTATAGAGCGTCTCATCCGTAGATTGCTGTACAGGAGTAAATGGCAATGCTTTTCCTTATGCCCATTGTTGCCAAACAGCCTGAATTTTAGAAATAGTTTTTATTACTAGATATGGATAGATTATTGTAGAACATTGTATTCTCCATCAAATAATCTGTTTTTTCCAGGCTCCCCCTGGAACTGCCTCTGATTTCAGTCATATGTTTTCTGTTCGTTTCATATGTTCTTTCGATTCCATATTGCTCTTATCGAAATTAAATTGCAACGATATAAACCATCATAAAAAGAAATTTCTAACACGCAATTATTAGACTGTTGTTTCATACCCTTCAATTAGCCGTTCCAAGTGAATTTGACTGAATGAAATGAAAAAAAGGGTTCGAAATATATGAATTTAAGGGAAGCTTTATTTACAGACTCTGTCACTATTTTTGTCTTTCTTGTTCTTTCTTCAGAAGAAACATACGGCGGAAGAAATGTGGCAACAGCGCGCTCCATTTACTCTGTACTGCAATCTAAGAGTGAAACGCTCTATAGATACCTTCTGACTAAAATTACGGAACAGTCATTATTTCATGATGATTTAGTTTAGTAAAATTAAAGAAAATAATACTTTTTTTTTTTCATGAAAAGTCCATCATCAATCAATCATACCAGGGTCAAACATCTACAAAAAATTATCTTATGTATGAAAATTGTCAGATCCGGCAACGTTGATTTCCTTTCTTCTTAGCACGTGACTGTTGGTCACTGTTGGCTGCCGATAAATTTTCAGGCAGCTGTGTGTGCATGTATTCATTTAAAATATATTAAAATGATTTTTGCTAGCGAGTTAAAATGTCGGTGGTGACGGTCAATGTGAAGAGCCCTTTACATCTTTTTAAAGCTATCCACATTGTTTATGCCACAGAAGTTCATTATTTATTACGTACACGTGCTGTAAAGTATTGATGAAAAACAAGTGAGCATGGCATCAGATTGCTCCGCCCCTTCCAAAAAGAAAGGAAAAACAAAACCTAATGAAGGTCTTTGAGAATCGTGTTGCAACACGCAATGCCATTGGCAGAAAAAGAACAAATGCAACAGGTGTTTTCTGTTGTGTTTTGCTTGTTCCTTATATTGCTAGCGTCATAAAACGGAAAGCGGTTGTTCGATTCATTATAAGCTGTGTAAACTTTACCATCTGTAGATCTACTACGAAACACACAAGTGACTGGTAATGCTTTAAAATGACGAGACAGTGGTTAGGTTCAAATTCGACTTTGAATTTGACTTCAGGGGTTACAGTAGAATTCGTAAAATTTAGATATAGGAGTAAATTCACGTATGATGTTCTATCCGATTCCAAATTCTTATATGATTTGGATTTCGCAAGTCACAAATTCTTCGGTTTTGAATTCTTAAATATAAGATCCGAATTCGCAAATTACAGTTTAATTTGATTTTGAATTCTTGTAATATATTTTTCTGGAATTCGTAGTTTAATTCATTGATTTGAGTTGATTTTGAGTTGAACGTCCCTTTCAGCAGCGAGGCTATATGAGACGGAACCTATTGATTAACGTAGAATCCGAACCACTGGAGCTCCCACGCCAAAGGCACGCATTTTAATTCGATTTTGAATTCATTTAATATGACTTGAATTCACAAACCACTGTCTAATTCGATTTTGAATTCGTGTAATGCGTTTTGAATTCATAATCAGAATCTAATTCGATTTTCAATTTTTGTAATATGATTTGGATTTGCAGATCAGTCCGATTTGCAGATGATAATTGAACTCGATTTTGCATTCGTTAAAAGCTATTTAAATTCATATATCAGAATCCAATTCGATTTTGATTTCTTGTAATATGCTTCGAATTCGCGAATCAGACCCTAATTTGATTTTGAATTTATTAAAACGAAAAAAGATAAAATTACAACATGCATGCTTCAAATTACAATAGTACATAGGAAGCTACGCATAAATTACATTCTAAATCAGATAGAAAGAGTATAGATAAATTCTTGTAATATGCGTTGAATTCTCAAATTACGTTCTACTTCAGTTTTGAGTTCTTCGAACATAATTTGAATTTCGCGAATCAGTGTATTCTAATACGATTTTGAATTCTTGTGATATCCTTTGAATTCGAGAATAAGTCTAATTCGATTTTGAATTCTTGTAATATAACTCGAATTCGCGAAACAGGTTTATTTGATTTTAAATTCTTGTATGTTTTAAATTCGCACATTTATACTATGAATAAGGATCCTGAGGGATTTTGGAATTTTTGAAAATTAAAAAAAAAAAAAAACGGTAGAAAATGAACTACAAATGTACTTGAACGAATAGCTACTGTCTTAGGACGAAAGAATTAGCTCAGAACAAAAGTGTTTACAGTTTTTCATTTGTGACAAGTTGTCTTCTATGACACCAGAATGCTTATCATGATCCACTTGGATTGTTGTCTTAAATATTTGACAGTATGGGTATGTATATATACAAAATTAGCTAAAGCTACCGTAGTTTTGGAACGTGAAATCGAGACATTTTTCTGAAATTTGCCTACTGAATGGTAGGAGACTACGAACACATGACAATTTACTTTAGCGTGAAGTTTGGGCTATATAAAAAAAAAGTCCGACACCCACCGAAACTTCGTTCCGACAAATCAGTGTCTTGGTGGAAATCAGTTTCCTGTACTTCATTTGTCTTCTAGCAACGTTGGTCATTTCTTTTACTATTATTATTAATATGATTGAACTTTTATTTTTACTTATGACAAGGACAGAACTTCACTACAAAACACTGAGACCACAAGCTGGCAGTGTCGTGCCGTGGAAAATCAGCGTCCGGGGCGACGGCGTGAGATCGACAGACCAACCGCGAAGTGTCACCATGGTTAGCGCAAAACGTAAGAAAATTTTCAAAAATAAACCCTGCTTTTCCTTGATTTTGAGCACTTTTATTATTTTTTCCTTCCATTTTATATATGCGCACATACCTTTTCCTAACATGAGTAACATTATCTGCTGTTGATCTAAAATATTCTAAGTAACTTTTCCTCTCCTTTTTCCTCCCACAAATTTTGCGCCCTTTATTTCGGTGCCTGGGGCCGTCGCTCCGCCCCCCCCCACAGTGTGGCACTGCACTGCAAGCTGCCATTGTTATAGAGGTCTGTACGGGCCGGAATTTTTAGCCCGGGCCAGAGCCGGCCCGGCCCGTGAGTTTACAATGTGAGGCCAGACCTTACTCCGAAATATATTTTAGCATTCAGGCCCGAGCTCGTGTAATAATCAAATGAGCCCGAAATAAGCCCGAATTACGGAAACTTAATAATTAACGCAAAATTGTATTTTTATTTACAGCAATTAGAGGTTTAATTTTGCAATTGTGCTTTAAAAGTTATCCAGAAAGAACGATGCAATATAGATATATCGCTGTACAGTATATTTACAAAGTTAGGCCCGAAAAGGCCTGAGAAATATGGTTGTATATTTTGAAATTTACAGCCCGAGCCCGTGCAGACCTCTACATTGTTACAAGACAAGACTGCAAATCTGAGAAATGCATTACAGTCAGTGGCGTATTTAGGGGGGTGGCTTCCGGGCTTAAGCCCCCCCGAAATCTTACTTAGTATAGTAAAGTAAATTAAATATCTTGCAGAATTTTCACATTTCCAGGCAAAGCCCCCCCCCCCGAAAGTTAGCAAAGCCCCTCCCGAAACAAAATCGTAAATACGCCACTGATTACAGTAATAGTTTTTGTGGTTAAATTCTGCTAGACTATAAGATTTTCTTCCTTGCTGAACAACAATCTCATCGCGAAAGATGCTGCCTGCAAACGGCTTGCTTAATTTTCACTCAACTCTCAGAAGTATTGTTGTGGTATCTATTTATCTATATAATGACTTGCTTCCTACATCTCCTTGATTTTCTTTACCAACTCCCAAAAGTAATTATCGTATTTCTGTTTTTAGGTAAAATATCCACATGCGACTACGTTAGGAATGAACCGTATAATTTTTGTAAGGCAACATAACAATGTGTAAAATTAAATTAACTAATTGTGAAGCAAAAATAGGGACTTTAAGGTGTCCTTTCTTCAATTGAGAAATAGTCAGAACTAGGACTAGGGATGCGCACGAGGCTGTTTCGTCTCGAAAATGTGCTGTAAAAGTGATGTCTCGACTCGAAAAATGTATATTTCTCTATTGGAAGAGCCGTGTCTCGACTCGAATTTTGTCAGGAAAATCCTATCTCGACTCGTCTCGTGCGCATCCCTAACTAGGACTAAAAAGAAATAACTGTCCCGACTAAATCGGAAGGTCTTGTTGGCTTAATATTAACGGGTTACAAACTTTAAGTTGACCTAAAGTTGAGACTTTGTTTTAGCAGATTTTAAATAAGAGTAGTTTTTAAATAAAATTAAATAAGTGACTAAATTCTGGAGATTGAGGGTAGGTCACATGAAATTTATAATACAAGCCAATAAAGTGACTTTTAAGTTATTATTGAAATGTTAATAAGAATTTATAAACAAAGCAACTACTTTTTTGGATCAAAAGATCCAATATATATCAATCAAAAATTTTCTTTTAAGCCTTATATCTGGAGAACTACATACAGTGTAGTCAAACCCAAACTATCAGTTAACTCAGTATGATGTGCTTATTCCGTAGACAATACGAAAATTCAATTTAGGGTACGTTCAAAAATATGGTGGCCTCTGATCCAAAAACTAATAATTGATCAAGATCGCAATCTTTTGATCCTTTTTTTTTTTTTTTTTTTTTATCATTTCTAAGATTCTTCTTATGTATGCATATCGCTCTATAGCTATATTTGATTCTGGTTAACTGCAGCTGATTTGGTTTGTTATGAATGTAACCGTGTGTGAACTCGAATATTGTGTTTTATCTAGAGATGCAAGGGCTCGAAAAAAAACGGCTTTTTTGGGAAAAAACTCGGTTTTTTCTGCTTCGCTTTTTTGCTTGGGAAATTTTGGGCTTTTTTTCAAAATTCTGCTTTAAATTGATAAAGCAGACTTTGTTTCGCTTCTCTATAACACAAAAAGTAATTTAATTAGTGGTTGATGCCGATAATAATATAAAACCTCGAAAATAAACCATGAATTTCGAAAAGATATTTCAAACAATTTTACTTCAACATTTTTACATTATGAATTCCAAAGGATTAACCAATGTATATAATAAGAAAATTTTTAACCTCCTATATACAAAAGTAAGCAGAGTTGGCAAGAACCATGGTTATTTCTGAAAATGCCAAAAACCTGTTTTTTGGGGGCAGTTTAAACCAGGCTTTTTTGGGGTTTAAACCAGTTTTTTGGATTTAGATATTTTGCTTTATGTATTTATATTACATATTCATAGGAATAAGTTTGTTTTTCCTTGGTGTTATTATGCAATAACGGGGTTATGCTGGAAGAGGTCCCATAAGCTTAAAGAAGTCCGGTCAGTAAATTTCTTAAATTGAGAAACTCCCGCCCTAGCCATCGGGAAAATCCCGTCATTATTTTAAATGTAAAACAATAACGGGAAAATCCTGTTATTGCTTTCCATGTAAAATTTAAAGGTCAACGTATTATAATCAGTACGCTAAAACTGAGGTATTAAATTACAAATTTAGTATGTAGATATCATTGAAAGTCCAATCCAAGCTAATGTTGGAAGCTACGTAGGCAATCGATAAATTTTACCAATTTCAATAAATATATTTAAGCAACCTTGGCTTCTTTATAAAACAACAGGCATGCAGAAATATGTAATTTGGTTTCGTTTCGTATGTTTAGGCTTAACATCCTTACGTAATACCAAGGTTATCAAGGAGAAGACTTTCACTTAAAGTGACATCCGAACCGCTACTTGGTTTACACATGAAAGAAGGGTTGTGGTTCGACCGAGAATTGAACATGGGACACCTTGATTAAAAGGTGAAAAGGAAATAAGACTAATACAGATGGTTTGACATGTGGAAACGTCACCATGAAGTTCACACGATTCGCATTTGTGTGTGTGTGTGTGTTTTTTTTGGTTTAAACCAATTAAAAAAAACAGCTGGTGTAAACGAGCCAACCCTAAAAGTAAAAACTTCTTTTTAAAAAATATACAAATAACTAGCAAAATTGTATGTAGTATTTTTACTTCAAAATATTCCATACCCTCTTTTTGAAACAAAATAAAATTAAAATAAAACATAAGAGAAATACTTAGATTTATACGAGTATGATACAATTAAAGGCTGCACATCTGGAACTTTTGGTTCTGTATATTCTTGAAATTCTACAGTTAAGTTTTTTATAACCACCATCAAGGGCGCCCATCAGGGGGGCAAGGGGGTGCTCGCCCCCCCCTAGAGGACAATGTACTTCAGAATACCGAAAATCCAATAGAATTTTTACACTAGTTACAGCAAAATTTGAAACTATTTTTGAAACGTCGCTTATACTTGCACCGCCTTGGAAACCACAACATGGGCGCCCTTGACCACCATCACGGTTTACCCAGTCCTAAAATTTTCTGAATTTTTAACAAGAGGGATTCAACATATCATTACTGAACTCCACCCCCCCCCCAAAAAAAAAAGGACTACGGAATATATGTAAATTAAGCTAAATACAACTGCACAACAAACATGACTGAGTGGTTGGCTTTTGCGCTTCTATCGGGAAGTACGAGATTCAACCCAGCATTCGACCATTCTGACAAAGCTTTCCTTCATTCCATCTGTGAATGTAGAAATAGTGCGTGTACTGGCCGACTAGGAGTGTAGAAGTTGGCCGACTTCCTTTCTTATTGTTTTTAAATCGTTATTATTACTAATTACTAGCAGTGACGGTTTTGCGAAGGTTAGGGGGTCGGTCTTTCGGACTGAAGCCTGTTCCCCAAAGTTACGGAATGTCTAAGAACGAACGAAATATCTATTAGTTATGCCTTTACTCATAAACTTTAAGCTCCCGAAAAAATAAATAACGAATGTTTAGAAAAACTAAACATTAGTAGTAAGGAAACCCTTCCCAAAATACTTTTCTAAATTCGCAACTGATACTCAGTATAAAATGATCTTCAAGGTTGTATCCAGATGATTATTGCTAAACATATAAACGAAACGAAATATTAGTTATGCCTGTACTCATAAACTTCAAGCACCTCCCAAATAAAATTAGGACTTTTTAGAAAACGAAACAATCAGAGAAACCCCTCCGAAAGTACTTTTCTAAATCCGCTACTGATTATTTGTATAAATTGGTATTCAAGGTTGTATGCGGAAAATTATTGCTAAATCATTGCACAACTACAGTATAACAGAAATGTGGAAGTATGGTTTGACGGACATATTGAAAAACGTATGCTTTGACGGATATATAGAAAAACATAAGTTTAACTTTTGTGCTAGAAGCTAGAGTACTAAGCTCTTAGAAATGAAACACGGATGACAAACTAAAATGATCTAGAGAAGGAAAAAAATGTCGATAACTCAAAAGTTAAAATAAAGTTAAATAGACTGTAAAATTGCCCTCAAATACTACATTCTTCATGTTAACTTTAATTCGTAAAACATGTGCTCCATCCATCTTGATGGTGAATTACAGAGCTAAATATGGCATTTAGGTTATGGAATTCTTATCTAACTATAGAATATACTATAAGAAAGCTATTTGGATAGAAAAATCATGAAAATGAAAAAAGCCAAAATTTCCAAAATTCTCGGTTTTTTTTCAAAAAAGCCGGCTTTTTATGTGAAAAAAACCATCGATTCAAAAAAGCCGGCTTTTTTGCATCTCTAGTTTTATCTCAGTTGAGCAAAGTTAACGTGAAGTTACTTATTTTTATTAAACATTTTTATGCTTCTTGTTTGATGGTTACGTTTCTTGATATGGTGCAGTGTGGTGTCACAACGGATATGACACAAGATTGAAACAGGTGGAGGGCAAAGAAGATGATTTTATGTTTCTTGTTTTATTTATTTTTGTATATTTATAAACAACCCCGGTTATCCTTCTTGAACTTATGCTTGTACTATGTCCGGGATTAAATATCGAAAATAGATATCGATAAAATATCAGTTTCATCGATGTATCGCAATTATCGAAATATCGTAAAAGCTCGAAAAATGTCGAATAATGAAAAATATTAAAATATACTGAATATCGAAAAATGTGAAAATATTAATTAATCGATCCAAATATTGAAGTTTCCTACAGTCCTACTTGAGGTTTTCAAGCGTTTTTTTTATTTAAAAAAAAACGTATTTTTATATAATGTTTGTTTAGAATTTTAATGAAATGTATGGAGCCGCGGTGGCTCAGTGGTAGAACGTTAACCTCTGATGCATGGGATCCTTGGTTCGATTCCAGCTCGCGCCACGTGAATTTTGAGGTGGACAAACACCGTGTGCATGGGTTTTCTCGCGGTTCTCCCGCTTCCTCCCTTTTTTCATTGCACCATTTCATTCATTTTTAGTCATTCAGCGTCTCCTTTAGCCTAGCTGGCATAATGGTGGAAGGTAAAACTTAAATATTTTATTTCATATTTTCATTTCTAATGAAATGTATTATGTTTTTTAATATATTTTATATTTTTGTACAAAGAACACTTTTCATATTTGTGATGATTAAATGAATTTAAGAATAAATCATAAATGTTATATATATATATATATATATATATATATATATATATATATATATATATATATATATATATATATATATATATATATATATATATATAATATTATGTATTTTAAATATTGCACAGCATTGTGAAACGCTTTCCGTCGAAGTTATAAGTATATAGGTGGTTATTCTCCAGTTTAATGGCAGAGATGGAAACTTAACTAGCTTTTTGGTCCTTGTTTGCCATTGTTTTATTAGTCTATTAAATATTTAGCAGTGTTTCGAAATACTTGCGCAAGAGAAAAGTTCTTATTACGAAGTTTTTTTTTTTTTTTTTTCAAGAGTCAAACTATTTATTAAGAGGCTTCTAAGGGATAGAATCTGTAGGTCGTTACTTGTAAGCTATGTACTTACTTCCCGTCTTTCCTTTGTGTGTCACTCTTAGAAGACAATGTCTTGTGTATGTACTGTACGGTGTACTTTTAATACAGTACCTGAATAAGTAAAGTTCAGCAGTAATGGTATTTCAGATTTTACTAGGGAGGGGGGTGCAAGACTGTCTACCGGCATGAGATATACGTTTCTTTTAAGTAGTATATCAGCATACAATTTAAGAAGAAGCATGTGTTTCTCAAACGCAAGTTGGCCGTTATCCTCCGCCCTTCCTAAAGAACGCCACTTTGTTTCAGTAGAATAAATACTATGAACTATTGTAGACAATGAGCGACATATATTTTAGCTAGTGGAAGATCTAGAATGTAAACACTGGGGGAACCATCCAGAACCCAAACTGTCAAAAATATATAAATAATAACTTATTTTTGTTACTCAAATATTCCACTGGGGTCCAAGGACCCTGGCCCCGGGCTAGACCTACCACTGCTTTTAGCTTTGTAAAAAAAATAGTTTTTTGTTGTTTTTCTTAAAACCTGCGCTTGAGAATTTGCCCTCGAGTATGCTTTCGCCTTATTGGCATATATATAGTAGTTGAACAGGAGTGACATTAAAAATTTCAGAGTTAAACATAATTTTGATCTATATTTCGTTAACCATACTATGTATTGTCGTTTGATAAATATCATAATGAAAAGGTTCACGAGGGTATACAAGGAGCATCCAGTTCTGGACTTTTTGTATTAGTGGAAACAATATTTACTTTTCCACTAGCCTCTTGCATACAGGTGTACATTTATCCCTGCGTCTAACTAATGCCCGGAAGGCTTTCGCCCAGAAAAAAGAAATCAGTACCTTTGAACTATTCTAGAACAGCCTACCTCACTTCGTCATCACTTTGGAAATGTTAATCGCCGAGGAGTTAGTTGGTTTGTCCAAACAAATGGAAATCATTTGACGGTCCTTTAATTCAGTGCAGATTTCACTCTTGTGTGCCGGTCAAAAGCGGAAAACTGTTTTGGAACCCAGCGTGAACTCACTTTTTGGAATAGCAAATGGTCATGAATAATTATGTTTATTGTTTCTAATGAAAGATCACACATCTTTAGAAATCCTCGTCAAGTTATGTGGTGATTGTCAATGATAGTGTTCGACGCGCTGAATGTTCCCAGGAATGACTGCTGTGGACTGGAATCCACCATGTTCAGGATCGACAGGGACAAATGTTTGGCAGTTTTTGAAGTCCTTGCATCATTTAAACTTCTTTCTGTGGCTGAGTGTCTCATCACCGTATTGTGACTGGTCCTCTCTAAATTTCATCTAGGTTAATGCTCTTCTTTACTAAAAACTTCATCACTATACTCTGTTCCGTGTGTATGTTCTTACTGTTGTCTACCATCTGGAATAACAGTCTCCAGACTGGCGCGTGAAATCAATGTCGCTTACTAGTAACAGAACACAATTATCAATTACTGCTACATTACCTCATCCAGGCCCGTAGCTACCCCAAAAATGTAGGCGGCCCAGTATAAATTAGGGGATGCCGATCCAACCCTATTATAGTTCATTTGCAAGCCTACTGTGAAAAGGGAGCAGTAAAAATTTAGGGGAACCCGACTCCGTAGCTCCACGTGTATACGGGCCTGCCTCCATCCTCAGATTCGATTTTAAGCCTGTAAGGGGAAAAGTCCCGGACTGATTTGAACGCCCCTCGTACTTCAGTATCAATTTCATTTTAGTAGTGGTGTGATTATAGTACAACATGAGTTGTTGGATTTACGAAAAGAATATATATATATATATATATATATATATATATATATATATATATATATATATATATATATATATATATATATATATATATATATATATATATATATATTCGATTTTCCCCGAAACTATCTGTGAGTATTTATACTTCTCGACATAACGTTGTTCAGCTTAATAATACTTATTGTTTAATATGTCTCTCTCTCTTTTTTTTTTTTTCTTTCTTTTAACTTTTTTTCGTTATGTGCTAATAATTTTGTGGAATTTGTTTCTTACTGCATTAATTGATAAATTAAATTGTCAAAGAAGTCACAAAAGCGTAAACCAACCTATAGATGTGAGTTGTTTATGGATTAACCGCGTTTGAACTTAAGGATATGTGCACTTGCGAAATGAAGCGTATCTGATCGAGCAGTTCCGTCAGGTATTAGATTAAAGGCACTGCTGTATATAAAGTGGGTGGTGTATATAGAGACACTGCTTGTAAGTGCTGCTTGTAAATGAAACATTACCATGGTAACCCATTGGAGTTTTTAAATTTATCATCATCACCATAATCATTATAATTGCATCGTAAGTTTAAAAACTTCTATGCGCTACGGTGCTCGTCGAATGTCTTCCTTTTGACGAAAGAATTACTGCTTTTAATGCAGTAAATAATTTGGAAGCTTCTACTCTCTCCACCCCTCTTTCTTGTTGATATAACTTCTATTACGTCATTAATAACAACTACTCTTCAAATTCTAACTACTTTCTTTTCCCCTTGAAGGACAAGGCACCTGGGCACTTATTCCTTGTCGGTCTTCGCAAGGATTATGTATTGCAACGCAACGCAGAAAAATACAATAAGCAATTATGGCTGCTAACCGATTATCGCAAACTAAAACGAAAATTTTCTGCTACGTTGATGCAAATTAGTACAGAATAATGCCCCAGACTGGTTTAATACTACGTGACCCATTCATTGCAGTGGACTGTAACTAGTAGTGGTATCTAGTAGCGTCTTCTATTTTGCTTTTTTGGTGTTTGACGCTGGCTTGATTAATCTTTGAGTGAGTATGGTAGTATGATGTAGGACAGTGGCGCCGATTTTTGTATATCTTTGGGGGGAGTCCGTTCTGTATGTGTGTTTCATTGTCAGATATTATCTAGGAAGAAATCAGTGGCAATGTTAACACAAATATGGGAGCCCAAGCAAACTTTAGGACAGGGAATTCGAGCCCTCAAGGATCTGCACCCATGGTGTAAAATGAAGAGTTTGGCTGAGCATCATGTTTATATGAAAGTTTTTTTAGGAACTCAGAAAGACCTGCACAAATATATTCAAAATGCTTAACCAATCATACAAGGAGGATTACAAGAGCAGTCTGACACTCGAGCTCCTTTAAATCGACCAGAATGTCGACTGAAGATAATCTGAAGCCTAGGATCTCATTGCGTAGCGATTTGTGTCAATACACGCAAAGTTTGCTGTAATCGGCATAGCCGTATTAATTGCTTGTGCACTTTTGCGTTGCTTTGTAAACTGCAAATTTTGCGAAGACCGACAAAGAATGAGGCCCCTGGACGAACTCTTTCTACACTAACAAGACACAGACCATGTCGAGAATATTCGTGCTCTCACCCGTGTAAATCGTCGCCATATTTCTTCCAAAGTTGAAATAAACTTTGAAAGGTCACAGATTTCAGTCAATTACAGAAACAGAAGAAAATGTGGTGAGGTAATTACAGATGTTTCCAATTAACGCGTTTCAAGAGGAATTCGGTCATGGATGAGACATTGACAGCGGCGTGTTGCTAGTGGAGATCTTTCGTGAACGTGTAGTTTATCGGTACAGATTTAGTAGCACTAGTTCGGTCTTTTATTGAATTGATTTTATATATATCTGCTATTAATCTTCTTTCTGCAACTTTTGCTAATACTTTAATTTTTGAGTTGTACGTTCTACCCAACTAGTTTTGTCTGTTTTTCCCCATACCTACCTTTCGAATACTTTAACTTTCTTCTAAAAACCATGTAAAGGTTTCTTTCAGTTGATTTTAAGAAGAAAAAAAAAACAAAGCGGAGAGAACGAAATGCGATATGTTAGCATTGAAATGACAGATTTGCAGCTGTAAAAGTATATTTATCAAACTTTTTTTTCTTTCTCCTTTTCGTTTCTAGAGATAGGAAGGGAAACAACACAATGAAAATTACCGTGACTTGTTGTATTCTGTTGTGCTTAGTTGTAGGAACACTAGTGCGCATGTCTTAAATAGATTTTGAAAAAAGAAAGACTGTCGTATCACGTGTTTTGTGTTTTCGCACTGCTCATTTATCTTCATTTTGGTTTTATGCTGCTAGTGTCATTAAGGTTCATTTGAGTACAACAGTATGCCCTCCATTTCCCCGCATTGCACTCTCTCTTCCATTTTGTGTTTCCTGTATTTGATATTGTTCATTGATCTGCTTAGTAAACCTGAAAAAAAAAAAAAAAAAAACGTATACTAAATCATTTATTTAAAACTTGCTCAAGAACAACTATATTCATCACGACAGCAGGAAAGCTTCAGTTCTTATTTAAAACTTGTTCCTTTCTTCTCTCTCTTTTTCTAACGTAGCTGTTTTTCTTCCATTGTCAAATATACAATCTGTATAATCAAGTATCAGAAGTATATTCTTCCTTGATTACTTAAAAACAACACAGGAAGTAATCAACCAGCTTCGGAAGGGCACCTTTTGTGCTTTAGTCCCATGTGTTTCTCGTTCTCTCTCTCCCTCTCTCTCGATATATATATATATATATATATATATATATATATATATATATATATATATATATATATATATATATATATATATATATATATATATATATAGGTCTAGGAATTAATTCGTGCGGTTGGTACGCACACATTGAAGCTGTAGTACAAACACAAAATACATAAATACCTTAAGAAAAATATTGTCCATCGCTAGCCACCACTTTCGCCCATCTGTCAGGCAATGTACGGATTCCGTGGCGAAAGAAGTCCTCATCCTTGGAAGCGATCCAGTCAGAGACCCATGTTTCGATATCTTCTGAAGAAGTAAACCGCTGTCCAATCAAATCGTTGTTCATGCAATCGAACAAGTAGTAGTCCGAAGGAGCAACGTCTGGTGAATACGGCGGGTGGGGTAAAACTTCCCATCCGACATTTTCTAAATAGGTTTTGACCGGTTTTGCGACATGTGGGCGAGCGTTATCATGTTGAACAATAAGTTTATCATGTCTGTTCTCCCATTCTGGTCGTGTTCTGGCCAGAGCTTGCTTCAAACGCATTAATTGTCGTCGATAACGTTCTCCATTCATAGTTTCACCCGGTTGCAGCAGCTCATAGTACACCACACCTTTCATATCCCACCATATGCACAGCATAACCATTGCACAGTGAATATCTCGTTTTGGTTGTGATGGACCTGGTTCACCTGGTTTCACCCAGGCCTTTTTTCGTTTAGGGTTCTCGTAATGGATTCACTTCTCATCACCCGTAATAATTCGATGCAGAAACCCCTTTCTGCTCTGTCGTTGAAGCAGCAATTCGCAAATGGTTTTTCGTCTTTCAACGTCTCTGTCTTTCAATTCATGTGGAACCCAATGTGACATCTTTTGAATCATTCCCATGGCTTTCAAGCGTTTGGAGACTGTTTGATCAACGCCTAATGCTGCTGCAAGTTGTTCCTGTGTTTGACACGAATCCTGCTCGAGCAATGCTGTCAATTCTTCGTCTTGAAATTTTTTTGGCTGTCCAACTCACTCTTGGTCTGCCAAGCCGAAATCACCACTTCTAAACCGTGCAAACCACTTCTGACACGTTCGCTCAGCTAGAGCATGGTCACCATACACTTCCACCAAAATACGATGACTTTCAGTCGCACTTTTCTGCATGTTAAAGTAATGCAGCAGGACACTCCGCAAAAACACTTTATCAGGCACAAATTGCGCCATGTTCACTTAACTACAAACTGCTGTTGTTGACGCTTTAATCCACTGCCCTATACTACGAACGATACGCGATGACAGGGGTTTGCAACACATATGTGGATACACGGAACTGTGGGACGCTCCGTTCGTTGCGCCATCTCTTGTCCACCCGCACGAATTAATTCCTAGACCAAATATATATATATATATATATATATATATATATATATATATATATATATATATATATATATATATATATATATAATTTTTTCAGCGGTAAGTTCACCACTGAATTCTCTATCTCTGTGTGTGTGTCTGTTATTTGCGTTTTTTTTTTTTTCAATTTTGAGCCCTCCATTCGATCCAGTATCGAAAATTAGGCCTATGTGAAAGAAGTGATGGAATTTTTCGCGTCGCCCTCACCGTTCCCGAGATATTGGCTAAAAAGTTCCGATTTCGGGAGATTTAAGGAGCCATATCTCGGAAACCACAAGTCATAGAGAAATGATACTGGTGTTGATGATTCAATTTTGATCCCTCTATTCGATAGAGCATGAAAAGCTATCTGAAAGAAATGATGGATTTTTTTCGCGTCACTCTTACCATTCCCGAAATATTGGCAAATACAAAAAAAATCCGATTTTGGGAGATGTTAAGGACCCATATTCCGGGAACCGTAAGTCATAAAGAGATTATATTAACCCGTTACCGCATGCCGTCATATATGGCACATACCCTTTTTTCACTTTAGCTTTTTTTGTGATTTATCAAAGGCATGAAATGACTGTTTTGTCTGCTGTATGGGATATTGACGTGTATGAATAAGAGATTTTGGTGTCATCTGGCATTTTCTTTGTGAGTTGTAAGTGTGTCATATATGGCACATACGGAATTTCTCGTCGGAATTAAGTAAAAAAATCTAAAATTCAAGTTTTAATTCATTTTTCAAGTTTTTTTATGATGATTTCCAATACTGATTATTTTTTTTCGTTAAAAGAAAAAAAAATCATGCAGAAAGGGGTTAATGTTGATCAATACCAATATTGATTCAATAATTGAAGACTCGCTGTAGAAAACAATGTAAGTGCCATCTTCAAATTGTTTCACTTATTTTATTTTTTAAATACGTTTATGCCTTAGATTTTCATATCTCGTTATATGTTAGGTTGTATTTCTAAGCAATAGTATTTTCTATTTTGTATTATATATTTACAATTTCATATAAATTTCGAAAAAATTAATTGTTTTTAAGTTCGTTTTGGCAATGCTCTTGGAGCATTCTCAACAGGTTTCTTCTGAGTTTTATGCCGCACGGATGTGCCCTTTTAAGCTAAAGAGGTCGATAAGAAATGAATAATAATAAGAATAAAGAAAAACAGTACTAACACCCATGCTATTCAGTAGTGACTGAAGTTGTGACAGACAGAGCTTGCGATCAGTGTTTCTCAACCTTGTCCAAATTTGAAGATTCATCTCGGAGTGTAAATAAACTTCACGGAACACTAAAATATAAACAGAACTTCCTCTGGGACTTAGGAACCAAATTCCTCGATGTTGAAATTTAGAATATGGAGAAAGTTATCACGAAGTGAGTGCGATTGTTGGATTTCCTCGACACATTCTTTCACACAAATCATCTTCAACATTCTTTCTATTTATTTCACAAATAAAAATACTGTCCTCAGTGGCTATTAACACGTAAATTTGAATATGTATCAAGCCATTTTATGAACATAGTTTTCACTTTCAGTTCACAACACCACTTTATTTCACCCAACCATATCATCATAGGTATCCTGCCATTGTTGGCAGGTCACTTGCCGGAACTGAGAGTCTTCCATGCTCCACGGTCTTCCGAGTTTTCTGTTTTGATATCGTCCATTAATTAGTTTTGTTCGCCCCCTCCCTGTCTTTCTTGCCACCATACCCTCTAGCACATCTCTCATGATACAGTTCCTTCTTAGCCAATGTGTTAACCAGTTTCTCTTTCTCTTCTTAATACTCTCTCATTCGTCTTCCGCTCGAACCCAACTAATTTTGTCCATTCTTCTTCACAACCACATTTCGAAACCTTCCAGTCGTTTTCCATTATTTTTGCGCAGTTTCTAACCTATACAGTACAATACACGAAGCATTTTATGAGTCTTTTTCCCAACTCTTTGTTCAAGGTCTCATAACTTCTTCCTTCTAAATGATTCTATCGCCATTCCTAGCCTTGCTTTTATTTCACGTTCACACTTCGTAACATTACTAATAATACTACACAAGTATCGACACTAGTCACTTGTTCTATTTTCTCTAAGCATAAGATGAAAATAAAAACGAGATACTTAACGCCAGAATCGAAATATCATAAATTCATTTTTTAATGAACTGCTTTAAAAAATAACAAAGCACTGTAGCTTATTAGTAGCAATTAATTTGTGATGAGGGGATACTTAGTTCTTTACTAGGGTACGTGAGTCTTTAGTGAACAATATCGTGTTCGGGATTTCTTGGGGTTGTCCTGTTCCCTCCCAC